>NC_135306.1:201377556-201686306 GCF_048772815.1 Callospermophilus lateralis | reverse complement strand
TACTGACCAGCCTCTATTCAGAACCCCCCCAAAGTCACCTCATTAGGACAAAAGCTGTTCCTATCACCCAGGAAATTACAAGAGATGGGTACTTTGTGTTAGTAGCTGGGGTCAAAGATCAAATATTAGAATAAAAGATTCTCCTAACTCTGGGCATGGTGGCACATGCCTGTAATCTCAGTGGCTTGGTAGACTGAGGCAGGAGGACTTCAAGTTCAAAGCCAGCTTTAGCAATTAGCAACATAATTAGGCCCTAAACAACTTAGTGAGACTCTATCTAAAATAAATAAATAAATATATAAATGGGCTGGGAATGTGGCTTAATGGTTAAGTGCCCCTGGGTTCAATCTTTGGTACATGGTGGCGCACACCTGTAGTCCCAGTGGCTTGGTAGGCTTAGGCAGGAAAATCGAGAGTTCAAAGCCAGCCTCAGCAATGGGTGAGGCACTAAGCAACTCAGGGAGACCCTGTCTTTAAATAAAATACAAAATAGGGGTGGGGATATGGCTCAGTGGAGTGTCCCTGATTCACTCCCCTGTACACATCTCCCAGCACTCTCATGGTGCTCAGGAATTACAAGGGTTTCAAGTGCTGTGTTCCTGAAAGGGTGGAGATGACCAAATACACATTTCTTATTCTGTTATAATAGCACAGCCTGGGATAGAAGTGTTTTAAATCTTGGGTGTGGCAGCGGTCATACAGGTGTATACCTTTTTTCAAACTTGAAAAGGGTACAGTTTATGATATGTAAAGTTTGTTCCCTCAAGGCCCCCCTCCAACGTAATAAAAGGCCTTTTGGTATATGAATTCTCAGAAACTGGTTAAATGAAGGGTGAATTAGTGGATTCAAAATTTCCGACCCCCTCCCAAAACAAGGTGATCAACAGGTGAAAAGAAAAATACTGCTTTTCCCCTTACCATATTATTTCATTATGAAGCCAATTAGAACTGGGCACCGATGGGCCTGCCTGTAATCCTTGTGAATGGGGAGGTTGAGGCGGTGGAAGCCCAAGTTCAAGGACAGCCTCAGTCTCAGCAACTTTGTCAGACCATGTCTCAAAATAAAAAGTAAAAGGGGCTGGGGATGTAGCTCAGTGGTAAAGCGCCCCTGGGTTCATTCAACCCGCCATACCAAACAAAACCCCCAAAGACAACATCTTAGACTCTTCAAGTATGTTTTGGGGTAGGAGCTTGATCTGATTGGCGTATTGTTCACTGGCTGAGGCGCAATTTACCTGCGTTGAACTCGGGATCGTTCTCCAGGATGGTCACTGCTTCTTCCACAGCATCGACTGCGCTCCCTCCCTCCTGGAGGACCTTGTAGCCCCCCGTCGCTGCTTTCGAGATGCCCTGGCGCACTCGCTCTTTCCGGTCCTGGGAGATGCTGCTGGCTCCGCCACCGTGGACCAAGACGACGGGATTCATCTTGACCGAGCCTAGGCGTCAGGAAGAGGCAAGCGTCATTCCAAAACTGCACGGGCAAGGTCTCCGCTGGAGACCGCGGAGAGGCCAAGTCCAAGTTTTCCCTTCGGGAGGCAACTTCCTGAGACGGTGGCGCAGAGGGGGACTCGGTCTGACCTTTGTACCTAAAGCCCAAGGCGACCCCTGACCTTCAGAATTCCCCGCCGCCCCGGGCCTGGGGTACCCATGTCGGGAGTTCGGGACCCAAGCCTGCGCCCCAGCCATACCAGCTGCAGTGGGCCTCATTTCCCTCCCAACAACCCCAGTCCCGGTCTCAAGTCTGGTCGCCCTCCGGGAAGAGCGCTCGGGGTCTGCTCGCGTGCCCTCGTCGGGCCTCGGTTTCCCCGGGGGCGTGTGGCCCCTTCCTATTCCCACCGAGGGGTCGGGGCCGTCTGAGCACCGAACCTCCTCGGCGTCCAAGCCTCGGACCCGCAGCACCGAAGCAGAGAGCTTCCCACCTTCAGGAAAGGTCATTTCTGTCCATGTCGTCCACCAGCCCTGCACCTTGGGCTGCTGCTCCCGCAGGGCGGCGGACTGACTTACCGAGGGCGCCGCGGAGGCGGGCGCGGGGGTGTCACGCAGGTGGAGCCGCCGATCGCAGCCCTCCCAGGCCGGCTCCGCAAACCGCTCGGCCCGCAACCGCTCCGCGGGCAACGGCTCCGCGCCTGCGCACGAGGGCGGGGCCGGCGCCGCGGGGTTACCGTCACCCGCCCCGCCCCGCCCGAGGCGCCGCGTCCGGCACCTTTCCCGGGTCAGCGCCCCGCTGTGTCCGCGCTGTGCGCCTCTCGGAACCCGGCGTCTCTGGCCTTCCACCCTCTAGTTGCAAACGGGCACACTCCTCCCGATAGGCTGGGGGCGGGTGGCCGGGTTGCTGGCCCAGATTTTGTAATTGCATATCTAAAAGCGACGCTCCGAGTACGAAGCTGGCTGATTATCGTTTTCAATGAAATCCTCGTCCCTTTCATTGTCTCTTTTTTTAAATCTACTATAAAGAACAGAAGGATAAATGGCAAAAACCTCTTTGATTGGTCAGGTTCCGTGGGTGGCGGGCACCGAGAGTCTTAAAACCCCAGCTTACTTCTTACCAAGTAAAGCCTCTAGCTTCACTCGCTCTTCCTTTTCTTTCTTTCTTTCCTTTTTTTTTTTTTTTTTTTGGTGCCATATATTGAACTCAGGGGCACTCGACCACTGAGCCACATCCCCAGCCCCTTTTCTATTTTATTTAGAGACGGTCTCACTGAATTCCTAAGCTCCTCACTGAATTGCTAAGCGCCTTGCCTTTGCTGAGGCTGGCTTTGAACTCGCGACCTTCCTGTGTCAGCCTCACGAGCTGCTGGGATTACAGGCACTCACCACCGCAGCTGGGCGATCCATTGTTAGTTTCCCACTAGTTTTGCTGTAGATAACACCTCTAAGGGTTATAAAGATAACCTGCCTAGGTAATGGGACCTGAAGGTTGATTTTGCTTGAAAACTCTTTGACTCTGCCCTTGGACCTCCAGATGGCCCAGGAGTAGTTTCATATTGCATCTTTGTTGCCTTAACTTTTGGATTAGTTTATACTCAGCTCTGCTCATAGACCTGTTGGCGGTTTTAGAAATGTTTTGTCCAGAACTGTGGTATAGGGTTAATTTGACCTAGACTTGCCTAGTTCCCCCGCCTCTGCGGAAGGCAAGGATATCTAAAGGTCCTGGAGGATCTCCACCTATTCCCAGAAAAGACATAATTATGAGCCCCTTTATTAGCCTTTCCTTTTCTCTCATTATTCCTGTCCTATACGTTTGAGTCTTCAACCTCATGGGGAAGAGATGCTGATTTGTGAGCAAAGCTCCCTCTTTCCTTTGGTCACTGAATGAAGGCTCAAAGTGTTATCCAGTCCAGCACTCCTCACTTGGATGCTGATTTTTTTTTTTTTTTTTCTTTTGTGGGATGAGCCTTCAAACCTGGGGTTTGGTAACACTTGGGGCCTCTAGACTTGAGCTCTAAATTTCTTCATCCTTTATTTTTTGTTGACACTTCCCCTCCTTCTTGCTTCAGAGCATTCATTAAAGATTTGACTCCTCCAGAGACAAGACCTAGGTAGATGATGGTTTTGTCCTTCCAGTAGTCAAGAGGATGGAGAGAATTTACATTTCTGTGCAGCAAGACCCCAGTAAGACACTGGATTAGTATTTCTGGCTAGTAACAGACCTCACCCCCACGTTTTTTTCCTTTTGACAAATTGCAAAATCAGCATGTGAGTGCCTGAGAGTGACCTTGCTATTGGAATGACTGACTGCCCTAATTTGAAAGGAAGGTTTTACTCTTAATCTTTGCCAATAGCAAATTATTTTGACACAGCTGAGGAGTGCTGGGCTGCCTTCTGCATGTCTTTGTTCTCTAGCGGTTCTCAACCTTCTCCATCAGTGTGGGGAGAGAGGGAACCAGTTACTCCTCTCCCCTGATGGAGCGGACATGAGAGAATAATCAATATAAAAATAGCATAGCACTAATAACTTCAACTTACATTTTAATTTGACCCTCAGAAAAACTAACAATTTAGATCAAATAAAAAAATTATGAATAGTCACGAACAAAAATTGACCCAATAAAATAAAGCCTAAATTTTTGGGCTGATGTTTACAGGTGGTTTGTTTGTTTTGATACCGGGGATGGAACCCAGGAGTATCTTGTATGCTGGGCAAATGCTCTGCCACTGAGTTAGACTCCTAGCCGCTGATGTTTGCTTTTTTCTTTTCTTATTTTGGTACCAGGGATTGAACTCAGGGCTCTTTACCACTGAGCTACATCCTCAGCCCTTTTAATTTTTTAAATTTTGAGACAAGGTCTCACCAAATTGCTTAGGGTCTTGCTAAATTGCTGAGACTGGTCTCAAACTTGTGATCCTGAATCACTGGGATTACAGGAGTGCACCACTACACCTGGTTTATAATAGAAAATTTTATTTATTTTGTTCATAGCTTTATCGAGGTAAATTGAAGTATAATGAAATGCACATATTTGAAGTATGCAATTTAATCAGTTTTGATATGTATGCAATCACTACAATCAATATAAAAAATTTCTATTATTTTTTAAAAACTTTGAAATCATGCAGACTGTGTTTTTACATAATTTATTACATTAGAAATCAATCACCTTAGAATATATAGAACCCTACCCCCACACAAACTATTTCAAAATGAAATGTGCACTTATAAATATCTCATAAGCCAAGGAAGAAAGCACAGGAAAGGTAAATCAAAAGTGCTTTGAATTAGGTGATAATAAAAGCTTAAAGTATCAGGATCTCTGGGATGAAACAGTATTCAGATGAACATTTGTTTCTTAAAGTACTTGTATTAAAAAGAAGCTAGAATAACAATCAGATTATTTTCAAATTATGTAGTAGGAAGAAAACAATAAGAGTAGGAGCAGAAATATATGAAATAGAGAAGAAATAATATAGCTAAGATTTGATAAAAATCAAACAAGTCTAATCAAGAAAAAAGCAAGAACACAAAAATTAATATCAATGGAAAGGGAGCTATCAAAATAACCCTATTGATGCTTCAAATATTATTAAGGTAATATTACAATTGTATGTCAACAAATGTGATAGCTTACATAACATGGTCTATATTAGACAAGGATCCGTGTGCTGCTGAGAAGAAAGTGTATTCAGTCATTGATGGATTAAATATTCTCTATATGTCTCTTAAATTAAGTCTAAATTATTTATTGTATGTTTTTACTTCTATAGCTTCTTCATTTACTTTTTGTTTGGAAGATCTATCCAGTGGTGACAGAGACATGTTAAAGTCACCCAGTATTATTGTGCGGTGGTCTATTTGATTCTTGAAATTGAGAAGGGTTTGTTTGATATACATAGATGCACCATTGGGGCATAAATACTTATGATTGTTATGTTTTGTTGATGTATAATTCCCTTAAGCAGTATGAAATGTCCTTCTTTGTCCCTTCTGACAAACTTTGGCTTGAAGTCCACTTTATCTGATAGGATAGAAACCCCTGCTTGTTTACGTGATCCATGTGAGTGATACATTTTTCCCATCCCTTCATCATCAGTCTGTGGATATCTTTGCCAATGGGGTGAGTCTCTTGGAGACAGCATATTGTTGGGTCTTGTTCTTTAATCCAATCTGCCGGTCTGTGTCTTTTGGTTGATGAGTTTATGTTACTAATGTTCAAAGTTCTTATTGAGATATGATTTGTATTTCTGGTCATTTGAGTTTCTAGTTTTTAATTTGAATTAGTTTCTCCTTTGGTGGACTGTTCCTTTAGTGTAATTTCTCCCTTTGTTTGCTTTCACTTTTTTTTTTTTTTCCATTTCATCTTCATGGAATGTTTTGTTGAGAACGTTCTGTAGTGCAGGCTTTCTGTTGCAAATCCCTTTAGCTCTTGTTTATCATGGAAGGTTTTCATTTCATCTTCAAATATGAAGTTTCAAATGATGGTGGAATGGGATGGACATCAGTATCCAAAGTACATGTATGAAGACATGAATTGATGTCAACATAGTTTATATACAAACAGAGATATGAAAAATTGTGTTCTATATATGTAATAAGAATAGTGATGCATACTGCTGTCATGTATTTAAAAAATAAAAGCAATTAAAAAATAAAAAATAAAATTTGAAAAAAAAAAAGAAGCTTCATTTTGCTGGATATAGGATTTGTTGGGAGTCACCCCAGCTCCAAAGACTAACTTCCCCATCTCCTGAGAAGAGCCATCCAATGGTGAGCCCTGCTGGCTCACATGATCCTTACCCACCAATCAGAAAGCACCTCATGCCAACTGTCAAACCATTCAACCATTAAACTCTCATAACTGTCAACCCCCCCTGCCCCCGCCCCATAAATATGCAGAGCTGTTCCTCAATAAATGGGCATTTTCTCCGACAATCAGGATTCGTGATTGGTATCCATTTTCTTTCAGAGCTTGGTATATGTTATTCTAGGACCTCCTAGCTTTGAGGGTCTGGGTTGAGAAATCAGCTGAGATTCAAATTGGTTTCCCCCTGTTCTCTCACAGCCTTTGAAATTCTATTGTTATTCTGTATGCTAGGCATTTTCATTATAATGTGCCTCGATGTGGGTCTGTTGTAATTTTGTAAATTTGGGGTCCTATAGGCCTTTTGTATTTGACTTTCGATTTCATTCTTTAGGTTTAGAAAATTTCATGATATTATTTCATTGAAAATATTTTGCATTCCTTTGGTTTATATCTTTGTGCCTTCATCTACCCCAATAAATCTTAAATTTGGTCTTTTCACGTTATCCCATATTTCTTGGAAGTTCTGTTCATGGTTTCTTAACATCTTCTCTTTGTAGTCAACTCTATTTTCAAGATTATATATTTTGTCTTCATTTAATAGCAACTTTTATTAAGCACTTACTGTATATAACAGTTTAATGCTAAAAACTTTGCTTACATTTTCTCTTTGAATCCCCATGACAACTTTTGGAAGTAGGATCTGTCTTTATCCTCAACTTACAGTTATTTGTTTCTCTGTTTCCACTCTCTATTGAAGCTGTTCTTGCTGAGGGCACCAATGTCTATCATGTTACCAAATATAAGGAGATTTTTTAGGCCTTACTTGACATCTCTGTAGAGTTTAACACTGTTGGTCTTTCCCCTAATATTTTTTCTATTCCTTTATTTTTGAAATTCTGTCTTTCTGAATTCCATGCTTTCCCTCCTCCTTGCCTGGCTGATGCTTCAATTTTCTGCACATATTGACTTCTTCAGCCATAAATGAGGATATTCCTAGAGGTCTGTTAGTTGCCCTTTTCTTTATTCTTTCTCAGCAATTTTATCTCTACCCATGACTTATCCTGCATTTGACAAAAACTCCCAAGTCTATGTTGCTAACCTGTACTGAGCTGCAGGCCTTTGACGTCAGACATCTGCACCTGACATGTCTGTGTGGTTGGTCCCTTGTCATCTTGAGTACTCCTCATCACCTCTCCCTCGTCTGCCCCAGCCTGACCTCTCTCTTCCTCACTTACTGTTCTTAATGAATGGCAGTTCACCCACCTGCTCATCTAAACCAAACCCAGGGGTCTCCCATGGACTCCTCACCTCGAACTCCACCACATTTAAAAAAAAATTTTTTTGATTGATTATTTTTAGTTCTATGTGTCAGTAGGATCCATTTTGATATGATTATACAAGCATGGAATATATCTTATTCTAATTAGGACCCCATTCTTGTAGATGTACATGACGGTGGGATTCACTGTGATGTTTTCCATATATGTACACAGGAAAATCATGTCAGATTCATTCCACTGTCTTTCTTTTTCCTATCCCCTGCCTTCCCTCCCATTGTCTCATCTACTGAACTTATTGTTCCCTTCACTCCTTTATTCTGGGTTAGCTTCCACATATCAACAGAAACGTTTAAACTTTGTTTTTTGGGGGATTGGCTTATTTCACTCAGCATGATAATCTCCAGATCCATCCATCTACTGGCAAAGATCATACACTACACTGTTGTTGCATAGTGTATACATACCGGATTTTCTTTATCCATTCATCGGTTGATGGGCACCTATGCTGGTTCCATAACTTGGCTGCTGTGAATCATGCTGCTCTAAGCATTCATGTGCCTGTCACTACAGTATGTTGACGTTAGTTCTTTAGGATGAACACCAAGGAGTGGGATGGCTGGGTCATATGGTGGTTCCTAGTCTTTTGAGAAATCTTCATATTGCTTTCCACAGTGGTTGCACTAATGCAGTACCATCAACAATGTATTAGCGTGTCTTTCTTTTTTTAATCTTAAAAATTTTAAATATATAATAGAAAATATACATATTTATGCAATAATAATAATACTTTGATATATGATATATTGTATGATGTTTATAATAAGATGCACATATAGCTCTTCAAACAAATATAATTTGTGTTTTTATTCTATTGGTTCTTTTTACTTCTACCTGATAGTAACAATTTTTTTTTGAAATTATGCAAGCATAGGATATATCTTATTCTAATGAAGACCCTATTCTTGTGGGTGGCCATGATGGTAAGATTCACTTAGGTTTTTTTTTTTTTTTTTTTTTTTAATAAATATACATATCTTTCATATTCCTACCGTCTTCCTTTTTTTGTTCATCATTTTATAATCTACTGATTTTCTTTCTTACCCTCCCCCACTTTATGAGCTTTAGTTTCACATATCAGCAAAAATATTCAACCTTTGGTTTTAAAAAAATTGTTTGTTTTAATTAACATAAATCTCCAGATCCATCCATTTACTGACAAATGTCATAAAGTCATTTTTTATGGCTGTAATATTCTATTGTGTACATAAGCCACAATTTTTTATCCATTTATCATTGAATGACACCTTCGTTGGTTTTATAGCTTAGCTATATTGTGAATTGTGCTGCTATAAACATTAATGTAGCTGTATCAATGTAGCATACTGATTTTATGTCCTTTGGGTATATACTGTGAAGTCAGAAAACTGGATTAAGTGGTCCTTCCATTCCTTGAATAATCTCCATATAGGTTAATTATGTGTCACTTAGGCTACATAAGGCTGCAAAAATTGGATTCATCTTAACCTGGAAATAAAATTTAAAACAGAGCTGAGGATATGTTCAGCAATAGGATACTTTGGTTGAATGCCATTGCCTGGTGCTCAGGAGCTGGGCCTGCTTAGGATCTTTAGCTCCTGCACAGCAGAGCAACCTGTGACTCTCTCAGTGTGCTTTCTGATTGCCATTCTAACAGGGGTGAGATGAGATCTCAGTACAGTTTTGATTAGTGTCTCTTTGACTGCTAGGGAGGTTGAATATTTTTTCACATATCTGTTATTCATTTCTATTTTTTCTTTTTTTAAAATTATTTTTTACTTATAGGTGGACACAATATCTTTATTTTTCATTTTTATGTGGTGCCTTACACATGGCAGGTGAGCACTCTACCTCTGAGGCACAACCCCAGCTTCTATTTCTTCTTCTGAGAAACATTTCTTTGGGCAATTTGTCCAATTGTTGAGTGATTTATTAGTTTTTTGGTGTTAAGTTTTTTGAGGTTTTTTTTTTTTTTTGTAGTCTGATTACTAATCCCCTGCTGGAAGGGTAGCTGGAAAAGATCTTCTCCCATTCTGTAGGCTCTCTCCATGCTCCTTTTTATTGTGACACTATTCACAATAGCTAAGATATGGAATCATCAATAGATGAACAGATAAAGAAAATATGGTATCAAAACACAATGGAGTATTATTCAACCACAAATAAGAATGAAAATCTTCATTTAGCAAAGTGGATGGAACTAGAGGACATCATCAAGTGAAATAAACCAGACACAGAAAGACAAATACTATATGTTCTCTCTCATATACACACTCCCCCCGCCAAAAAAAAAAAAAAAATGAAAAATTTAACTTGAGTGATTACTAGGCGCTGGGAAGAGTGTTGGGGAGTGAGGGCGAGGGTGGAAGAAAGAGGGTCAGTTGTGGTCACTGTACCCCATATGCCTGTTTGGAACCATCACACCGAGTCACACTAACTTGTATAATATGCATTAATGAAAAAAAGGAATTAACTTTACACAAAGAAAGGTCTGGCTTTTATCCTTGGCTCCTTGGAGTCGATCTCTAAACTCTCCTGTTTGATCATAATGTCAGTGTTTCCCTCCGCCTTGGGCCGTGCCAGATAGCCTAACAACAGCATCATAAAAAGAGAGAAATCTGTACAGACACAGAGGTAGGATAGAACGTGACAACGTAGGCAAAAGTTGGAGTGCAGCATCTACAACCCGAGAAGCCAAGGATTGCCAGCAACCCCCGGAGCCGGGGAGAGGCAGGGATCCTGCCCTGAGCCTTCAGAGAAAGACTGGCCCCAGGACACCTTGATTTCAACTAGTTGCCTGTGGAATTATAAGAGAACAAGTTTCCGTTGATTTAAGTTACACAGTATTGGAGGGAGGAAGGGAGGGAGAGAGAGATATCTATTCTACCTCCCTTGGTTCTTATGTGGGTTCTTTGGCTGGACCTGGGGGCCACTGTACACCTGGATCTTCATAAGAGAATTAAGTAAAAAAAAAAAAAAAAAAAAAAAAAAGACCAAAGCATGCTGATTTAATATCTTTTAGACAAAGATTAACAAGTTTGAGAAGGAATGACAGGACAGCTGGATATCTGTCCTGGAGTAGTAAATTTCTAGGATGTTACCAAGACATAATGGGGAGAGAGGTAGAAGCTGGTGAAAGAAAAGTGTCATTCTAGAATTTATTGCTGTTCCAATTACCAGTCTCTGGCCACCAAAGCTATTTTTCAGCCTTGGTATTGAAACAAGCTAAGACCTGGAACACAGCCATCTCTTGAACCAACTTCCTGTTGCCAAACAAATGCAGAACCATCCTCGGCAGGCTTGGTTTCTGTGCCTATGCCCGTGGGTATGGAGTGAGGGCCTGAATTCAGGTTGGCACCTGCTAGCTGTTTGCTGATCAGGAGTCACACAGTGCTCTGTACTCCTCCTGGGAAGAACAGTCTGAACTTGGCGGCCCTTGCCCGAGCACATTCCTGATTGAACTGCCAGGATAAACAGCCTCTGGGAAGGTCTGTTTTGACACCTGGATCTGACCAATGAGCTGGGACCTTCAGTCAAATTTGCCCCCTCATTTACATAGTACACAGTGGGAACCTGGTGGGGAGGCAATGCACGCGCCCAGCCCCTCTCTCCTTCTTCTGAGCACGCTTTCCCTTTTCTCCAAAGACTGCATCTCCTGTGTTTGCAAACCACTTGTTGAAATGATGCCTCCCCTTTGGTCTTAAATTCTTTTCTAGTGAATTTTTGTTGAAAGATTTATGCCTTCTTTGTCCCATATTTTTTTATTCCAAAATAACCTGTTTCCTCAGATCTGATGGTCATTTCCCCATCTGTTTCCTGGCCATGCTATTTTATTTTATTTTTTTGCCAGCCTCTGTTAACAGCTGAATATACACTTTTATTTTAGAGATCTTTTGGACTCAGAACTTCGATTTAGCACAGTCAACATTAGCTCTGTCCTGAAGGATCCTGCAATTCCCAGTCCTGACTCTGCGGCCTCCCCTCACAGGAAGAGTGAAGCTGTGGTCCCAGCTGGCAGGTGTCAGAATTCAGCTAGCATCAAAAGCAAACTGGGGGCTGGGTTGTGGCTCAGCGGTAGAGCACTTGCCTAGGACACGTGAGGCATTGGGTTGGATCCTTAGCACCACATAAAAATAAATGAACAAAATAAAGGTATTGTGTTCATCTACAACTAAAAAAATTAAAAAAAAAAAAAAAGCAAACTACAGATTGCTAGTTTCCGCCCCCAGCATTTCTTATTCAGCAGGTCTTTGTAAACATATTCAATCTGAGTTTGAAAACAGTCTTCTTCGTGGGATTCAGAGTTCACGAATAGGAGGCTGGGAAATTTGGCCATTTTTAGTTTTTCCTCTTTTCATTCAAGTGTCCAATGAATGATGAATGAGCTTCTTTTATTTCTTAAGTGCTGAGTGTTAGAAGGCTTATTTCAGGCCATCTGCATGGGTAGGCTGGGGGAACTGAAGTAGCCTAGGAATGATTATAATTAGCCCCCAGAAGTACTTGTGCAGCACCGACGACAGTTCTCAAGGAAGAGGCAGTGATTACAGAGACAGTGATTACTGTCCAGGCTCCCTCCCAGCTCAGCACCACTCCCATGTTTTCCAGGAAAATCCCCCCTCTGGTTGCAGCTGTTGGGGGCTTGTCTATCTCCCAAGCCAAGCCATATGCATCATGGGTAGGAGCCTCTGCGGTTCTTTTGGTAAGACTTCGTGCAGTGCCAACTCTTAGAAGGGTTTCATGAACATCTGTTGTATAAAGAACAAATAGTTCAGTAACTTAAAAAGGTAAATCCCAGAAGACTGGGGTGACAGCTTCTCGGTGGAATGAAATTAGGGTAGTTTGGGTGCTTGTGAGCTGTTCAGTTAGGTGAGGTGTTGCTGAATCCAAGCTCTGGTCCTGGGAGAAGCAGCGAGGGGAGTGGTAGCCCCGGGGGGTTAGAGCACAAGAGCCTGCCAAGCCAGCGATGAGTGGCAAGAAAGTGGGAGTGGGGTCAGAACCAAATGGAGATCCCAGGGCTGACCAATAGCACTGGTACTTCCCCAAACCCAATTTGCATAAATTTGGACCAATAGCCTTGACCCAAGTGATACACAAACCTCTACACTAGCATACTCAAGGGGTGACCCAACCACCCAGGAGGATATTGAACAAATGATGCACCAAGTCCAGACAGTGATGCTTTAGCCTTTGAGCAGGCATTGGGCTGAGGCTTAGGGCTGCTAAAGATTTCAATGTACATTAAAAATTATAATTCACTCTACTGTCATGTATACCTAAAAACCATAAGTGAATAAAAAATTATGATTCAATTCTCTATATCTGAGTAGGAAAAAGTATTTATTTTACTTGCATAATTTGTATGTATATGGTGGAAATAAAAAGATGATAAAAGTATGATTTCATGAATGCATGGTTTATTGCCATACAACGAAAAATTTTTCTAGGTTCATGATGCCTAAAGAGGGTGTAACAGGGACTTAGAGGCTGCTTTTGCTTACAGCAGTGTCTTTTTTTTTTGGGTATCGGGGATCAAACTCAGGGGTACTCAACCACTGAGCCACATCCCCAGTCCTATTTTGTATTTTATTTAGAGACAGGGTCTTACTGAGTTGCTAAGCGCCTCGCTTTTGCTGAGGCTGGCTTTGAACTTGCAATCCTCCTGCCTCAGCCTCCTGAGCTGCTGGGATTATAGGTGTGCACCACCGTGCCTGGCTAGAGCAGTGTCTTTTAGGTTGCAGATGTCCCTTGGGTAACTGAATGCAGGGTAAAATTTGGCATTTCTGTCTTTACTATGTATTTGTCTCCTTTATTACCTTAAACTTTGTGACCCACTTAACTCCGCACATAGACGTGTTAATCACTTAAGGAGAGTTCATCTAAAATCTACGAATATGTGTTAGTCAGTGATGTGTTCGGCACTGTGACCAAAATACCAGACAAGAGCAGCTTAGAGGAGAAAAAGTTGGTTTTGACACACGATTTAGTGTTTCATGCCATGGTCAGCGGGCTCCATTGCTCTGGGCCCAAGGTGGGACAGAACATCCTGGTGGAGGGGGTGTGGTGGGGGAAAGCTGCTCAGCTCATGGCAGCCAGAGAGGGATGTGTGTGGGGAGAGATATGCCAGGGACAAAATATAAACTCCAAAGGCTGCCGTGACCTGCTTCCTCCAGCCACACCCACAGTTACTTCCCAGGGAAGTAGTCCTTTAAAATTAATAATCCATCAAGTGGTTTAATCCACCGATGAGGTTACAGCTCTGTCTAATCACTTCACCTCTGAACATTCCTGCATCGTCTCTCTCATGAGCTCTTGGGGGACACCTCGTATCTAAACCACAACATGATACAAGGTTTACTAGCCCTAAACTTACCTAACCTAGCTCATCCTCCTTCCAGACTGGGACAAGATTTGCAGGGTTATTGACTGTCTGCTTTTACTGGATCAGGCCTTGGAGTGGTGTCTAGCCATCTTCAGTCATTGTCCTATACCTTCCAGGAACAGCAGGGGGCAGCCACATCACCCCAAGACAAGACTGGCCCTAAATTGGAGGAATCATCTCATGGGAATAGCCCACTTCCAGCATCATGAGTCTGACAGATAAAGAAATTGCCCTCTCCAGTGATAAAGACTTTTTGGGCGCTGTCTCACAGATCCAGGACTTTGATAACGATTGACCAGACCACAGTTTGACGGAGACTGCTTAGTTATGCAGACCTCTCACCGCTGCCCCAATTCTTCCTTTATTTAAATCTAAAACTCCTGACAGCAACTCACAGATAGGGCTGAGATGCTGGATCTCACTTTGCCTTCCCAATGTGGCCACATTTGATGCTTTTCATCATTATGCTTTTGGGGCAGGGGGCTGTATCTGGTTTGTTAGGACCCCCAGAGCCAGACGTCTGGCCTAGGACTCTGGAAACAAGAGGGAAAATAATGGGAACAAACTACACAGTGAGCAAGCTCCCGAATTATTAAAGTCCAGTTGCCCAGTTAGGATGGAAGAGACAGACCTCTGGGGAAAGTCAAGTCGAAGTGAAGTTTTAATTTACTTACTTAATTAAAAAAAAAAAAAAGCTTCATTTTATTGTTGTGTAGCATGTTCTCATCCTACATACTAATGGGGTTCAGTGTGGTATTTCAACACCTGTCTGCAGCATGCACTACCAACTGCGACCTCCCTCTATCTGCCCTCCCTACCTCTTCTTCCCAACCTCTGATGATCACTCGCCTACATTCAGGTTGACTTTTTTAGTTTCCACAAATGAGAGAGAACAGGTGGTATTTGTCTTTCTGTGCCTGTCTTATTTCACTCAACATGACACTCTCCCGCGACATCCATTTTGTTGCAAGTGACAGAATTTCATCCTTCTTTTTGGATGAATAATATTCCATTGTGTATAAAACACATCTTCATCTATTTATCTATTGATGTTTGCCCTGCTTCTCAGCACTGAGTACCTCAGATTTCTCCAAAACGGTATTTCCATAAACCTGGGCATGCAAATATTGCTTTGGAATGCCGATTTCATTTTCTTTGGCTGTGTACCCCGTAGTGGGAGGTATGGTAGTTCTAATTTTAGTTTTTTTGAGGAACCTCCACAGTGTTCTCCTTAATGACCGTACTGATTTATATTTCTGCCAACAGTACATGAGAATCCTCTTTTATACACATGCCTGACAGCATTTTTTATTTGCTTTTTTTTTTTTCGGATAAGCCAAACTGGAGATTGTACCTTTGTACAATCAAGTGGTTCTCTGGAGAAGCTGGCTTGACCAACATGGCAGAGATAATTATGCATATATCCAACTGGTTTCTGTTTCTTATTATCTCTCTATCTGGCATCTGTCAATCATGTATAAATATGATTTATATTAGCATTGAATCAATGACTAGCAGTCAGGGTTATGTTCAACTTTCTGTGACAAAACTCGACCACAGTGATTCAAACGGACCATTGTTGATTTTTTTTTAAACAAGAAATCTAGCGGGAGCCATCAAGCCTAGTTCTGTGGCTGCAGGTTGACACAGATGCCCCAGTTCCTTGTCTTTCTCTCAAAAGGTGGCTTTTGTGGTCACGGCAGCCTTCTAGGTACTTTGGTCCCTCTGGGGTTGGGAGGACTGGGGAACCGAAAAAGGAGAAAGACTCAGGCCTGCTCAGTTTCCCCCTTTATCTCAGGAAAGCTCTCTATTTCCCTGGAAGTCCTGCCAAGTAGACCTTCATGGACTAGAACAGGGTCACCCAGCTGTCCCTAGAGTCTGGGGTGTGGTGGAATCTACTTCAGCAGGGCTCTGGATGAAATCCAGGTCTCTTGTGGAGAAGGAAGGGCAGCCGGCCTCTGAGCCCTGAGTTTCTCAGGAGTCCTCCAGAACAGTGGGGCCACCCTAAGCAGATTCTCACTTGTTCCTACCTGTAGTTCTCTTTTCATCCTCCAAAGTGACTGTTGTGGTTTGGATGTGAGCTTTCCTCCAAAAGCTCATGTGTGAGACAATGCAAGAGATGTAGAGGTGAAATGGTAGGTTTGTGAGAGCCTTAACCCAGTGAGTTCATCCCCCTGACAGGGGTTAACCGGGTGGTAACTGACCTGGGAAGGTGTGGCTGGAGGAGGTGGGTTCATATTTGGTGCTGAGCTTAGTCTCTCTGCTTTCTGACCATCATGTGAGCTGCTTCCCTCGGCCACACTCTTCCACCATCATGACCTGCCTCATCTTGAGCCCCCAGGAATGGAGCCAGCCGTCTATGGACTGAAACCTCAGAAACCGTGAGCCCCCAATAGTCTTTTCCTCCTCTATTTGTGCTTATCAGGTCTTTTGGTCACAGTAGCAAAAAAGCTGACTTAAACAGTGACCTCTTATCTTCCGTTGTCTTCTGTCCCCCTCTCTGTGATTGTGGGCAATATGCTTTTAAGTATCATTTGATATTACTTTAGCAGGATTTGGACAGGAAAATCCGAGGTTGCCTAGAGCCCAAGGAGGAGATTCCAACCACCTTGTCTCCGAGTGCCCCAGGAGGGGGTACCTGGGGTGGGGTGGGGGATGCCAGGGTGGGACCAGAGCAGAGGGGTGGGGTGGGACCAGAGGAGGGGGCACTGGGCAGGCAGGGTCTGGGGACAGAATGAAGGAAAAGTATTGAAGAGATGTGGAGGGAGCAGGGGGGTTGAGGGAGGGAGGAAGGGAGGAAGAGAAAGAAGAGAAGGAACCTGAGCAGTTCTAGAAGGTCCATCAGGAGCCACCTGCACACTGCAACCTCCACCTCAAACCTTCAGCTGCCCTGTGAGCATCCGAGTTCTGACCGGTCTCTGTCCAACCAGCCAGGGAGCATCCGCTTCATCCTCTTACCCATGGCTTCATGCCCTCCCAGACCCAGCAGCTGACCACTCCCCATGCCCACCTCTCCCAGCCACATGGGAAAGAGGTTTTGAGTTCTGGGAATCTCTTTGGAAGAGGAGTCATGATATAGGAAGGGAGAAAAGCACATGTCTTCATTCCATTGCATAGAGTTACAAAAAAGTCGGGGGCGGGCGGGGGGGATGAGTTCTGGGGAATGATATTGGCAAAATTCTATTGTTATATTGTGTGCTTTGTTAATATGTAACAACAAATCCCATCATCATGCACAACTACAATGCACCTATAAAAATGTGGGATAAAAACAAGGATACAAAAGAATTTAAAGTGAAAATATAGCAACAATCTTCTGTCCTCCCTGTACCCTGCACCTCTGCCTCTCTAAATCCAGGCACTATGGGATGCAACCATTTAAAAAAATTTTAGCTTGTCAGGTGTGGTGGTGCACACCTGTAATCCCTGCAGGTTGGGAGGCTCAGGCAGGAGGATTGCAAGTTCAAAGCCAGCCTCAGAAACTAAGGCCATAAGCAACTTAGTGAGACCCTGTCTCAAAATAAAAAATAAAAAGGCTGGGAATGTGGCTCAGTGGTTAAGTGCCTCTGGGTTCAATCCCTGGCACCAAAAAACTCCAACCCAAACCAAACAAAAAATAAAACAAAAACAAACAACAACAAAACACAACTTTTTAAAACCATTATTATTATTATTATTTTTACATGACAGTAGGATATATTTTGAAATATTATACATATATAGGATAAGTATAACTTGTTTCAATTAGGATCCCATTATTCTGGTTGTACAGGATGTGAAGTTGTCTGGGTTGTGTATTTATATATGAGGATAGGAAAGATATGTCCGATTCATTCTACTGTGTTTCCTATTGCTATCCCTCCTCCCTTCCCTCTATTCCCCTTTGTCTAGATGGATGAACTTCTAATCTTTTCCTCCCTTGTTGTGGTTTAGCATTTGTATATCAGAGGGAACATTCTGACTTTGGTTATTTGGGATTGGCTTGTTTCACTTAGCATAACAATCTAATTTCATTCTTTATGGCTGAGTAATATTCTATTGTGTATATGTACCACATTTTCTTTATCCATTCATCTGTTGAAGGGCACCTAGGTTGGTTCTATAAGTTGGCTTTTGTGAATTGAGCTGCTATAAATTTTGATGTGGCTGTGTCACTGTAGTATGCTGATTCTAAGTCCTTTGGATATAAATCAAGGAGTGGGATAGCTCCCTAATATGGTAGTTCCATTCCCAGTTTTACAAGGAATCTCCATATTGCTCTCCAGAGTTCTTGCACCAATTTGCAGTCCCACCAGCAATGCATAAATGAACCTCTTTCCCCACATCCTCACTAACATTTATTGTTGCTTGTAATCTATTCTTAATTTTAATTTATTTATTTGTTCTAATCAGTTATACATGACAGCAGAATGCTCTTTGATTCATTATACACAAATGGAGCACAATTTATATATATATATATATATATATATATATATATATATATATATATATATATAAAACTTTATTTTATTTATTTATTTTTTATGTGGTGCTGAGGATTGAACCCAGTGCCTCACCTGTGCTAGGCAAACACTCTACTACTGAGCTACAGCCCCAGCCCAGAGCACAATTTTTGGCTTCTCTGGTTGTACCCAAAGTAGGGTCACACCATTCATGCAATCATGCATGTACCTAGGCTAATGATGATCGTCTCTTTCCACCATCTTTCCTACCCCCATGCCCCCTGCCTCCTGTTGCTTGTATTCTGGATAATTGCCATTCTAACTGAGCTGAGATGGAATCTCAGTGTAATTTTGATTTGAATTTTTCTAATTGCTAGAAATGTTGAACATTCTTTCATATATTTTTTTGACCATTCATATTTCTTCTTCTGTGAAGTGCCTGTTAAGTTACTTTGCCGTTTATTGATTGTGTTATTACTTTTTTGCTGTTAAGTTTGTTGAGTTCTTTTTATAATCTGGAGATGAATGCTGTGTCTGAGGTGCTGGTGGTAAAGATTTTCCCCATTCTGTAGGCTCTCTGTTCATGTTCTTGATTGTTTGCTTTGCTGTGAAGAAGCTTTTTAGTTTGATACCATCCCATCTATTGATTCTTGATTTTATTCCTTGCGCTTTAGGAGTCTTATTGAGAAAGTCAGTTCCTAAGTCAACATGGTGGAAGGTTAGACCTACTTCTTCTTCTAGTAGGCACACAGTCTCTGGTCGAATGCCTTAGTCCTTGTGCAGGGTGAGACAGAGGTTTGATTTCAGTCTTCTACGTATGGATTTCCAGTTTTCCCAGCACCATTTGTTGAAGAGGCTGTCCTTTCTCCAGTGTATGTTTATGGCACCGTGGTCTAGTATGAAACAACTGTATTCGTGTGGGTTTGACTTTGTGTCTTCTGATCTGTCCCATTGGTCCTCATGTCTGTTTTTGTGTCAATCATGCTGTTTTTGTTACTATGGCTCTGTAATTTAAGGTCCGGTTTTGTGATGCCTCCTGCTTCACTTTCCTCACTAAGGATTACTTTGGCTATTCTGGGCCTCATATTTTTCCAAATGAATTTCATAACTGCTTTTTCTATTTCTATGAAGAACATCATTATGATTTCAGTAGGAATTGCATTAAATCTGTATAGGACTTTTGGTAGTCTGTCCATTTTGACAATATTGATTCTTCCTATCCAAGAACATGGGAGATCTTTCTATCTTCCAAGGTCTTCTTCAATTTCTTTCTTTAGTGTACTGTAGTTTTCATTCTCAAGGTCTTTCACCTGTTTTGTACGATTGATTCCCAAATAGTTGATTTTCTTTGAGGCTATCACGAATGGGATAGTTTTCCTGATTTCTCTTTCAACTGAGACGTCATTGGTAGGAACACAACAGATTTATGGGTGTTTATTTTAAATCCTGCTATTTTTTCTGAATTTGTGTAGGAGTTCTAGAAACTTCCTGGTGGAGATTTTTGTTTCAGCAAATGAGGATAGTCTGACCTCTTCTTTTCCTACATTGTATCCCTAGTACCAAGACAACGACGACAACAACAACAACAAATCAAAAAACAACTTGTTAGCTTTATCTTCCTGGTGTTTTCTCTATATACTTTACTAGTAAATGTATGCAACTTCCTGATTTAACAGTATATGTCATTACTTCTTGTCGTCTTGCTCAGTCTCATGCCGATTTAACTCATTTACTGCTTCTTTGCCTTTTCTGCTTTATTCTTCTTGAGTTGTTTCATTCTATATTTAAGAAATATACTTATTCTCAATTTCTAGTATGTCAACTGGGAATAGCATTTCTTGCCTTCCTGATCTTTATAAAGGTGCCACATCATCCTTCCCTTCATTCCCTTCCATTTTTCTCTACCCTCCTTTAATACAGATCTACAAAGAAGTCTTAATACTTTGACTAGAGATTGACTCTAAGAGTTGGAGATCAACAACTTGTGTTTGCTTCGTTGTTAGGATGTAAAGTGTGCCCATCATGGATCCACACCATGGTTTGTGATGACATTTCTTGTTTTGTTTGCCCTTTGTTTTTCCTAGAGTTTCTGTTCCTTTTTTTTTTTTTCATTATCTGCCTTATCAGATCTGTAAGTTGCTGCAGTTCCCAAGTGCAGTATAAAATCCTGCAGGCCTCTCATTTTCCTGGATTCCTCCCCATTCCCCCTTGTGTTTATCTGCATTGGTTGCTCCCTCTGTCTGTCACTCACTCTTTCCTGATAGCCTCCCATTACTGTTAAGGGTTGGATCTGGCATTTTGGGTTGGTTATCCTGGCCTCCATAGTCATGCCATCAATTCCCATGATAAATACCTCATATACCTATATATGAAACCTATTCATTCTGTTTCTCTGGATAACTCTGATTAATACATGGCTCATTCCTACTTTGTTGATTTATTTCTTCCTTATGTCAGAGCATGTCTTCAAGTGATTCCCTAGGAGAATCATTTCTGTATTCTAGCATGCCTGAGCCTTGCTAAGTGTGTTGCAAAGCTTTCTGTGATTTCTGACTATAGAATAAAATCATATAGAGGAAAAAGGAGGACGGCACAGACCCTCTGACATTTGGTCTGAATCACATCTTTCCTTTCACCTCCCATTTTCTTGATGCAGTTTATGTTCTTGCCCCACTGATTTGACAGTCATTGCTTCTCCCCAGGCCTTTCCTGTGTCGGGACACTCTTTCTCCCAGACCATCATCCATTTGTTTCAAGATGCCCAACCCGGATCCTACTGAGTGGAGCTCTTTCTTTATCACGTTCATAATAAGTGTCCCCATAGGATTTATAAGTATTTCTTGTTTCAGAGAGAGTTTCATAAACATCCGACTTCCTGATTTCCCCCACCCACTTGTGAGTCTTGGGGGATGGTTTGACATCAGCCTTCATAACATCTTGAATATCATACTAAAAGGTTTGGTTTGAGACTGTAGAAAGAGAATCTGGTGCCCCCGAATTCCAGGTAGGAAGGTTGTAAAGAGTCACACGAGAGTGAAGCTAGGGCTTGAATGCCGTCCTTCTGGCTCCAAGTCTTGTGCTCTTCCTGTCCCTAAATTACTTAGCATTCCCTGAATTCTAATGTCCTAACTCACTTTAGCAGTTTCTGAACGAACTAAGATGAAATAAATAAAATCCATCCTATTTGCTCTATTACTTTGTTACCAACTGCTTTGAATTGGCAAATATTGATGTCTTTTGACCTATCAACTTCTCAATCTTTGTTTTTCCGTTTTAGACTGTTGGTTCTCCCTGGGCAGAGGTTGTGTCTGGAATTCATCTGACCTCTTTGGCACAAGTTTTTTCCCAAGTAGTTTCTCAGTAACTTTTGTGCCCTAATAATGATGAGGAGGTGACATGGTGACAGCAGGAGTGGACTCTCAGCTAGTTTCTTTTTCAAAAAGGTTTTTTGGTTCTTTTTAGATGCACATGAGAGTAGAATGTATTTTGATATAGACATACATGAAGTGTAACTTCCCATTCTTGAGGTTGTACATGATGTGGAGTTTCACTGGTCATGTATTCATATTCATATATGAGCACAGGAAATGAACATAGGGGGTCGATGGCAGCATCTCACTGGGGGTTCTTCTTCCTGCCCAGAAGGGTGTAAGCCACCCAATCTCAAATAACTAGTGAATAACAAAACACAAATACTCAGAACTATATTTACAAAAGACGAAGCCCCTGAGAGATCTAGACCATATGGGTTCTGGAACTAGACAAAGGAAAATTGGCTCCAGTGGTTTATTTAAGGGGGTACATCAAAGGCAGGGGTAAGGTCTCAAGGGTGGAGTCTTGCTTCCTGATGTCTTGCAGTCGGCAGGTTGGTTGACATCTTGGCAGGTCACACCATCTCTGGTGCTGTGGGGGCCATGGCAGAGAGGGCTAGAGATTCACATTGTCCCTGGGCACTGGACCAGAGAAAGTGTCCACTGGTCATTTCCAGATACCAGATATCTCTATCCACAAGGCTTCCATGTGCAGTGACCCACAGGCAACCCATGGACAGCTCCCAACAGGAAAGTTATGTCTGATTCATTCCATGTCTTTCCTATTCCCCTCACCTTTTCCCCTCATTCCCCTTTGTCTAATCCAATGAATTTATATTCTTCCCTCCCCACCCCTTATTGTGTGTTAGCATCTGTATGTCAGAGGGAACATTCAGCCTTTGGTTTTCTGGGACTGGCTGATTTCACTCAGCATGAGAGTCTCCAGTTCTATCCATTTACTGGCAAATGCCATAATTTCACTCTTCTTTATGGATGAGTAATATTCCACTGTGTACATGTACCACATTTTCTTTACTCACTCATCTGTTGAAGGACACCTACGTTGGTTCCATAGCTTAGCTATTGTGAACTGATCAGCTCGCTTCTGATGGGACAAACAAAGCCTGACTTCAGCTGGGAATTATAGACCAGGCTGAAAAGGCCTCTTTCAGGACGTCATCATCTCTTACTGTCCTTACCAGGGCCAGAGGAAATGAAGCAGCCGGCAGTTCAAAGGTACGGGATGCAGTTCCAGAAGTCTGGCCACCAGCTGGCGCTGTTCCCTCCAGCACCGGCCGGAGGAGGACTTGCGACGATCGAGTGGGCCACTGGAGGGAGCCTTCTCTGCCCGTGGCCACAGTTGGACACCTGTAACTTCCTCTCCTCGCTAGGCAATCTCTATCCTGGGCACCGGTCTGTGTTCGCGCACGTGCAGCTATCGGTGGAGATTTGGGTTGTTTTTACTCTGGGGCAGCTGTAAACGTACTTGCGACGTTCACGATGGTGCCTGGGCTGCTCGGAGCTGGGCTGTTGGAACCGCTCTTCACCTGGGCGTAGGAGAGGGGCCCTCCCCGTCCCGGAAGGAGGGCTGACTCACCTGGCTGCGCAAGGGGGCGGTGGGAGTGGGCAGTGAAGTCGGCTGGTCTGCCCCATCGGCTGTTTTTCTCCTCGTTGCTTCCTATGGTGCTGCCCTGTCAGGGCCCAATGTCTGCAGTTCTTATAAAGCTCCCTGAGCCTGTGCCAGGGAGAGTTCCTTTCCGTCTGGAATCCACCTGTCTTTGGTCAGGGTTTCCTCCCTTGCGTATTTTTCACTTGATTCAGAGCTTAGAAGAGAAGGAATTACTTCATATCCTCAAAGCAGCAATGTGGGTTTTGGAAGCCGAAGAACCAGGTTTAAATCCTGACTCCTTTACGAGCTCCGTGACGTTTGCCAAGTGGCCCTGTCTGAGCCTCAGTTTACACATCTGAACCTGGACCTTTTAAACACTGCACATAAGGAACTAAACACATTGCCTGGAACACAGAAAATGTTCAACCCATGTTTTGACCTGCGCTCGGAAACAGGTAAAATGCCATAGAAATGAAGGTTAGTGAAAACTTAGTGAGTCTACCTTTTGTGAATTGGACCAGGGGTTGCAAACTATGGGCCGAGGGCCACTCTGCCTTCACATCTGAAAGAATTTAACATTGTTGTGGATAGTTTGATCACCTCTTTCAGAGCCAGCGAAGTCAAACTGCCTTAGGGAACCAAGGACGCATCCACCAAGACTGTTAGGAGTTCTAATTTATCAGAAAGGAGGTATGTTTTACTAAATGGTCAGCTGGAGTAGGACATGCTGAGAGGCTGAGAGTCTTTAGAGATGCTAGGAATTAAAAATAAGACGACAATTAAAAATAAGACGACAGTGAATTATTACAGCCTTTCCAGAATATCTTGCTCAGGAAGGCAGCCATGCCCAGCTGATGCAGGCTCCCTGGAATCCATTGACCACAGAGGCCCAGAGAAACAGCACCTTCCCAAGACCTCCTTGGGCATGGTTCCACCTTCCATGATGAGCTCTTTCACTTGTGGGCAAATTCCCCTCTCTCCCACAAACTCCCTAAAATGTCCTTTTCTGATGCTCCAAGCCGGACAGTCCTTCTCTCTGTACAAACCCCAATTCGCCTCCAGGGAAAAGCAGCCTCTCCCTTTAGATCCTCAGAGCTCTTGTATTTCTCATCTTGCCTGCAGCAGGTTTTGTCTCCATCTGGTTGGGTGGTTATGTCTTTTACAAGATCTTTTTAGAGGACTGAAGGAACCATGGAAAGGACCATGAAAGAACCTCCAGCTTCTGAGCCGCACACAAGTTCACACGTGCATCGGCGCACAGCCACGCGTGGTGGTGGTGCTCATGGGCATTGCTGTTCATTTGTTTCTTAGATTCACTGAATGATCTCCTTAATGGGCACAGGTGTGAGTTAGATAGGAGAAATGGCCACTACTCTTCTATGGCACTGCCCGGTAAATGTGGTTGACATCAGTACATTAAATACTTCAAAATAGCTGGGAGAAATGGCCACTACTCTTCTATGGCACTGCCCGGTAAATGTGGTTGACATCAGTACATTAAATACTTCAAAATAGCTGAGAGAGATGATCTTGAATGTTTCCAATGCAAAGAAACAAGACATGTCTGACTTGATTGATAGATACGAAAAAATATTATTATACATTGTATACATGTATTGAAACGTCACACTGTAAATACATACAATTATTATGTGTCAATTAAAAATAAGAATATATTTTTAAAAGTTTTTTTTTTTTTTAAATCTCCTTTTCTCCCCTGAACCCCAGGCTGATCTCTCCTGTTAAGTCGACTTCAGTTGTCAATCACCTTCCCACATAGACAGGCTCCAAGGGATCCTTCTCATCTAGACAAAAACAGGATTTGCTGATGAGCCAGCTGTGATGAGCGGGAGGCCAGAGGTACTGGTCCAGGCTTTAGGGACATGGATGACCTCGGGTCCCATCTGCTTAGGGAGGAATGGACCTCACTCCAAACATGACTTCATCTGGTAGGCAGATTTGTGAGACGAAAAGCATTTAAAACATCAGAACAAGAATAAATAAAAGACCAAACAGGGCTTCTGAAACATCCCACCAAAACATCTTTACAACGAACAACAAAAATACAGTTTAATAAAATTATATGAATAACAATAATGCCAGCATAAGTTTTTTTGCTTTATATTTTACTAGGACCTGGGTTAAAAAAAAGGAAATTGAAAAGATATGAAAATTATATATTTCATAAGAGGCTTGCATCTAAAATATATAAAAATACTTACAATTTATTAATAAAAAATAATCCACTTAAAAAATGGGCAAAGAACCCGAACAATAACGTTTCTTCAAACAAGATATACAAATGGCCAATAAGCACATGAAATGATTTCAACATCGTCAGTCATTAGGAAAATGCAAATCAAAGTGTAAGATGGCACTTCATATCCTAGGATAGCTACAATAATAAAGCCAGATACTTACAAGTGTTGAGAAGGACGTGGAAAAACTGAAACCCTTGTACACTGATGATGGGAATGTGAAATTTTGCACTGTTTTGAAAAATAGTCTGACAGCCTAAAGGTTAATTATAGTGTAACTATATGACTCCACTCCTAGGTATATACTCGAAAGATACTAAAACATGGCCATATAAAAACATGTATGTGAATTTTTATAGCAGCATTGTTCATAATAGCCAAAAGATGGAAACAACCCAAAAGTCCATAACTGATGAATGAATACACAAAATGTGGTATATCCATACAATGGAATATTATTTGGCTATAAAAAGAAATGAAGTTGGGGCTGGGGATGTGGCTCAAGCGGTAATGTGCTCGCCTGGCATGTGTGGGGTGCTGGGTTCAATCCTCAGCACCACATAAAAATAAAATAAAGATGTTGTGTCCACCGAAAACTGAAAAATAAAGATTAAATAAATTCTCTTTCTCTCTCTTCTCTCTCTCTCTTAAAAAAAAAGAAAGAAATGAAGTATTGATTCATGTCAACACAGATGAACCTTGCAAACAGTATGGTAAGTGAAGGAAGCTATTCACAAAAAATGGGATAGTATATGATGCACTTATATGAAATGTTCAAAATAGGCAAGTCTACACAGACAGAAAGTAGATTAGTGGTTTCTTAGAGCTGGGGATTTGATAGGTAGGAGGTACAAGTTTCTCTCTGGTGATGAAAATGTTCTAAAATTGACTGTGGGATGCTTGCCCATATCTATGAATGGACTAATTGCATGTTTTAAATGAGTGAATTATATGGTAATATGGGAATTATGTCTAAATACAACTTGTAAAAATAGTATGTCACCAGATGTGGTAGCACACACCTGTGATTTCAGCGACTCAGGAGGCTGAGGCAGGAGGATTATGAGCTCAAAGCCAGCCTCAGAAAAATCAAGGAGCTAAGCAAATCATTGAGACCCTGTCTCTAAATAAAATACAAAATAGGGCTGGCGATGTGGCTCAGTGGTTGAGTACCTCTGAGTTCAATCCCCAGTGCTCCCCCCCAAAAAAATGTGAAGATGAAATGAAATTAAAGAAAGTAAGGAGAGGAACATGCTAAGATTAGATGAATTCAAGTCACAAAATTGAAGCTTAGACCATAATTCAGCCATTTATTTGAAAGGGAGGGGTAATAAAATTTTCAATTAAGTAGTCTTCCCCTCTGTCAAGAAACACATGTGGAATCAGAGAATATTCAACCAGTTTTTTATTCAGATTTAATGATTTTAGAATGATGGGTGGTTTCTTTAATTGTTACCCCTGTACTCCAGCCTCAGGCAGGGAGCAGAGCCACATCATGGGGAAGTCCAGGTGGCCTAGAGTGGACTTGACATTGAGCTCCCCCGGCCCATCTTATTTTCTCTAATTCATTCAGCTGTCTGTGGATTAATCCAGTAAATGGAAGTGGATTAATTCAGCAAATGGAGGGTAGAGCCCTCATAATCCAATCATTTCCTAAAGGTCTACGTCTGAATCCTACTGCAGTAGGAACAGGGCTTTCAACAGAGGCTCTGGGAGACATTCCAGATCCAAACAGTAACACCATGCATGGCATAATGACCTTGTCATAGTTCATTTTTTTTGAGTGAACGGATTCCTAAATCATGCATGCCTTTTCCCCAGATCTTTTTTATTTATTTTTAATTTTTAATTTTTTTTTTTTTTTTTGCACTGGGGATCAAACTCAGGGCCTTTCCCATGCTAAGGCACTGAGCTACATCCTCAGTCCTCTCCCAGTCTTAAGTTACGTTCAAAGTCCTTTTTTTTTTTTTTAATTGCTGTAGTTGTGTTAAGTGTCAGAATGCATAGTAAGAAGAGGGTAGGCAGAAGCTTTATGGAACTCAGTTTTCGTACAGAAAAGTGGGAGTGACCAATCCAACCTGGTGAGGTCAAGTGCAGATGCTGGAAGAATTGTCAGTTGGGTGAGGCAGCCAGGGTGCACGGGAGCTGTTCAGATGGCTGCCAGCCGAGATCTGCCTCGGGACACGTCTGCTGCTTTAGGCGGGGGCCCTGGCCCCAGCGACTTGCACTGTGGAAGATAGTTGATCACAAAATTTCTCCCAATCTCCTTCATCTTTGAAAGGAGGATTAATAGTTCCTCTCAAGGTGGTTGTAAGAATTCGGTGAAATCAGCCCAAGCGCCTCAACCAGAGTGTGTCATCGGGCTCTTGTTCTGGAAAGAAAGGAAGAAGCGGACGGATCTCTGGTGATCCAAACAGGTCCCACCCAGGAGCCTGGCGCATGGAGGGGCCATGGCCTGGCAGCAGGAAGGTGAGTCAGGACTCGAGGTCTAGACAGGTGACTTTCAAGGGCTGTAGGGCTCACCAGATGTTGTAGATGCTTGTGCTTTTTGGTTTCTGTGCACTTGGGTCCCTCACAAATTTGGAGGCACCTCAGTCCGTGGAGTTCTGGAGTCACTCTTCTGGAATTCTTCAGTGATGCGGCGTAGACACCTGTGCATATGAAGCAGATTGGTCCAACAGCCTTGCCCAAGACTTTCAATATTAAAAAAATTACACATCTACCTGAGGACAGAGTTCATTAGGCATTTTTTTTTTACACTATATCTTTATTTTTATTTATTTATTTTTTTATTAACTCATTCTGACTTACACGGATCCCAGGAGGTGGGCGTTATTATCATCAGCCTTATTTCAAAGAAGAGAAAACTGAGCTTGTGAGGCTAAGTGACAAGCTGAAGACCCACCAGCAGAAAACGCCACTGAGTTCTAACCCCCGTGGTCTGGCGGCAGAGCTGGGCACTTCTCCCCTCATCCCACAGTGAATATGTTCTCCCATGGAAAGACTCAGGGGCAAGTCAGAAGTCAAAAGGAAGCACACACAGCCCTGCTAGAATTCTGATGGGAGCTGCGTTGAATGTGGAGAGCACTTTGAGAAACTTTGACCTTTAAAATTTTTCGGATATGTCCCTAAGGACTTAGTCAATTATTTTGACATAATCATAATGTGTGTATATATGTGCTCCACAATTCCCTCTTATGTCCAGAGGAAACTTAAACACGTTTCTATTTCAAAAGTTTGCATATTTACACTTAGGTATACTTCAACTTATTTTTTGGTGCTGCTATTGCTACTGTTGACAATGGTATCGCCTTTTTCAACATGCTATGTAGTGGTTATGGTTGGTTTATAGGAAATCAGTCAATTCTGAGATGCTGAGTTTGTCTTTAATGAACCCAATGATGTCTTTTCAACCTTAATAGGGTTTTCAGACCCTATTAAGAATAATTAAATGTTTAGTATATTTTATTTATTATTATACTATTTTCAGTCAATAATCCCAGACTTATGATAGTTGATCATGTATAAATGGTGACTTATTTTTTTTCTTCATATTTTCATATGAATTTCTTCTTTCTTTTGAGGAGAGTATTTTTAACATCACATTCAGGACTTTGAAAATATAGATGCTTGAAAATAGCGGCTTTAGTCTCAGAGCAAATTTGAACAGAAATGCAGAGAATTCCCCTGTATCTGCGTCTGCACAGGTGCAACACCTTCTCTAGTCTAACACCTTGCACCAGGGAGATGTGCGCCTGAGTGCACCTGCAGTGACATATTAATGTCACATGAAGCTCATGATTTATCATTAGAGTTCACTCAATCTTTTACATTTCAAGGATTTGGAAAAATGTTTAATACATTTTATTTATTATGATACTATTATATAGAATAACTGCATTTCTGTAGAAATTCTCCGTGCTTGTTCATCTTGCCCTCTCCCTGGCCTCTGGCACCCCCCTACCTTTTTTCTCATTTATTAGTGCATTATAGTTATACATATATTGGGGATAATTTAAAAAAATTCACACATTTATTTTTATTAGTTCATTACAGGCATACATAATATTGAGGTTAACATTTTTAGTTGTAGATGGACACAGTACCTTTATTTTATTTATTTATTTTTATGTGGTACTGAGGATCGAACCCAGAACCTCACAGGTGCTAGGCAAGGGCTCTATCACTGGCTTCCACCCCAGCCCCTGGGGGTTTATTTTGACATAATCATAATGTGTGTATATATGTGTGTGTGTCTCTGTGTGTACACACCAATGCTTTATTAGATATGAAGGTGAAATTCACTGTGATATATTCATACATGTACATATATTATTTTCTCTCGCGTTCCTCATGACTAAAACTCTTGGGGTCACTCCAGGTGAACTGGGCTGCACAAAATAATCACACAAGAGACACCTTTTTCTTTGGGGTCCTGGGACAGCTCCCTGACCTTAAGGGTCCACAGAAAGGGAGAGAGTGGATGTGCTGACCACTTTTATTGAGGAGCAGCCATTCAAATGGGGCAAGGAGTCAGGTTTCGGGGGCTGAGTCTAGCTTCGTGATGTCTGCTGTCAGCAGGTCGACTGACATCTAGGAAGGCCACACCCAAAGGCACAGCAAGAGAAGGGGACACACCAAGGGCGTTTCCATGGAACATTCTATCCCAAACAGGGCAAAGGGGTAGTATTACAAAGGAACAGGTGAGCGTAGATCTGAAGACACACCTTCAACTTCCTGAACCTGGACAAGGCCCAAGTCACTATGAAATGTAGGAACTGGTCAGAGCCTCTCTGCTTCAGGATGGAAGGTGAGGGTCATTCAGAGTGGCTTCCCACAATTTTCCTTTTGCAGAATGTCATATGGTGAAATAATACAGTCTCTTCAGATATGTTAATTTCTTTTGGGTTTTGGAAATTATGAATAAACCTGCTTCTAGACTGCAGAGAACTGGATCTTTTTAAAAAGTTCACTCAAAAAAAAGATAGCCTCTTTCTGGGCAAGGTGGTGCATGCCTGTAATCCCAGTAGCTCGGGAGGTTGAGACAGGAGGATGCAGGTTCAAAGCCAGCCTCAGCAACAGAGAGGCAGTAAGCAACTGAGTGAGACCCTGTCTCTAAATAAATACAAAATAGGGCTGGGATGTGGCTCAGGGATTGAATGCCCCTGAGCTCAGTTCTTGGTACAAAAAAAAAAAAAAAAAAAAGATAGCCTCTTTAACAAATTGTGCTGGGAAAACTGGAAATCCATATGTAATAGAATGAAATTTAACCCCTATCTCTCACCCTGCACAAAACTCAACTCAAAGTAGATCAAAGACCTAGGAATTAGATCAGAAAATCTTAACCTACTAGAAGAAAACGTAGGCCCAACATTCCAACATGTTGGCTCAGGAACTGACTTCCTTAACAGCACTCCTAAAGTGCAAGAAATAAAATAAAAATCAATGAATGTATGATATCAAATTAAAAATCTTCCTCACAGCAAAGGAAACAAGAGCATAAAGAGAGAATCTCTAGAAAGGGAGAAAATCTTTGCCACTGGCTTCTCAGACAGGGCTAATATCCAGGAAATACAAAGAGGTCAAAAAACTTACCCCCGCCCCCCACCACAAAAAAAATAACCCAATCAACAAATGGGCAGAAGATCTAAATAGGCCCTTCTTAAAAGTAGAAATATGATCTGTCAACAAATATATGAAAAAAGATTCAACATCTCTAGAATTTAGAGAAATGCAAATTAAAACTACACTGAGATTTCAACTCACTCCAGTCAGAATGGCAGTTATCAAGAATACAAGTAACAATAAATGTTGGCTAGGATGTGGGAAAAAAGGTACACTCATACATTGTTGGTGGGCCTGCAAATTAGCATAACTACTCTGAAAAGCAGTATGGAGATTCCTCAAAAAACTAGGAATGGAACCACCATATGAACAACCGTATCCCACTCCTCAGTATATATCCAAAGGACTTAAAATCAGCAAACTACAGTGAAACAGCTAAATCAATGTTTCTAGCAGCACAATTCATAATAGCCGAGCTATGGAGCCAACATTGATGCCCCTCAACAGATGAATGGGTAAAGAAAATGTGGTATGTATACATAATGGAGTATTACTCAGCTATAAAGAAGAATGAAATGATGGCATAAAATTATGAAATTATGGCACATGTTGCATAAAAATAACACCATTTTTAAGCTAATAATAAGTTAAATTATATACAAAACTCTACAATTTCCATGCACACACTCTTTGATATTTTTGCCCCTGTTTACACTTAATTATGTTGTTTTTCTCTTAACATATATGTTATCAACTTTACTTTAAATCTCCAACTTTTCTATAATAGTTAAAAGAGTTTTACCAGCCACTGTCACTGTATTTTGTATTTTCCCCCACAAATACCTCACCCATTTGATCCATCATAAAACCTCTGATGATAACAATCTTTATTCTGTAACCGAAGCCCTGGTGTTGTCAGGAGCTTGACAAAAGAAGACCTTCAAAGTCTCTCCGGTTTTCATGAAAAAAGCTCAACTTCTCAATTCAGAAATTAGAGTGTTCAAGTTCCAGTCAATCCCATTAAGGTTTCAAGTGAATGGTTTTACTTTCTACCATCCATGTGCTTCCACCTTTCATCTCCCATCTCACCAACCGTTAGGTCTTATTGAGTTGGTTCTAGAAAAAGAGGAGGAGAAGGGAAGGAGGAAGCTCTTCATTGCCTTACACTGTTGGTGAGGAGGCCAGGTCCTCTGGTCTTACAGGTGCTGCTCTCAATGCACCCTTTAGAGGGTGCTTCAGGAAGCCTGCATTACCGACACCGCACAATTTTTGGTTTGGTTCAGTTGAAGGTGAGCTGGGACTAGGCGGTCGGGATGGGAAGGTAAAGAAGGCGCGCTCTTCAGTGGACGCTTTTTGACACTCTTCTTATTTTAAAAAATGCAACTCTCTTGCCTTTCAGAAGTTAAATTTGTCAAATGGATTTGGAAGACAGCAATGAAAGGAGTAAGGAGAGGGTGGAGCCAGATGGCACCTGGGTAGATTCTCCACAGTGGCCTTCCCACAGAGACACCAGCTGTTCACACACCACGCTGCATCACTAGAGCTACGAGCGCAAGCGAGACACCACGGTGCCTGTTTCAGTGTAATATCAGCAAAAGGCACATTGAGGACGGCAGCAAGAAAGAGGGGCTTGGTCCACCTACCCCCCGTTTTGACCGTGCAGCAAGGAGAGATACCCCTCCCACTGGTGAAGGGAGAGGGAATGAACTCTGCTTTATAGTTCAAACTAGTCGAGGCCCACCAGCACAAAGCCTCGTTCCGAAACAGCTCCCTGTCTCTGCTCTTAGCCTTTTAAAACAAATAATGCTGGGGAAACTTTATATTATCACCCTACACAAATAGTCAACTCAAACTGGATGGTAGACCTGGGAATTAGACCAGAAACACTGCAGGTGATGAAAGAAAATAAGGGTAAAAGTCCAACATGTATGCACGAGAACTGATTTCCTTGATAAGACTCCTACAGGGCAATAAATAAAACCAAGAATCAATAGTGGGTTGGCATTACATTAAAAAACTTCTGCCCAGAAAAGGAAACAAAAGTGATAAAAAGGATCCTATATTAGGGGAGAAAATCTTTGGCAGTTATTCTTCTGACCAAGAACTAATAATCAGAATCAATAAGTAACTCAAAATGCTTAAAACCAAAACAAACAAACAAATAAACTACAAATCATGCACCCACAAACCCACAAATAATGCAATTGATAGATCAGCAAATGAACTAAAAATTCATTTCTGAAATGAAAAAAGAAATGCAAAATGCAACAAATTTCGGGAAAAGTGTTTAACATCCTTAGCATTCAAGAAAATTTGAATTAAAATTGCATTGAAATTTCTGCTCACCCCAGTTCAAATGACAACCATCAGGAATATAAATTTAAAATGCTGTCAAAGATAAAGGGAGAAATGTACATTTATACATTATTGATATGACTGCAAAATTAGCACAACTATGGAAATCAGGGGGGAGATTCCTCAAAAGACTGGGGCTGGAACCACCATAAGGCCCACTTGTTCTACTTGTTGTTATTTATTGAAAAGAACTGAATTCAGCATTCCATAGTGATACATGCATTCCAAAATTTATGGCAGTTCAATTCCCAATAGCCAAGTTAGGAGCCAGGATGTGTCCATCAACAGATGTATGGATAAAGAAAATGGAGTTCTCCTGAGTCGTAAAGAAGAATGAGATTATGAAACTTACCGGTTAATGGATGGAATTAGAGAACACCATCCTAAGTGAAATAAGCCAGACTCAGAAAGTCAAGGGTCAAGTGTTTTCTCCCATATACACAAGTTAGAGGATATAAAGGAATGAAAAAGGGGATCTCACAAAAATAGAAATGAGAAGAGTAGAGGAAGGGCATCAAAGGTAAGGGGGGAAAGTGGGAAAGTGGGAAGAACTGGGAATAAAATCAATAAAATATGCTTTATTCTTTTATGAATAAACCACTATAATTCTCACTTTTATGCATAATTATAATTTATCAATGAAAGATATATTTAAATAAGTAGAAGGACTATCAGAAGGGTAGAAGAAGGGGAACAGGGGCAGGGAAGAGCGGAAGGAAAGGAAAAGTACTGGGGAATGAATTGGTGTGAATCAAGTTATGTGCAAATATTTATATGTCACTATAAACCCCACTATGAGAATGCACTAATAAAAACATAATAAAAAGGACATGTCACTGCTAATGCAGTAATGCCCAACTGGGGAGATTTTACTCCCCACTTCACTTCCTCAGACGGACATTAGTGTGGAGATGCTTTCTATGTAACCCTGGGTCTCTGGCCTGTGGTCAGGTACTGTGGGATTTTGACCTGCTCAGAGTCTCACCATGCAGGGTCTAGCCCCAGGCCACTATGCAATGATTGGGGACCAAGTCCCTTTTCTTCCCCCACGTGGACAATCATTCCACCTGGTTTGCTGACTGGGAAAGGTTCGGCTGACAATACTCTGGACTCCAACAATGCAATGCTGCCCACACCCTTTGTCCACGTCCCACTGAAACCAGTGCAGCACAGGGCTGGGGGCAATGCCCACACAGCTGGTATGGCCTCGTTGCCCACGACCACCACAACAAGCCAGAGTGGGGCTAGATGGAATAGGATTATGCTCAATGCTGCTATGGGTCTCCATCTGGCACTGGGAGGGTCCTCAGGCTCTGTCCATGAGTATAGGCCTGGAGACAGTGGCTATTAGGATTTTTCCAGTGGTAGTTTTAACAGCCCAGCAGTGAATTCCAAGGTAATGTCCTGTGTTCACTTTCAACCCTACCTACTACCTTGCAGACTCTGGCTTCTGTGTCTCACCCAAGATTGGGGAAGGAGTGTGGAAGTACTCCCTGGGTCTCCCTGGCTGACACTAGGCTGGGCCAAACCTGAGTCTCATGGCCAGAGGGATCTGTGAATCTTAGGGTGCATCCCAGACCTTTGACATGGCAGGTGGTATTGTAGGTCAAAGTACAAGTACAAGTACAGGGCATAGTTTTCCAGCTGGTGCTGGTTCAAGTATGGAAGATCTGTCTATAAGGGCTGCCTAGATCTGTCTACAGGGGCCTGCCGCCATATCTGTCCCAGTCTTCCCACGCCATGCTGTCATCTCTCGGGTAGCACCGTCTGTGTGAACTGGGAGAGGTCTCTGTATAATGCACAGAGGCCCGAAGTCCCAGGCCAAATGCCCAGTTCTACCACAATTGAAACACCACCCATGAGCATGGCATCTGAGACCAAGGCTGGAGTGCCTGTTTAGAGCGGCGAGTGTAAAACCTTGTAATTGTGCAGGACCAACATCCGCACAAAGGCCAATAAACTCAGAAACTGTCCCCTTTTTCCGATGGGGTCAAAGGATCTCGGGCAAACTTTATCGGCGTTCTCCAATGCTAGCTGCTTGACTAGGAACTCCGAGGCATTTGCGTCTCTAATTGATCTGTTCACTCGCTGCCTGGTACAGATGCTCCATGCAATCGGAAAATGACCCTTGTGGGAGACCAATCTTGCACGTGACTGGGTCACACTCCCCGGCTGGGTGATGGGGCGCTCAGGCACAGAAATATGGCAGAGCTTTCCCCACCCTTCTTGGGTGCTAAAGTCAGTGTCTCCTGCATGGGTATGTCTTGCTACAGCCCCGTGGGTGAAGCTACGCTCACCTGTTCCTTTGTAATATAACCCCTTGCCCTGTTTAGGATAGAATCTTCCATGGAAGTGCCTTGTGTGGGTCCCCTTCTCTTACTGTGCCCTTGGGTGTGGCCTACCCAGGTGTCAGTCAACCTGCTGACAGTGGACCTCATGAAGATACTCAGCCCCCTGAAACCTGACCCCTTGCCTCATTTGAATAGCTTCCCTCAATAAAAGGGGTCAGCGCGTGCTCTCGCTCTCTCTCTTCCTGCGGACCCTTAAGGTCAGAGAAGCCGTCACAGCGACCCCAAAGAAAAAGGTATTTGTGTCTCTTGTGTGGTTATTTTGCGCAGCCCAGTTAGCCCAGTTCAACTGGAGTGACCCCTGAGCCTTTTAGTCACGAGAATAGAAACCCAGCAGACTCCTTTGATCCCTGTTTAATTTGACTAAAATCCAAAGTCGATTGACCCCGGAAGGTATTTCTTGCTATGCCCTTTTGGCACACGCAGTGATCTGCTCATACATGGCCAGATCATGATTCAGTTGACTCTCTAGGTCCGTAAATTCCCCCGTTAGCATCCAGTTAGCATCTCCAAAGGGGCATCGAGCCTTGCCTCCAGTTGCTTTCAGCCTGTTCCATGCAGTGAGTGTGGGGATGTGTCAGAGCTGGCCAGGTGCAGGTAAGAGTGCTGGCTTCAGTGACTCTTCCGTCCCTGCTGTTGCCCCTCACTGCCTGGGGTTTGCCCCTGTCATCTTGGATGGACAGACAGGGGGCTCTTTCAGTGGCACTGTTTTCCTGGCTCCAGCCTCTTAGCATTTCTGCTGACCACATGACCTCTGAAGGCTGAGCCGACCTCTCTGCCTCCAGGCTCCTGGCATGTTCCTTACTCCCACAGCCTGGAAGACTGGTTCGCTTTTTAACACCTCATTTTCTGGTTTTCGTGAGACCAGAGCTAGCTTGGCTCCCTTGTTTCCTGAGAGGTTTATCTCTGATTGCTAAGGGGTCCTGTTTTCTGAGGATTCCCTGATTGTCTCAGGGTGATTTCATTTTTTAATTTTTGGTACCAGGGATTGAACCCAGGGGCACTTAAGCACTGAGCCACATCCACAGCTCTTTTTCATATTTCGCATAGAGACAGGGTGCCATTGAGTTGCGCAGGGCCTCGCTAAATTGCAACCCACCTGCCTCAGGCTCCGAGCTCCTGGGATTGCGGACCTTGCACATGACTTCCGATTCCTTCAGGAAGACGTTTTCGATACATTGATGTTGCAGATACCTAAGTGTTATAGGTGGGCAGAAGGAGTGGGTTTCTGTGGATTTCTCAAGCCCATATGCTTAAACCCTGGGAAACTTCTTTGTAGTATTTTGGGTGACTCTCTTCCTCCACAGTACGCCTCAGTTTCCCTTCCCTTCATTGGACATAGTGGGCTCACCACCCACCACTCCTTCTGTTCACTCTCTTGCTTCATTGCTCACCTTTTCCACGACACAGATCCTTCTTCCACGGCACTATTCCAATTTTCCTCCCAACCCTTTTCACATTGTTTCCAGTTATCACATTTTGATTCTCTAGAACGGTTTCTTTCTTTGATTACTGGTAAACAATGTGACATCTTAGTCATGAGGTCTTTCTGAACCAGTTTGTAAACAGTCCATTGAGACCAGGCACCCCTCAGACCCAGAGGACCTGGCCCAGTCGCTTAGCTGAGGGAGTGGGTGAAGAGCTTCCGTACCCCTTCTCCCTCCGCGTTTCCCAGGCCCTAACTCAGCAAGACCTTAGGGCTGGTGAGCTGGGAGATGAGGGGTGGAGTGTGTGGAGAGAAAGTAAGACCATTAATTTTGAAATCGTAATGGGATGTTTAGAGCTTGAATATCCTAGTTGCTGAATCGAGGCGTTGACCTCTGACTCATGAACACATGGTCTCATGAAGAGGAGGCCATCGTTGAAGGTCTACGTTATCAAGCTCATGACAACCCCAGGGCTTTGGTTGCAGAAGAAAGATCATGATCAACATGGGTTTCATGACGGATAGAACGGGGCAGGTATTTGTGGAGAGTGGACTACACAGAGGTTGACAGCCTGTGCCAGGAGAAGATTATTCTCATCTCCTGGGCACAAGGTGATAGGGATACGTTGTCTCAGAGACAACTTGCACTCAGGCCACAGGAGAAGGAATTCTTCAAGGTGATACACAATGATTCCTGACCACATGTCCTTCTTTTGTGACACCAGCTACTCAGCAGTCATTGCGTCTGCAGTTGATTATTACCCAACAAAGAAAAGCAGATTCCTCAGTAAATGCCTCAACGCAAGACGCAGGAGCACAGGGCAGTAACAAGACAAGCAGAGAAGTGCAGGGCAAGCAGTTTATTACGGCAAGACGTTGAAACCTTTCCATGTGGCAGCAGAGATGCGAGTATCCTGGGAGAGCAGCAGAACCGGGAACAAATGCATCTCCCGTCTCAAGAAAAACACTTTGTGGTGATTTCTCCCTGAAGTAGAACAAAAGGGAGGAAAGAGGAAAGCTGAACACAACCGGCTGCTCACGGAGAGGACATTCCGAGAAGTCCCTGGGGTTTGGCCAACAAAACCAAGAGGCAAAAGAGAGAGTGCTTGGGCACAGGTTGTGGAGTCACAGGAAACTAGGCACATTGGGGAGGGACCTTTCCAAAGCCAGGTGGACATTTAGAGGGGACCCAGGAAGGTGGCTCTGTGGCGGACAGAAGGGAAGTGTGGGAAAGACCAGCCAAGCAGGTATTTCTCTGCCACCTCAGGACTGTGGACTCTGCTTTCCCCTCCGATGTGGGCCCAGGGCCGCCCAGGTCCCGGGAAGGACTGGGTGCCAGGCTGCTGTCAGGAGAACAGCCTCCCTGGCAGAGCTGGCCAAGCTGGCAACGATATCCACTCCTCCACCTCGGGGCTCCCGCAGCAGACACCAGCCTGGCTCCCAGTCCTTCCCACCTGCCTGCTGTACACACCCCAGCCACACACCAAAGGGCATTCCATGGGGATTGTGACACCTGGGGGGGGATCTCACCCTGGGGAGAGCTCCAGCAGACAGGCTGCTGGGCTTGGCCTTGAAACTTCCCTGCCTGGGGCTCAAGTGGCCTCCTTGTTAGGACACGAAGGGATGGTGAAATGCAGGGAGCACCCAGAGTCAGAGGGAACTGCCAGGCCGCTCTGTGCAGCTGAGTTTCATGCAGCAGCTGTGCTGTTACTGTCTTCCCTGTGGCTCTGGGTTATCCCATTAAGAGGTGACAGGCTAGCTGGGTGACCCCTGCAGCATTTCCCATAGAGCAGCAGGCTAACCTTTCTTCTGCCTGTGTAGGTTGATGAGAATCACTGTGTATCAAAGAGGAAGAAATTACCATGATTTTTATAAGTTGTGCTTTAGTTGTCCAGGATATCCTATCTACGCATTCCTTCACTTTCAGTCTTGCCTCAACAGCTTCCGGAGGTGCATCGAATTTGGAAAGCTCTACCTTGTACAATTCTTCAGGAGCAATTATAAATTCTGTGCATTCTTTAAGAAGTTCTGGACACGGCACTGCATTTGCTGGAGCAAGAGAATAAAAATAGAATTAAATTGATGAGAGTTGAGTGTTTGCCCGAGGCCCCCTTGACACTAGACAGCATGGCAGGGTTTAGGTTCCCATCCCGTGAGAGTGCCAATGACATGGTCAGGCCCTCCAGCTGGTGACTTCCTCAAGATTACTCAGCAAGGGACAGAGCCAGATTTCCCGATCATTTTTCTGTCTGTTTTTAAAGCACATCAACTACATTCTAAAACTTCTCTGGTTCACTGAAATTCCCACACTAGATTTGAAGGAAGTGCGTTTTGTCTGGGGGTGAGTAGCACCTCATTAGTCTTGGACATTGGAGAGGAGAGCCTTTGGGTATCCAGTGTGAAGTGAACATTAGAATCAGAATCCTAGCAGGCAACAGACAGGTAAATCTGGAAAAGAACAAGTCAGATTGTGGAAATGTGGGAGAGGTTGTGTTTGAGATTAAGTTGGAAGACACGGATTATTCCATTGCATGCAGTCACAGCTACAAATCTGAAGGTACATTAGATGATGTGCTTTTAACACACATGGGAGCTTACAGAGGAGACGGTGGCTGACTCCTTCCTGCAGTGTGTCCAGATCCTTAGAGATGTGAGAGAAGGAAACCTGGTGTCACTGGGAACTGGACGTGCTGGGAGCCATCAGCCAAGTAGGTATGACAAATTCCTTGCCAGCTTACTCCCATGCTGTCTAGTGGAAGGACTTCTGAAAGGTGACCTTGCTCAAGGACCAGGGCAGGATCCGTGTTTAGGGTGTTCCCCCTTTAGAATAGGGCGGTTTAGTATAATAGGAGATTAGGGTGTTCCTCTTTTGGAATAGGGCGTATCCTGCTGCTGAGTTCCTCTTGAGTGCTTAGGGTCAGACAGTATATTTTGGGAGACAGAAGCCCATGCGGGTGGATTTGGGAGAGAGTGGATTTTGGCAGAGTAGGGGATTTGAGAGAAGTGGATTTGAGCAGAGAACGTGGATTCCCCCAGAGCGTGTTTGTAGACGGCCGGTGTGAGTTCGGGAATAAAAGAATTGCTGTTTGAATCTACAAGCTGTGTGGAGACTCGTGATTTGTGCCCAGCCGAGAGACTGCGGCATGGACGGAGACCTGGAGGAGCCATGTTTCCATTCTGGATCACTTTTTCCTTCAGATGGGGTCTCCCTGTGTCACCCAGGCCTCCCTCACTTTCACAATCCTCCTGCTGCAGCGACTGAGCAGCTGGGATCCAGGCCACAGCCACCAGGCTCTGCTCCCCCAAGATTTTGGCATCTACTGTAAACAGGTCCCCAATCAGGCTCTGATCTCACCCCAATAGGATGACATCACATTATGAGGAGAATTCGGACAGGGTTGGGTCAGACATAGCACAGAGAAACAGAAGAGGTCCGGAAAAGGAAAGGGAGAATCAGCAAGATAGAGTTTGTTCTTGAGGGCAAGGCATACGTCCAAGAGTAGTGTTGGTAGAATGGCTAGAATGACCCCTGCAAACACAGAAATCTTAGTGCAAAGGGTTTTTCGGGTTCCATTACCAGTGCGGGTAGGACTCCCAGTTAGTGGATGGGACCATGTAGGGCTGCTTATTCTCAGGGCCCATTTGAAGGTTTCTTTTTCAGTTTCAGAGAACAGTGGCTCTTCTTGGACAGGGAGCCTGCCAGTCACCTCTCCAGCTGTCACACTCTATGAGTAGTCTAAATGAAGGGACCGGAAGTCGTGGGTTCACTTGGCACCTACACGCCCCAGGAGGAGAACCTCTGGTGAGCCCAGATGCTGGGTGCGCATCTGCAGCTCAGCTGTCGATGTGCTTGATCTAACAGGCTTCTCAAGGTCCTCACTGGTGACTTGAAGCACCAGCGATAAGAAGCAGCTCAGGGAGGTTGAGCACTTGGCCTAGGATTGAAGGTCAGGGGCAGAGACCACATTCCATCGCATCATGTTGCTTCTGGAACACACGCCCGAGTCCAGCGGTGAGAGTACACGCAGCACAATTCCTGAAACCCGCCTTCAGTGATTTCCTTGTTAACAACTGAAGTGTTAGGAAATCGATCCAAGTAGCGCTGCCATCTCAGGGGTTAGTTCACAATTGGGGGTTCACAATTGGGGGTCTAGTTCAAGGCTCATGAGGAAGTTTCAAATTCTGCTCTCTTCCTTACCACCATCTCACCCCAAATGTATTTATTAGTGTTCAGAGAAAGGAACTTACCAGAGGCTGGTTCTGGGCTGATCACAAGTGATACTCACCCTCAAAGAAGCCAAGGGTCAGAGTGACCAGCAGGAGGGACACAGACAGCCTCATGGTGCCTTACTTGCCTTGAGCTTTAACAAGGATGAGGGATCTGAATTCCACCTCAGGAGGCTGGAGGGCCAGTGAGCCCAGGGCTATTTGTGCCTGGTGAGCGTAACTGGCCCTGCCCACAGAGGCCCTTGGCAGATCGTGATGTCTGGCTTGTGGCCCTCCTTCCTGAGGAAACCCATCCCCCAGTGTCAATCCCCAAGCCTCCTCCCTGCATCCTGAGTGGAGCGCGTCCCAGGGGGACAGCCCTGAGGCAACTCGGCCTGTCCTGCAGGTGACCTTCCAGTTCCACTAGAAAATGATTCCTGCAGTTTCAGTTCACTTCTGAGCTTTGGGTTTTTACGGATGTGTCTCATTTCCAGGCACAGTGGGTTCTGACAAAAGGAGAACAATTCTGGAGGCACGTAGGTGAGGGTTGCCCTGGGGCTATGGGAGAGCAGATGATAAAACCACCTGCTTCGAACCCCCCCCAACAGGTGGGTTTTATTTGCATCTTGGATCAACAAAAACAAACCTATCCTCTTTCTTGGATCCCATTCTCTCACCACCTTCACACATACACACACACTCAGACACACACACACACACCTTAAAGTGTCTGAAGAGAATTTTCAAAGAGGCACAAAATGACATATAAAAGGGAATCTCCATAAGACAATGAGTGGATTTGTCGGCAGAAGGGGTTGGAGGTCATATTCCATGTGCTGAAAGAACAAGGAAAACTGTGCACTAAGAATTGTCCATGTAGCAAAACTGATGATCCGGCATAAAGGAGAGTCGGTCAATTCCCAGAGAAAGAGAAGCTGCGATCGTCCATCCACTCATGAACACCACTCTGCCTGCCTTACAAGAAGGGCTAAAGGAGTGCGTTCATATAAATCAAATGGATACCAAAGGGTCACGTGATTGATGAGAAAGAAGAGAGTTTGCTGTGATGAGTTCATCGGCAAATACAGAAGACAGTAGTCCTGGAACAGGGGCTAGAAAATTTCTTTTCCTTCTTATGGAAAAGTTAAAGAATTAAAAATGAATTTGACTATGTATATGCTACAAGGCAACACGAATTAGCCTCAGTGGTGGCAAGGATAGCAGGAAGTGGAGGGTTTGCATGCAATTTCACTTATTTTTTATTGTCTTAGAATAAACTTTACGTCTTACACAAGCCCCATGGTAACTACCAACACATCAAGAACCCTAAGGGTGTCCCCCAAAAGAAAGAACAGAATCAGTGCATATCAATACAGAAAGTCATCAAAACACATGGAAAAAGACGAGGAAAGAAAAGATGAGAAAAATTACAAGACTAATAGAAAACGGCAAACACGGTGTCACTGGGTCATCCTTCCCTTGGAAAAGGGCATGATATTGAAGTGGATTAAACAAGTGGATCTGAAGACACAGGATGGCTGCGTGGATTTTTGAGGACCCAACTGTATAAATACAATACACCAGTCTACAAGTTGCTTTATTCCTGATCGCCCCAAAGTGAATGCAGCCGGCATCGTTTGCACACGGTGAATGGAGCAATCCTCCATGGCTCAGGTAGGCAAGGTGAGTTTATCCAGTGCTAAAAGATGTGAGTTATTCAAAGGTACAGATTACTCTGAAAAAGCATGTTACTAATTGAAAGACACCAAGTGAAAGAGGCTCTTGATCTCTAGTATATGACGTTCTTGAAAAAGACCATTTTTTCAAAGTGTTCACCACATTCAACATAGGTCCTGTCGGAGTTCTAGCAGGGCTGGGTGCGCTTTGTTTTGACTTCTGACTTGCCCCTGAGTCTTTCCATGGGAGAACATATTCACTGTGGGATGAGGGGAGAAGTGCCCAGCCCTGCTGCCAGACCACGGGGGTTAGAACTCAGTGGCGTTTTCTGCTGGTGGGTCTTCAGCTTGTCACTTAGCCTCACAAGCTCAGTTTTCTCTTCTTTGAAATAAGGCTGATGATAATAATGCCCACCTCCTAGGATCCATGTAAGTCATAATGAATTAATAGAGGAAAAGCACTGAGCCCAGTGTCTGGCAGAAAATGTCAGTTACACTTAGGTAACAAAGGAAGCAGTAGAAAGAAGGCAAACAAAATAAAAGATTCCCAACTAAATCTCATTTGTCAACAAGGAATATTTGTTAATCCTAAAGGCTAAAAGAGCAAGTTTCTGAATTTGGCTGTGGTTCCAAATAAAATAATTTATTTTCAATGCCTTAATTTATCATTTTATGGTCAAAGAGAAGGGACCTTTAGTATGGTTTTCATAATGGATATGGAAACTTAGGAGCAAGTGGGTGGTGGGTTCCATAGGCATTATTGATCCCTGAGGCACACAGAGTCTCTGCATTTCTGTCCTCAGCAGGATGTGTGGCTCACACATGTCACTCTGACAGAGAGAACACAACAAGGACTCTGTGGCATTGACTTCCAACCTGCAACCTTGTCCCTCTGGATGAGAACCTTTGAAGGATCCATCCAACTTCCGAATGGCCATACAGACTGTTACCATTAACATATCTTGGGGTTGCCCTGATCTTCACAGCTACCTCTTCTTTCATATCATTTTTATTTTAGTTGATCAAAGACAAGAAGCCTGCCCATGCTCAGTGTGCATGGTAACGCAGCAGATTGACTCTGAACATGCGAACCTCTAGACTTCTTTCAATGTAAGCGTTATTTTGTGGTACTCAAAGATTTTCTCCAACAATTATTTTCTCCATCACTGCTTTTCATAGAGCCTAAGGAATACATTGCTGGGAGCCATCAGCCAAATAGGTATGACAATTTCCTTGCCAGCTACTCCCATGCTGTCTAGTGGAAGGACTCCTGAAAGGTGACCTTGCTCAAGGACCAGGGCGGATCCGTGTTTAGGGTGTCCCCGGTTGAGCATAATAGGAGATTAGGGTGTTCCCCCTTTAGAATAGGGTGGTTTAGCATAATAGGAGATTAGGGTGTTCCCCCTTTAGAATAGGGTGTATCCTGCTGCTGAGTTCCTCTTGAGTTCTTAGGGTCAGACAATATATTTTGGGAGACAGAAGCCCAGTGGAGGTGTGGATTTGGGCAGAGAACGTGGATTCCCCCAGAACGTGTTTGTAGAAGGCCAGTGTGAGATCGGGAATAAAGAATTGCTGTTTGAATCTACAAGCTGTGTGGTGGCTCGTGCCAGAGACTGCGGCAATTGAGCAACAAACGAGAAATCATTGAGAAGACTTTCCAGTGGCCCCTAGCAATGTCATTTGTAGTATTTAGCTGAGAGACATTCAAAGAAGTGATCGAGGTCACTACAACAAAACCCATGCTCTCCAGGTGGGAGCAGTGGCATGCACCTGTAATCCCAGATGGGGGGGGATTGTTTGAGTTAAGGAGTTTGAGGCCAGCCGAGGCAACTTAGCAAGACTTTGCCTCAAATTAAACAAAAGAGCACAGAAAACCCCTCGTGGTGGTCCATTCATGTGTTAAGTATTTTCAGAGTTAACATCCACAAGATGGGTCATGTCTGCAGCCCAGCTGTGCAGGGCAGTGGGGTAGATTCTGAGAGGCCAAAGAGAGCGCCTCTCTTTGATGGAGAGTGAAACCTGTGGTACACTGGGAAGCTCACAGGAGAGCACTGCTGCTCAAGGAGAGTCCAGGGGCCATTGCTGGACAAATAGCCCCTCCACCCCTCCAGGTGCTTTGCCAGGGAGTGACTCCTCTCCCTCAGTGTTTTTTCCTGTGTTTCCTTGCAAGGACGAATGACAGGTGTCCTCTGCACAGTCGCTCCTGAGATATGGGTTTCATGTATCAAGCTGCAAGAACCGTAGCATCAGTTTACCTTGCTTAGTTTGCTCATATCACCAGAATCTCAAAGAGCAACTGTCCCTTGTACATGCAAAAAGCGGCTTTCTAAGAGAACATCTTTCTGCCCTCGTCCCCAGTGTGTAGAAGAGAAAGCCAGTGTCCTTCAGACTAGGTGGATCTTGACACTCTGGCCCAGGCTTGTTCTCATTCTTGGCTGGTGTTTGGGATATGAAAAGGGAATTCAGGTACACGGTGTCATCAAAGGTAATAGATGATGAAAAAAATTAAATTACTTCAGCAATAAACAATGTAATCCATGGATCTATAAGAATTTAAAAGGTTACATTTGGCTCATGAAGGGATTCATTTGTAACTGCCTTGTGTATATATTCATCATGATCCAAACGTGAATCCCATAGTTTGGGTCTCTATTGAAATCTGTACCCATCCTCACTGCTGCTCACATCAAACAAGTATCTTAACTTGCCAACTTCAGGATAGGTTGTATTGATTCTTTCATGTTCTCTGCTGAACCTGTGAGAATCTTGCCAAGTTTTCCAGGGCAGTAAATGAGCCAATGTGGTCACTCACGTCCACACGACCACCTGCCACACCCGAGCAGACAGAATGCACATTCAGAGTTCTTGCTGGAAGCTCTGATTTGCAGAGTGAGTCCTTACTATGGGAAGGTCTTTGCAAACCTGAGAGTTTCCTTCACCTCATGCACCAAATCTTACCATGAACGTATGATACTGTAGTATTTCAATACCTTTTGTATGTCATACCCCAAGAAAAAGAAGGAATGAAAAATCAGAAATGCTTGGTTTGCTGTTGAATTATCCAAGACAACAGCTTCTTATTGTGTGCTCTTCCCTATTTGTGCTGTTCCTAATGCCAGTCCCACTAAAATGTGGGGAAAACCTAGGTTTTGGTGACCCCCATCCATCTGCTAATTGATGTCCTATGACAACTGCTGTCACTCTCATGCCCCAGCTATTACATGCATACTCTCCAGAGGGCCTGCTCCTCCTCTATTGGTAAGACTCAATCTTTTTTTTTTTTTTAACTTATTCTAATTTGCTATATATGACAGCAGAATGTGATTTAATTCATGTTGAGCACATATTTTCATGTCTCTGGGTTTGGAAATAATTTGGAACTCTTAGGAACATTGTGATGATCTGCAGAGTAGAAGAGCCACCTGTCCACTGTTACATTTACTGTTGACATCGAACACCACTTGCTTTAGTAATAAAAACAACTTGGTTCGGTTCCTCTCATCAAAGAGTAGGACGAAGAACCAATTTTCCAGTCAGTACCCCAGCTTTGAAAGTGAAATCCAACCATATATTCTATGCCAGTCCCAGAGTGTAATGTGTTAACACTGGTGAAGAAACACGGAAGAAGAAATTACAAGGACACTTCCGAAATGCCCCAAAGTCCTCCCAATATCACAACGATGTGCAGGCTGTATTCACACCAGTGCGGATTCTGACATGAAATCATCCTTGACTCATGAGACATCCGGGTAGTGTTCCAGCGGCTTTGAGTTATTATGCAGCATGCAGAAAATCCTTGAAGCCAAGGACTCTCCTTGTATCCTTAGTGCTAAGCAGCTGGAGTCATGGCTTCCAGAGCAGCAGCAGGCTCCTGTCAGGACACCTGTCCCCCTAGGGACTCACAGGCAGCACTGCCTGGCAGGCCCAATCAACCTGTCTGGGCCACCCCACAGCAGGAGGTGGCTGTGTAAGAAGGCAGCAGCTGGCTGTCAACCCGCCCCAGGCTGTGAACCAAAGACCAGGAGAGGGCAAGCCCCAAACATCAGGGGAAGCTCCCACCTGGGGAGGCTGAGTCTTCTGCAAAATACAGGCACAGGTCAGCCAGATGAAAACAGGCAGATTCTTCCACTGTTATCCTAGGGAGCAAAGGGCACCTTAATTCTCCCGAGATCTGGAAGAACTGCAAGGAGGAGCAGAACAAATAACCCGAGGCCTTTTGAAATGGACCAGAAAACTCCTGAGGTGAGACTTAGGATCCCTCAGACTAGTTCTCTTCCTTAATTACATAATTGGCAAGAGAAGAGATCTCTCTTCCTCCAAAGTCCTTTCAGTGATGAGGACAATAGGAACCATTTGTGTTGCCTTTGTTAATCTCATTCCATCTCATACCACAAATACGCTGTCTTGGCATCAGTCCCCTAACCCCTGGGATCACAGGCCTGCAGAACGCCCTGGAGTTCCGGGGTCATTCCTTCAAGGAATGTCTCTTATTGCAGCCTCACTGGTGCATGGTATTTCCCTATCAATCCTGTGTGGATAGCTGCTTCATTTATAGACATAGTTAGGTATTTTTGGTATCATGTTGTGGGAAACAAAGAGCACAACTATCGACTCTCTGTAGGTCAGAAAATTAATTTCCAATTGGCTAAAAAATAAAAATAATAAAAAAAAAACCTGTTTAGATTATACCCACTGGGTGCCAGATAGGGCCCATGTGTTCTTTTTAAAAGCTGCTTTAGGGGCTGGGGTTGTGGTCCAGGGTTAGAGTGCTCACCTAGCACAGGTGAGGCACTGGGTTCAATCCTCAGCACCACATAAAAAGAAATAAATAATAATAAAGGTATTGTGTCCACCTACAATTAACAAAATGCTTTTTTTTTTTTTTAAGCTGCTTTAAATTTGTTTTAAAAATCTAAAAATTCATTATAGTTGTACACAACATTTAGGTTCACTTTGACGTAATGATATAAGCATGGAATATAATTTGCTCTGATTCATTTGCAGTCCTTCCTCTTTCCCTCCACTCTCTGCTTCCCCTCAATGCCCTACCTCTACCATTTTCTCATTTTGCCCCTATTTAGCTCTGGCTTCTGCATATAAAAGAGAACCTTTGTCCCCTGACTTCCTGAGTCTAACTTAGTTCATTTAGCATGATGTCCTCTAGTTCCATCCGCTGACCATCAAGTGACATCGTTTCATTCTTTTTTATGATTGAATAAAACTCCCTTGCGTTATATACCACGTGATCTCTATCCGTTTGTCTCTTGATGGACATCTGGGCTGGTTCCCTGACTTGGCTGTGGCGAATTGTGCTGCTGTCAACACTGATGTGACTGTATCACTATGGTTTGCTGGTTTTAGTACTGTTGGATACATGCCAGAGAGTGGGATTGCTGATCACATGTTCCATTCCTTGTTTTTTTTCCCCACATTTTTTTTATTGATGTATTATAGATGTACTTCCCGATAGGATTTGTTCTTTCCTATTCATCGTTCCTAGGTTTTTGAGGACTCTCCGTACTGCTTTCCAGATTGGCTGTACTAATTTTCAGTCGCACAATGTAGGAGTGCACCATTTCCCGCCACGTCCTTGCCGACATTTGTCATTACTTGTTTTCTTGATAACCGCCATCTGACTGGAGTGAGATGAAATCTCAATAGCAATGAGGGAAATGCAACGGAAACTACACTGAGATTTCCTCTCACCCCATAGGTTCTTTTTCCAGAGTGGGTTTTCCCTGTCAGCCTGGTTGCCTGACCTTATGACTTAATGCACCTAAAGATAACCAGTTGTTTAATTTCTTCCCCATCAGTCCGCAGTAAGGAGAAGCCACATTTGGGGCAAAGACAGAAGATCTGGGATAAGTTGGTTGTGCATGTCTGATTGTGTATTTAACCTCACGTTTTTCCCATTTCCACCTCCAATACCTATCTGAGACCCGCTCTAAATTGCGTTTCCACTTTTTTTCTAGAAAAAGTCCTCATCTGAATCTCTTTTTCTCCAGGACTCAATTTTTCTCCATTCTTATTTCTTTTAGATTTCATCCTGCTCATTCTGTATCTGCCAAGATCTGAATACTTCTAACAAATTGTTACTTTCTGGTTTAAAGGACCTGATTGAGTATATTTCTGTGTCTTTTGGTTGCCATTTTGATTTCATTTTCATTTGATTTTGGGGGATTTCTGAACTAGATGGACAGAGATTAACCTCATTTTCATTCTGTGTTCTTCACATAATCTCAGGCAACGAGTTCGATAGATGTTCATTGCAGCCATGTGCATGGATCACTGATCCCAGGTTTGTGATATTGAGACAGTTATTTTTTTTTAAAATTTATTTCAAGATAGCCTGTTGACATTGGCTACTGTACTGATAAATTTGAATCTTCTAAGTTTTGGAAATGGTGACAACAGGATTATAATCAAGGAAGACTGTTGGAAAATAAACTGGAAAAGAAGGAGCAGTATCATTTAAGGAAGAAAAATAGTGCCACCTCCCACTAGCCAGGTCAGAATTTGTCCAGACGACATAGCTAGTCACGTGTCCTGACCACAGCAGAGAGGCAGAGAGGCCAGTCAGTAGTGTCAAGGATTTAGGGTCTGCTCACCATTGTTCATTTCTAGGTTCTATGAATTGTGTTAGCTGTGGAAGCGTAATGGGTGTTTGTCAGGCTCAGTGAATGGAGACTACATTTTCTCCACAACAGCAAATGTGTAGAGCAGTGGACACTCTGCCTTGTTCAGATGATTCCTTTATCATGATGCACAAATCCAGGCCCTCTCATTTCTTCCAATTAGGGCGTGCTTGTGCCTTTTCCCTCCCTCTCTATTTTCATCTCATAGTTGCTCCTTTTTCTTTCACACCAACACCATCGTCTCATATACCCTCTCCTGTGCCCTTGGTTCATGAACCCTTATGGATTCCTGCTCAGATTCAGTCTCATGTTTGTTTATTTTCCCATCCTGTGGGCCTCTCAATTTTTTGTATTTTGCTCCACAAGAATGAAATCCAGAGAGATAGCTGTTATGTGCACCTGGCAGGATAATGCAGAGCCCTCTTTTAACAAGAAGGGAGGAACGGGGCAGTTGAACTCCAGGAAACCCATAGGGGCTGTGCTCCTGGGGATGGCAGTAAGCTCTCCTCCAGGGACCTATAGCATATGGCAAACATTCAGAGAGATTCCATGTTCTACATTGTCGGGCTCAGTGAATGGAGACTACATTTTAGTTGCAAAATTAGTTTAGTTGCAAAATTTAGTTTAGTTGCAAAATTACATTATTTTCCAGAAATACTCTTTCTGGGGGCCTTTGGTCAGAGTTAAATTTGAAAAGATGAAAAGAAAAAAAAAGCCCATCCATGCAGCCAACAGTCTTCAATCTTGTGGAGAAGGCAGATGCGTAAAGAGATTGATTTACCTCCATTGAATTGAATATAAGTAAATAACAATGCTTTGGATCTAGATGTACACAGGGGCTTGTGTAGAACTTTGCTTAAAAGATTATAGAGCATGAAAAATGCCACCACATGAGCATTCAGGGCTTGGCATGAAGAGAAATAAGGAAAGCATCCAGGCTGGAGTGAAGAGCCAGCCCTTAGCAACTTTGTGCAAGGTCAAAGCAACCTAAGTCCTGACTAGGCTGCATGCTGGGAGCCACACAAGGTGAACTTGACAGGCAGGGGAAAGCCCAGCCACCTGAAATCCAGCTGGGGGAACCTGCTCCTTAGATAGTGGAGGCCTGGGGGCTTGGTCTGTGGGCTGGTGGTGGAGGGGTGGGGTGAGTGCTGTTCAGAATAAATAACTATTTTCCAAGATGATGGTATTGGTAGTTTTTGATATTACATGAACTTTTGTTCCTGAAATTCCATGTTTATGGTTAATGTGTGACCTTACTTGGTTGCAGAGGAGAAATTTTCTTCTTTATTCATTTAAATCTATGTAATTCTGTGGTTGTCAACGCAGAGTTCAGAGACTGCTGGATGTCCCCAAGATGCTTTTACAGAGATAGTACTTTTTAATCAAATGAGGAGGTACAGGGAAAAGAAGTGGATGAAGGGATGTTATGTGCATGTGTGCATATGTCACTACAAACCCACCTTTCTGCATAATTATTATACATCAATACAAAGTAAAACAATCACTTTATTTTGCCAGGTCCCTTTCATTGTCTTGTAAGTACTTTGCAAAGTTTCCAGAGGATGTGAGACACAACAATATGTCAACCAAGAATCATATATGAGAATCTAACTGTGTATTAGTGAGGTTCATATAAATGAGGCTTGAAAAATCTAAACAATTGTACACTTAACACACATTGTGTTGTTGTTTATGACTATATAACTATTTTTACAAATAGATGCAATTTTATTCAAAGCATAAATTCATTACATTGTGTTGTTGTTTATGACTATATAACTATTTTTACAATTTATGCAATTTTATTCAAAGCATAAATTTATTATTCTTATGCTTAAAGGAATATTTACTCATTTTTCCATTTTAATTTGGAATGTGCTACATATTGATAGATATAACGGATGTAAACAAAAGCAGATTGATTCTTCAATGACTTTTAAGAACATCAGGGGTTCTGAAGACCAAGAATTATGAAAGTTTTTAATGTATATGGAGACATATTATGCACATTTGTGTACGTGCATATGTCTGGATAACACGGATAACTTTCCTCTTCATAGTTCTCACACTCAATGTTCAGTATTCACAAGAGGCAAGAAGGGGTGATAGGAGGTAAAAGTTGATATGAAAGTATCCCAAGAAGGCCTTTTGTAAAGGAACACCTGTGCGGGGAGACTTGTGGAGGAGGTGCACAAAGGACAGACAGGGAAGGTGTAAACAGACAGAAGGATGGCAGACAAAAGAATGCTCACCCCTCTCTGCCATCGTCTTTATTAACCCAAAAGGTTACATATCACCCACCACCAGTGACGACACTTTGACCAGTATTCCCTTCACCCTGAGTGCTAGCTGAGATAAGGTCCAGGTTAGTGCAAACACAGAGCCTCTCTCCTTCAGAGGATGTCACTGTGTAAACCAGGTGGTGCATCCGCCTAGTTGTCTTAAGCGCCTCTCCTCCCACTCATGGGAATCAGGGCACCAGTTCCCCACCAGGAGTTTGCTCACCAGGGAAGGCTTCCCTGTCTATTTCCAAGGTCAGAGTACCTACAGCCTTTCCAAAGGGACATTGGAGGAAAGACCAAGGAAGGAAGAGATATGAAGGAGAGTAAAAAGGGGTTTAAGAAAACCTCTAGCCCGCGACCCGCGCTGGCTTCATGAAAGAAGGTTCGAGTCGTGAGAAAACACTAGGGAGTTTTAAATTAAAGAGACAGGATTCTAATTACCTTTAAAACTAACTCCAGGACGGCTCTTCCCAGCTCCAGCCTCAAGCCACCTAATGAGGTGGCGAGGTTTACAGAAGAGACTAGCGAGAGAGAGAGAGAGAGAGAGAGAGAGAGAGAGAGAGAGAGAGAGAGAGAAACATGCCAGGGAGTGGGCTTTTATTGGGGAACAAAAAAATTCTGGGGAAAATCCATCTAATGAAGATTAAGGGGGGCAGCATCCCAAGGTCAGGGGCGACGATTGGGTCTTCGGGACAGTGGCCAGACACGCCTCTGCACAGACACGCCCTCGGACCTGGAGAAGGGTGGGGAAAGCTGTGTCTAAGCGCCTCTCACCCAGCCAGGGAGGTAACTCAAATCACGTGCGAGGATGGCCTCCCACAAAAACCTACTGTGCACTGCACATTTCCATGTGTTAAAATGCAAGTAAAGATGTTTCAAACAACTTTGAGGTGTTGAATTGTGTGCTTTTCACTAAATCTGCTCAGAGACAGGGAAAGCAGGAAATCAGGGTCAGTTGCCTGGGGACTTTCTGAATCGCTGCTCTTGTCCTCAGCACACAGGAATGTCTTCTTTCTACCTATTCTTATATGATCTCAGTGGTTTCCATGCTCGGGACTCATTATTATCACATCTCAGTCCAGCATAGCTTTTCCCTCAGAGGTGATGGACACAAGACGCCCCGGAGTTTCCAGGGGGCCAGGGGAACTGGTTCCCCAGGGTGTAGGGAATAGGGGCGTGCCCTGGGGAGACTGTACATCAAAATATTGATAAAACACATCTGCTTTCTCTTGTAACCATGGGCTGGATTTTCTAAATAACATCAGCGATAATGTTCTCCCCCCTGGAGAAAATGTAGTTCTGTCTTGTATAATTGTGACCATGACCCTGAGCTGAAGCAGGCCCCTCCTGGCCCTCAGTCCTGCTATGGTCCTGGCCCACGAAGCCACTCAGGATCCCAGCATCCTGTCATGAGTGGCTCCTGACACTGAGTGCCTGAGGACCGGGGAAACGCTGCATGAGATGTCCAAAGAAAGAGGCGGCAGAGAGGAAGGAGCTTCTATGGGCCACATCTGGACATGATGTTTGTCACCTCCCTGAGTTCCATTAGCCAGAACTCACCCACCACCTGGCCACAACCCCTGGATACTATGGTCTCCGGTATATGCACAAGTAAAGAGCCCTCTAGATTCTATTTTTATTGCGTTGGGTGTCTGGAGCACACATTATTGGAAACTGCTGACCTGCGGGAGCTCACACTTCGTTTCATTTCTCAGGATGTCCTCAGCAGGAACCTGAAAACACCTTGGTGACAGTGACCTTCCCAGGCGACTGGCAGCCTATTCCCTTATTCTGGGAAAAGCGGCTGAATCCAGGTGCCACTTCTACCTCCACCAGATGCAGCATTTGCCTAAATCCATGCACATGGGTTAAAGTGGAGGCAGAACGTTGCTTTCCTGCCTGGACCCAGGCCTCCATCTCTTCCCCCGCAGCTGGCCCCTCCTCTTCCTGGGGCTGCTCCTGAGCTCTGTGGGGGAGGAGGAGCACCCTCTCCACGGAGCCTTTCCTGTCCTCCTCTTTCCTGAACCATAAGCCATGAGAAGCAGGGCTCCAGGTGGACGTGAGGACAGTGGTGGATGCGGGAGTCTGAGCAGGAGCTGAGCTCAGAATCGAGCAGCCTGTCTGTCCTGGTCATTAGATAAAATGGTCATTGCCGTACCCTTGAGTTTTTTGTGTTGAACACTCACTCCATCGTCCATGCTGTTGCATAACCGGGGTCCACCCTGTTTAATGAGAACTCAGTGAAAAGGCCCAAGGTTTCCTAAACCTGGTTCCTTAGAAGTATATTTAAAATTCCTTAAGTATATAGAAAAGGGTCAGACGGTATTTTTCTGGGTCGTGTCACAAAATTTTTAGGAATTACACTTTTTTCTCTTGGCTTTTTTGCAGAGAAGAGTCTTGTGCATTCTTTTTATCACGCCCATATTTTATAGACGCATTCCCTTGATCTCGTATCCTAACCGTTCCTATCTGCCTGTCCTCTGTCAGTGAGAGGGCAGGAAAAGCCCTTCCCCAGGGACAGCACCCATACTTGGGCAGACAGTAAGGAACAAAGCACTTTCAGAGGCCTCAACCCACAGACAGGGGATCTTCATGAATCGTGTATGAATAAATTGTGTATGAGTGTGTGTGTGTGCGTACCTGAGAGTGCTCGGGTGTATGTGTGCAGAGTGTTTCTTTGGAAAACTTCATATTTTAAAAATGTATTCTATTTAGTTATATACAGCACCCGATACACACTGACGTAATCACAAAAGCATGGAACACAACCCACTCCAATTGAGTCTCTATCCTAGTATGCGCCCCGCTCCACTCAGCCAGAAAACCTCCCATGTTAAGTGAGAACAAAAAGAAGCTTTATATTTGCAGGAAAGTTTATTGAAATGAAATTGCATTTAAGATTTCAATGAGTGTCTTGCCGTCACAGGTACAGGGATGAAAATAGGAAAGAATAGAAGAGCATCGGTCGTCGCTTTATCACCGTCTTCAGTAGTTCTCTGAGCCAAAGGACTGGAGGAAACTTAGAAAGCTCTGCAGTATTTACTGCCATATATTGATTCCTGGAAAAAAAAAAAAAAAAAGGCAGGGACTTCAATTAGCTTTTCAACTCTGTCCTGCAAAGTCAAATACTCAAAACCGAAACATCTACTTGTTATTTACCTTAGTTTCTCAAGAACCATCAAGCCTTTCATTAAATCCAGGAAGCAAGACGAGAGTACCTGTTCGTGTGCTCTATTGTTCAGGAGACTCTGATTGATACCAAAGAACTGCTGCTATTTCTGAATCATTTCTCCAAGAGGCGTATTGAACATTGTTCTTGGAAACAACTTTCCACTAAATGTGCCACAGGTATTATTGTTGCGGACACAATTTGATCTGTGTGCACACCACTCTTCCACACTGAACTGTTAAAATCTCTGCTCAGGTAACTTGGGTGACTTTTTGAGTTTCCCTCTGGTCTGAGAAGTGAGAACTACTGAAAAGAAGCTGAGGACCTCCACTGTTCCTTTGGTGCTCCATGAAATGCTGGAGCTCCAGAGCGTGAATGATTCACCTAACAGGGCTTAGATGAAAAGCAATCCCACTACCCTCAAACGCACTTGGTATTCAGCCTGCCCTCTGTCTTTTGATATATTCCTACGTTCTCTACCATACAATGCTTCAAAGAGAATGTTGATACATGAAATAAATGCTAAAAAGCATCAGGAGTTTGTCATTAGAAAGAAACACTCATTGTTTATGTCATTGATTCTTGTTTTAAACAATCCATCCCCCATGGTGTCTCGTACCTGGGATTTATACTAGTTTTTCTCAGCTGCTAAATAAAAAGTTTCAAGATTTTCACACACCGATGCTAACAAATTTGGTTGCGTAGAAGTGCATTTTAAATAATTAAGAGTAGGAATATAAACTATTACTCAAATGTTCTGGAATCCTCCAACAATGCTTATGAACTCATTGTTTTTTCACTATTTGCTCTTTTGCAAGAGGGAACCTGAATTTGTAGATCACTCGCAAAGGTGAGGGCATTCTAAGAACCAGATTTTTTTCTTTTTTAGAAAATGTGTGTGTGTGTGTGTGTGTGTGTGTGTGTGTGTGTATCTTGAGTAACTGAAAGGTACATAAGCAATCTCTGAGGTTGTTTTTGCATTTTCTAGTTATCAGTCCCTGACGATTGTCAAAGAAAGTTGGTAAATTATCTTTCAGATTTTGAATGGTTTTCTTGAAGATCAAAGATTCATTAACACCCCTTAAATACATAGTATTTTTTTAAAAAGCACTGCGCCAACAGCTTTGATATTATTAAAATCACAAGATCAGAGACTGCTGTTCCCAGTCAGTGATTTCACAAACCTAGAACCCCAACTTACCATCATCAGTTGAACGTTGCCCAGAGTTTCACTGGATTGGTTGAGAAAACATTGTTTGAATTGCCCCACGGCCTTTCTGTCTGCCTCACTGTGCAAAAACTCCTGGAGATCAGCCTTGTATTCTTCTAGAGATACTTGAGAATTAATGGCCTTTGCAATAACGTCCTTGAGAAGTTGGCAGCCAGCGCCTGGGAAGAAAACATCAGAACTTGGCTCACGACTGGCGGTGACCCCATGAGGGGGAGTACCTGGGATGTCCGTCATCCATGAACATCCCAGGAGATACGTGGACTCAGAGAGCTCATGGGGAACAGTCCAGAGCTCCCAATGCTAGGACAGGGAGTTCCCTACAGGCTCTGAGGTTCCCTACAGGCCCTCCCCTCAGGAACCCTGGAGAAGGCAAACCCTGTGCCAACATGGTTCTCAGTCCTTCAAAGGGGAGAAAGTCCAGTGTGTAGCACTTACTGCACAGAGAGCTCTTTCTGAATTCAACATCATGCCACGCGACACTAATAGGTTTTTCAAGAGTCCTAGAATTGTTGGGTTTAAAATACTTGCCATTACCGTGTTCACTCTATCTCCACTCTGCATCAATAAGCAACATAAAAAACAACTTGTACATGAAGCGATCTCACGTGCCCAACCTGTGTGTGTGGGGGGGAAGCTTAGCACTTGCCTCCACCTGAGCTGCTGGTGCCCTGGGCTCTGCAATTCTTTAGTTTCTTTAGCTATAGCACCTCTTCCCCATTATGCCCCCACTTTGGGAACAAGGTAGACCTCATCAACAAGGCTGGAAACTGGAAAAACACACTACATACAAAGCGTATGTGGGCCCACCACATTCTGGGGCAACTGGGAGCTACAGGGCCCCCGGAAGGGCGAGGCTAGCCCTGCACAGGTCTGCAGTGTAGCTCCAGGTTGCCTGGTGCGGGGTCCCGTGCCTGAGCCTGCCCTCCCACAGGGCTGCCTTTTCCTTCCATATTTAAGATGATACGTGATGCCTCTTTCCGGGAACCCACCGGGTCTAATGCCATGGGGCCATGAATCATCTTCCCTTTGTCCCTCCGAAATGTCTAATTGGAATATTCATCCCTGAGGCTTTCACTTGTCTTCACTGTCGCTGGGACCTAAGTGGGACAGCTGGATTGGTCCTGACACACGAGGCCGTAAAGCGGGGATAAAGGCCTGGAGGGAGCTGCCTCTTTGGTTGTCTGGAGTAATGTTGAATTTTAGGGCCATGAAACCCAGACCTTTTGTACTAGGGATGACCTGGGGACCAGGACTCCTCCCCAGGGCCCTGGCTCCCCCCGGCCCACAGGCAGCCCTCCCTGCACAGAGCTCACCTGCAGAGCAGTAAAGGGGGAGGGCAGCCAGCAGGAGGACTGCGAGCAGCTTCATGGCGAGGTGGCTCCTGGTGGCTGTTCCCGAGGGGGGGCAGGATCAAGGAGTTCACTGTGGGCTGAGTGGCCACAGCTGCTCTCTTTATTCCCCAGGGAGCTGCCTTAGTTCCTCCCAAGAATGAGGGAGGGAGGGACAGGATCCACCGGGGATTGGACCAGGGATCCACAGCCTGTGCCAAGGGGAAGCAGCCAGGCTCCGATGGCTTTGGAACCAAGGCAATCTTGAGACTGCAGTGACGACACGTGGCCACAGGCAAGAGGGAGGAGGATGTTTTCTAAATGATAAGCAAAATACAACAAGCAATCTTACATCGTCAACCTTATTTGTTCACCCTGTATTTCTCCATCCCTTTTCCTACTCCTTCTGTTGTAGGGACAAACGAGGCAAGGCACCGAAGATAGCAGGAAACAGCTTTACTTGGCTGCAGCCAGGTTCAGAGGGCTCAGCTTTTGCTGTATTCAATTAATCCCTCGAACCCCGAGTTCAGGGAGTTTCAGAGTTTTATACCCAGCGTGTAAGGGGAGGGGCTCAGAAGTTCACAGTCTGCAAACGTTCACATAAAAGCATTTTTTTTTTCACTGTTCTGGGCAAGTTAACCCTTCAAGGACAACACCTGAGAAGGGGGGAGCTTCTTCTCCCCTTTCTTTCCTCCCCCTGCCAGCTGTTACCATGGGCCCATTTGAAACTTGTCTTAAAAATGTAGACATGTCTGTGAAGCTCAGCCCAAGGCCAGAGGCCTTGTTTGCACATTTCTTCAAAGTACTTTACTGGATACGTTTGTGAAAACTAGTAAGGGGGTGTCCAGCACCTGGAGTGCTGGTATCTTCCTGGCCAGTGGCCAAGTAAACAGGGTGACATGAAAATAGGAAGTTTATCTACATTGGACTCTTCTGCTGACAGTCTTAAAGTCAGCCACGGTGAAGAGGGCTTTTCTGTGGAGAAAGGGGGTGCCCCTTCACTTCATCTCCTTTCTTTTCACACGCGGATCTTTGTTTGCTTTATCTTCTTCTTTGAAGGGAGAACAGCTTTATAACTTGTATGCGTGGTCCTGCTTGTATCACACAGCTGGGGTGGCTACAGTACTGCAGATGTTCAAAACCCCAATGTGACGTGTAATTATATGACAACGATCGAAGATGTTGAAGAGTGGATGTACGCAGTATACGGCACTTCCTGGACGGCAGGCCCTCTCCTAAGTCTCCTTGACCTTTACCATGGCAACCCTCTGTGTGGGAGCCATGGACCTTATTCCCCAACCTGGGCATTTTAGGAGTTGAACAGAGGCACAAAATGGATGGGATGCCAGGACTGAAGAGGAGCCTGGACCATCCTGAGCAATCTGGATGTCCCCACCTGCCTAAAGGAGGTGGATGCGTTATTTTCTCTCAGCTTCAGAGAATGATGCACAAAGACATTTAGTAAAATTTCAGGGCTTGATTAGTAATGAGCACAACCAGGATGTGAATCCTGAACTGTGAGCTTCAGAGAAGGCTCTTGGTTCTATTTTCCTGCTTCCCTTGGCCCTCAGGGACACCCCAGCACAGCTCAGGTGTTCCCCTGAGGCCCTGACTCCACAGCTGCATCCCAGGAACCCTGGGTTAATTTCCCTGCAAGCCCCACAGTTTCCTGCTTGAGGCCTCTGCTGCCTGTGGGCTCCCCTCTGCTGCCTCAGTCACTCAGGGTTGAAGCACCTCATTCATTGCCACAGCCACAGGGAGGACAGCCCACGTCTGTGCCCTACCTTGCCTCTGCATCTCGAGGGCCATCCTGGTTCCCAGGACCCCTGGCTCTCCACGAGCCGCTCTCCTCCAACACAGAGCCCTCATCCCTGACCAATTGTCCCTTTTCTTGCTCCTGAGGACATGACCCTTGTTCTCCTTGTATGACTGACATGGAGAATAAATAATTCTAAGTAATTATTTAATAAATAATTACACATAATAGAGTGGTTGGCTGTGGGCACACAGTTCAACTCCTTAAGCAAACATCCCCCTGATTACATTACAGGCCTCATCACTGTGTTTACAAAGGGAAGCAGAGGAGTTGGTAGTTAAGGCCAGCATCAGGCCTGACTTTAAAGATCAGGACCAATTCCTGGGCCCTGGCTCACCATTATATCTGTCCTACACGAAAACGTTTATCCAGGAGGGAGGGAGCATGTGATCTTCTTCTTCGCAGGTGGTGATCAAGTCCCTGCCACTCTAGGTCACCTCAGGGTTCTTTTCTCCCAGGAGGGTACCTTTCAATGTGATCTAACCTGCATCCATCTGGGACCAGGACTCAGATTTGGAAGTACAACCAGAGTGAGTTGCCAGCCACTGACTAACTCCTTGGCTGTCCCTCCTAAATCCTGAACTTGGCACACCCTCACATGGCTGGGTAAGGGTGGCTTTATGTTTCATCCCTGCACCCAGGTGACCTCTGACTTGGTGTGTGGGTCTCCTCCACCAACTCCTGCTCCAGTGGTTCCTGTGTTGTTTCCTTGGCAAGGGCCAACAGTGTCCTGCTATTGAATTTGTCCACATTTGTGACCCTTTTCTCTTTGGGGGCTTTAGAAGTGGTAAATAGTGAAATTTCCATAAGTCTTTCCTCTGCTAATTAGAGAGTCCCAGATGGGGGTAGTTTTATTTCCCTATTATCCAAGAAGCCAGTGAGTTTTAGACCTAGAATTTTGTGACTGCATTGACACATGGCCTTAGGTAAAAGGTTTCTGATTGTGTTTTACAAAGAAGAAAACCAACAGTGTGAGCTCCTGTCATCTCTGAACTGATATCTAGTGTGCCTTCTGTTCCTGTTCTCATTTGTCTTCCTCGTTACCTCTTCCTAATCTCTGCCTCTTCCACTTTTTCTCTTCTGTCTTCTCCAGGGTGCAAGAGGTTCATCCCCTCTATGCAAGGGTCGGTGCAACGCTGCAGTCACCCTCTGGGGGACAGCCTGCCTTACCCCTAGACATTCTCTTTTTGAAAGCTGCTTTAAGGTTGAGAGAGGACCTCATATTAGGGAAGTCTTCGTGCAAGGTTTCCGTTTAATTGATTACAGGAATCACTTCGCCAATTCAACTCCACAAATTTACTCTATTACAAATCTATGAATTAATTTATTTTTCCTTCTTGGAGATTTAGGATTTTTCTTCTATTGAGTCAAAGGTGTTGCGAGCCAATAGATTGTCAGGCAGACAGTGCTGGGTGGCAGGTGATGATGGGATTGGGTCTCCTGCATTTGTGCTTTTGGATCCACGCCCTGATGTGCCTTCTGTTGGTTACAGTGCTGGTCTCTCTGAGCTTCCTTTTTCTCTTTTGTAAAACGGGAGAGATGATACCGTGCTGAGGTTTTGTAAGAATGCTCTAGGTAAAGCATCCATCCCTTGGACTAGAACAAGATATTCATGACTGAATGGTTCCCCTCTAGGTGGATTTTACATCTGATCATCCATGCATCCCATCATATATCCGTCCGTTGTGTAGTGCATGCTCCTTTGAGCCTCCCCATGACCTTGAGCTATGTGCTATAGATTCATTTGTAGGAACAACTTAGTCCAGGCCTTTCCACTTGGGAGCTGGATTCTACTGAGGAAGACCATGAATATACCTAAGAATAAATGAATGACATGAGAAAGTAGTCATTGCTGCAAAGGTTAAAACATAACCAGAAAGTCAGAATGAAGTTACGGATGACCTGATGAGGGTCAGTGTCCTTGAAGCATTTCAGGGCAGCACGAGGGAGGAGATGCCATTGTAGGTGAGACTTGACTGAGTGGACACAACATCTGAAGTCAGCCCTTGGGGACTGACCTAGTCAGAGGAAAAGCAACTTCAGAGGCCTGAGGGAACATGGTACTTATCCAGGTCAAAAAAGGCAAGGAGACGGGTGTCTTGGAATCAAGAGAAAGACAAGGTAACCTCTAATGCTTCAAAGTCCAATCCAGTTCAATTAAGGGCAAAGCGAAGAGGATTGTTAACAAAGGAAATAGAAACTGGCTCGTGTTTTTTAAAAAGAAGTAGAAGAAATGAATGGAAATGCCAGAAGATGAGCCCATTTTTAATTACCCATGAATGCTTTATTTGCTGGGTGGATTACTTGTGACATTGCTCTTTTCACCATTCAGCTGAGGCATACTGTGCCAAGGGACAAAACTGGCTTAGGCGGTGGCAGGAAGCAGAATCCTGTGCTTTCTGTACGTATTCTGGGCCAGTTGCGCAAGGCTGGAGTCCTTCAATCCAAAGTCAAGCCAAAGACTTTGACAGGCAATGGGACATTGTTATCTTGCCTTGGGCTTGATGGGGCTCCTCCTGGCGCCCCACTTGTCCTGGACCTGCCTTGTCATCTGCTGAGCCAGAGGCCCCATCAGAGACTTCATTCATCCTAAAAATACCCCACACCAGGCCCACACACTCAAGCGATTGTGTGTTCTTTCACTCCCAGGCTTTATTTGGACATCGATGGTGATCATTCTCTCAGCAATCAGCAGTAACAGCTGTAACAAGAACTGAGAGTCTTCGTTTTTCCTGCAAATGTTCAATGGGTAGCTAAATGCGGGCAAAGACTTGGCATTTTGCATCCATCTTTATCTTGGACCTCAGGAACAAGGTCCATGCTGACAAACACCTTGAACTTTTTTACATGACAGTCCTGACCTGACCAATCCTGAGACTGTGAGGGACAGACCACACCTGATCAGCACACCAGCTTGGCAGCTGTGAAAAGCACGCAGGTGGCAAACCCTCGGCACCTTCCCCTCATTCCCTTACTATATAACCTTAAGGTCACTGTCACTTCCTGGAAGTACGGGTTAAGGGCATGGGTCCCTTTGCCCTAGCATAGATAGCTGAACTGTTCCAACTATGTTCATACTTTTCACCATGCGCTTTTGAAGCAAGAGGCCAGATCTGATTTACTGAATTTCCAGAGTCAGGCCTCTGGCCTGATATTCCTGTAATGAGACATAAAAAAAAAAAAAAAAAAAAAAAAAAAATCATTGGTAAATCAGTGTTTACAGGGGAAATGAGTTTAGAACACTGTGCTGCTAGTCTGACTTCTTCTCTTTCAAAAAAATGACTTTGCCTCAGGCCTCCAAATGAAGTTCAGAACTGGAGATGTCCACCATCCTTCCGTGTCCCCCGTTCGTCTGACCAATGTTGATTCCTTGCCGTGGTGAGCCTGGCGCAGAGGTCAATCACCCACAGATTCTATCCCCAGTGAGCTGGCATCCTTACAGAGACACAAACTATGTGGTGAGAAAGGGTGAAATTTGACCCACTCTCTGGCTTTTGAAGACTCAGATATGGACAGATGAGCGGTTTCTGGCATTTGAAAGATTTTTATTACTTTATTAAGTATCAATTTTTTTTGGTAGCCATATTTCTTAGTGACTAGTGCAGTTGCATAAAAAGCCAGTAAAAGAAGTTTTTTGAAAAATAGGGAAATATTAAATTGCTTTTTCAGCATTGCTTCATTCTTTCGTTTTTTTTTTTTTTTTATTGTAGATGGACACAATGACTTTATGTTATTTACTTATTTTTATGTGGTGCTGACAACTAAACCCAGTGCTTCGCATGTGCTAGGAAAGTGCTCTACCCCTGAGCTATGACCTCTGCCCTGTGTCGCTTATTTCTGATTACATACTATTTGGATACAAAATATTGCCCATTCCTTTTTTTTTTCTTTTTTCTTCTGTCATTAACAGAGCTGGAAGAAAATGAACCTCGGGCATTCCAGAAGGCAAATTCCTTCCTCTTTGATAATACATCAAGTCCAGAAGTGGGGTGGGGAGCTGCCTTCGAAGTTTCGGCAGAGGCCCTGGTCTTGCAGACATCTTGATTGACCATGAGAAGTCACTGTTTAAGTCAGCGAGTTCTTTCCTGAACCAAGGGCCGCCCTTGATAGGCTCCAACCTGCTACTGGGATTTCAGCTGTTTTGCTCAGTGTCCAGCCCACGTCCCAGTACCCCACCACGTTGCAGCAAGTGCCACAAATGTGCCAGAAGACTCAGCTCCCCTGTGTGGGAGTGTGCGAGGACATACAGAGCGCGCTGGTGAAGGGAAGCGTGAAATTCCCACAGAGAGACTGAAACCCAGGAAGATCAGAAGCCTGACTTCTCCTTTCTGGAATGGGGTTCAAGAAAGGAGAGAGTGTAGCCTCCCCATGGAGTCCCTTGGAATCAAGAAAGAACCCCCATCACACACTCACACAGACACACAGGAAGGAAGGTGCCTGCACACCTAGTGGTTCATTTCTAATGCTCCCTCAATGATGGCAGGAAAACCCTGTCGCTCGGTGCCTCTGTGCCTCTGTGCCAATGTGCCTCCGAGAGGCCAGAGGGGGCTCACTTTAAAGAAACTAGAGGGCTGGATGGGATGGGGGAGGGGCAGAGAGCCACAGAGAGAGGCTGCAGTCAGAGGACACAGGGGACTTTCTTCTAAATGGGGAAACTTCTTGATCAGAGGATCAGAGAACAGGTGGGTGAGCTGGAGGAACTCTGAAGGTGAGGCTGAGGAGGGTGTGCTCAGAGGGGCAGGAAAGAGGGACGGGGAGGGGGAGACTCCCACTCCAGGGCCTTTCCGCCTCCCCAGTTGGACATTCCCAGGCACCTGCAAGGACCTGGGAGGCGGGTCTGAGAGCTGCACCTCTGCTCAGAGCCCTGTGTGGAGCCTGCTGCCAGGTGAGCAGCCCCTTCCTTCCCTTGGAGGCCAGGTGGCTTTGCAACAGTGTTTCTTTTTTTCCTCCAACAGTCGTGCCTGGGGTGGGCCCTAGGTAAGTGTCAGCTGTGAGTCATTGTTACTTAAATAGGAAATGTGGCTGGGGGAGCTCAGCAGTAGGATATTCATATGGAGATCCTGGGTTCAAACCCCAGCACAGACAGAAAGAAAGAAAAAAAAAGTATTGATGCTCAACTTCCAATGACCACCAGGACCTTAGAGACCACTGCACACCCTGCTTCTGCTGTACATTCCACCAAACGGCCAGCATGGAACAACCATATTGTGATACAAGCTAAAACTTTTACATTGGAAAATAAAATACTGATCCATGTTTACTGGATATTTATTTGATCTTTCTTTTTTCACAAGTTTTATTGATATGATTTACAATTTATTTCCCTCCAAACATATTTAACATATTATTGCCTTGTTAATCTTCCCGGAAACTAGCTCTAATTTTCAGGGAAAAAAAAAAAAGTTTTTTGTGGATAATAGACAAAAGAATTGAGTGTGTTTGTATGTGAATGCAAAGATGATTAATTCAAGCTAATTATCACATTCATCACCACACATATTTTTGCAGTGAAAACCTTCAAGATGTATTCTCTTTGTCTCATAAGTGAATTATTACCATGAATTATAATTATTCTTATTATATTCTGATATAATGAATGACCAATAATTGTATGTGATTTATTAGACAGGCACTGTTGGAAACCTCTTTATTCTTTACCTCAACTATCCTATCAGTAGTTCAGCCTTAATATTTATTGTAAAATGTGGAGTCCTTTGAGGGTGAAAATAAAAAGCATTAAATGGAGAGTACCAGGGACAACAATATAAACCAGGACTTTCCTCAGCAATTGGATGTGTGGTCAGTCCCCTGCTTAGAAGATGTGCGGATCTTTTCACCCCATCTACAGGAAAAGGAAAACAGAGATAAAGACTCCTGCCTGAAGGGCACAGCTAGTGGCAGGACAAGGTAAGAAGCCGGGAGCTCAGGATGCAGAGACAGGCTCAGCTTCTCAGCTTGACCCTCGGGGATGGGCCCTGCATGGACTAGTGGCCTCCTGTGGCCTTGCCTGTTCCTTCCATGTGGACTTCTGTGTGAGCCACAGTTTTCTGCTCCAGGTCTTGGCTGCCTGTGGACGACCCTCTTCCTGCCTGAGTCCCTCTGTGTTAAGCACCTTATCCCTTCCCTCAGCCACATGGGACAGCCCCAGTCTTGGGCCCTGTCTTGCCTCTGCATCTCCAGGACTCTCCCTGCTCACAGTCGATGTCTCTCCTGACATCTCTAGTGGTCACTGATCACTCTCTCCATTGTTCCTGCTCCTGGAGGGCATGATGTGTGCAGGTCTTCCCTTCCCATGGCAACACCACATAGTAGGTGCTTCTTAACTTATTTTACAATTAATGTCCTTGAGCAGAGTTTAACATTTTATGAAGAGGTCACTGATTTTATGACACCTTTGGCTTCTTTACTAACTCTTTGAGAAGAGGAGCTGATTTAATTTGAAGCTTTAGTGAAGGCAGAGATCCAACACCTAACTAGAGCGCACTGTGGTATCCTGGGCACCAACAGTTGGCACTTTCCTGGATGAGGACTTGGGGTCAGTAGGGGAGGGGGATTTGGGAGGTGAGGAGAGGAGGTCGTTGGAAACCAGCCAAGCAGGCCTCACTCTCCCTTTCCTCCACACCTCACCTTTGTCATATGATGGGGCCTGACGTGGCAGCAGAACTGTGGTGGACGGAGCCCTTGGCTAATGTTTCCGGACTTCTTCCTCGAACCCGGACTCTGCTCAGCTTGCTGATTCCCACAGCGTGTGGTTAAGACCTTATTTACGTACACACGTGGCGTTGGGTGCTTCTTCAGGTCGACACAAGTGTCTTCTCCACTGAATCAGTAATTTCGGTTTCTTTTTGAAGCCCGTGTGTTCCTGCAGTGATCTCACATTTGCAGATGTCTTGTCCTTGATGCCATTGGAAGACGTGTATGGAACAAGAGCTGGCCCAGGGGCAGAGTTGTAGAGTCCTTCCCAGCCCGGGGCTTCACCTGGGGGGCTTGAGGGTAGGTTTGACGTCTCAGGCCGAGACCTCATTGTCTCTCCCTTCCCCAGGTGGGAGGTGTGGCTCTCCCAGCTGAGAGCATAGTGCTGGGTGGGGGGCAAGCATGAGCTGCTCTGTCGTCACTGCCAGCTTCCCTGTGTCTTTCTTGTTGTCATTCTAAAACCATACACTGTGGTTTCTCACCTGGACCCCCAGCTCTTGTGAAGATGGTCTGGTGTGTGAACTGCTATTGAAATGGTGGTCTCTGTGGGGGCAAGGTAACTCTCTCAGGGACCATCTTGCTCCCACTCCACTTTCAATCTTTTGCTGTCTTCCAAATTCCTATCTTTTGACAATCTCACTCCTTAAAAGGTGATACCATTGCATTTTTTTGAAAAGAAAAAAATAGTTCCTAAAATGAAAACCCTGCTTCCTTCCCCTCCTACCAGGGCTTCAACGTGCTCCTCTGGGCCTCCTGACGTTTACTGATTCCCAGTAGTTTGAAGTACCGTTCTCCACAGAGTCGTCTATCAATTCCTGTGGCAACCCAGTGCCCCTGAGTCCCATGTGTGTCTCTTCCTTGTTCTACTCCTGACTGTTGGGGCACAACTTTTCAGCTCTTCTGAAAACCAAGTTCACAGGAGAGGGTTTCTGAGGACCTGCCTGTCTGAAAATACATCTATCTTTATTTGTAGCCCCAAAATAGATCTCTACTTGTGCCTAGGTTGAAAATGTCCTGAGGATTTCATGTTGATGCTTTGCCTTCAGCCTGGGATTGTCACCAACCTCAGGCACTTGGATTCAGATGTCGCATTTCTGGCAACTTAAACACTCAGACCTTTTCGTCTACCCAGGGACGCCATTTGTCATGTTGGACACGACTAAAACACTCAGGGGTCACTCCAGGGGAACTGGGCTGCGCAAAATAACCACATAAGAGACAGAGATACTTTTTATCTCGGCAGTGGGGGGGTTCTGTGACGGCTCCTCTGACCTTAGGGGTCCGCAGGAAGAGAGAGCGAGAGTGTGTGCTGACTCCTTTTGTTGAGGAGAAGCCATTCAAATGAGTCAAGAGGTCAGGTTTCAGGGGGCTGAGTCTATCTTCATGATGTCCACCGTCAGCTGCTGGGAGCCATTAGCCAAGTAGGAATGACAATTTCCTTGCCAGCATACCCCATGTTGCTTAGTGGAAGGACTCGTGGAAATAGGACATTTTGCAGTGACATTGCATGTAAGGTGACCTTGCTCTAGGACCAGGGCGAATCCGGGTTTAGGGCGTTCCCGGTTTAGGACAATCTGGATTTAGGGCGTTCCCGGTTTAGGAAGGTTATTCCTGCTGGGAATAGGGCGTATCCTGCTGCCTGAGTTCCTCTTGAGTTCTCACGGGATTCAGACAGTATTTTTGGGAGATAGAAGCCCAGTGGAGGTGTGGATTTGGGCAGAGAACGTGGATTTCCCCAGAACGTGTTTGTAGAAGGCCGGTGTGAGATCGGGAATAAAGAATTGCTGTTTGAATCTACAAAGCTGTGAGTGGCTCGTGATTTGTGCCCAGCCAGACTGCGGCAGTCAGTAGGTTGACTGACACCTGGGTAGGCCACACCCAAGGGCAGAATAAGAGAAGGAGACACACAAAGGGCGTCTTCATGGAACATTCTATCCCAAACAGGGCAAGGATAATGTTACAAAGGAACAGGTGAGTGTAGCTCCACCCCTGGGGATGTAGGAAGGCACGCCCATGCACAAAGACAGTCGCTTGCACCCTAAAGATCAGGGCTACTGTCTATGGTTATCTAGGCAACCAGATCACAAGGTGACCAACAATGTCACACCAATCAGAAGGGGAGGCAAATGCTGGTCACATACTATGTCGACCTCCCATTTTCAGAGTTGGTAGAAATGAAACCTGGATCCCCCAAAATTGAAGCACTCAAGAGGCTTCACTGGGGCTCTGCTGGAGCACAAAGAGAACGCAGCCTGGACTGCAGGTGTCAGGCTGGATCAAGCAAAGGACACAGGGGCAGGTTCCATGGCAGAGCCAGGGAAAGTAGCACCTCAGCCTCTTGGTGTCACCTCCCTTAGGTGGGATTCTAAGTGCACCGTCCCTCTTCTCCATCATGCCTCTTCTTGCAATGTTTGTCTCATGCTATCTTGAGTCTCCACTCTACTAACAATGCACAGGGAAGTGAGGGTTATTCAGTGATTGTTCTGTGGACGATTTAGCCCCTCGCCACTTGGAATTGGCCCCTTACCATCTAAGAAAGTCTCTGACATTTTGCAGACTAGGGCAGACTCTTGATTCGTCTCAGTGGGATGTTTTAGTTGCTCATTGGTCTGGCTTCATCCTCTTGATTTTTCTCCTGACTCATGGTCTTGGTTGGGAGGGTGGCTCTGCCTCACTTCTGCTGGTGTGTTATTCTACTTCCATAGCTTTGGTTCACTTTTTGACTCCTAATTTTCTGGTTGGTCTGCAACTACCCATCCCCCAAGACTAGGGTACCTCATTTCCCCTGAGAAGTTATATTCTTTAAACCTAAAGGGTCCTTTTATTCATGGGTGTCTCTGACTGCTTCAGGATAATTTCATTTTTATTCCCTGTCTTTGCACATGAGTTAGTGTTTTTTGTCCTGGAAGGCTTTTCATTTATACTGATGTTCCAAATATCATCCAACAATTAGAGGTGGGCAGAGTGAGGTTCTGTGGATTTTCAGTCTCATATGGTTTAACTGGGAAGTTTTCTTGTATTATTTTCTTGGTGATTTGTTTCCTCCATAGTTTCCTTCAATTTGCAATTCTACTTATGGAACATAATGGGCTCACCATTTATCATTGCTTCTGTTCACTTACAGGTTTTATTTTCTAGTACTTCTTTGGCACTGTTTCAATTTTTCTTTGAACTCTTTCCATGTTGTTTCTAGTTGGCATATCTGTTTCTTGAAGCCTCTTCTTTTACTTTCATTACTGGTCATGCATATGAAGATGTGGCATCTTAGTAATTTGGGCTTTTGGAAACTCTCAAAAAAAATTCACAGGAAACCAATCAACTGTCAGGCCCAGAGAACCTAGATCTGTAAACTAATAGTAGGAGTCAATGAGGAGCCTCCTCTTTCTCCCTTTCTACTCTTTTCCTAGGCCTAAACTCTATAAGAAACATGTTGGTTATCTGGGAGGTTAAGTCTGGAAGTATAGGGATGGAAATAAAGATGAACATTAATTTTGCAACAATGTATATCTTGGGTTATGATAATGTTTGAATTTCCTAATTTCTGAATTAAAGAATTGAGCTATTTTGGGGGAAAACTGAAGAACCGTCGATGGCCTACTTTTATGGATGGAGCTCATGAAAACACAAGAGCTTTGGTTTCAGAAGATTGTCATTGTCTCAGGTTTTATGATGGATTGCACGAGAAGACATATTTTGAGAGGAACCTATGCAGACATTGATAAGGTTTGTCCACAAGAAAACTGAGATCATCTACTGAGCACATTGATGATAGGAGTACATTGTTTATGACCCTTAATCATAATCCTTTCTTGTGACCACAGGACTAGGAATTCTTCAAGGTGATGCAGGATAATTCCTGACAAATGTCTTCTTTTGTGTGACCCGGTGCTCAGGCAGCCATTGGTCCATGGATGGAATCTGATACTTACAGGCAGATTCCTTATTAACACGCCCTCAATGCAAGAGCCCCGAGTGTGGCAGAGAAGCACAGGGCAGGTGACTTCTTTAAGCAAGTGCCGAAACCTTTCATTTTGCAGTGACAATCAGAGTATCCTTGAAAGTCAGCGCACCCAGGAAGAAATATATTGTATGCCTCATGAAGATATTCCACCACAATTCCTCCCTGAAATTGAACAAAAAGAGGGGGAAAAGAGATGTGAAGTCAGCCGTGCCACTCCTGGAGACAATATGTCATCAACAAAACCACCAGAAGCTCCGAGGCAACAAGAAGAGATTGTTTGGGAAACTAGGTGTGCAGTCCAGTGGAGTCACAGCAACGTCTGCACATTGAGGAACGACCTTTCCACAGTCAGCAAATAAACTCCGAGCTGGCCCAGGAATGTGGCTCAGGACTTGATGGAAGAGTATGGGGAAGCCTGGAGAAAAGCAGCCCAGGAATTATTTTCTTTGCTGTCTCAGGACTTTGATCTCTACCTTCCTGTCCAATGTGGGCCCCTGGCTGAGACCCAGGAAAGGGGCTGGGTGGGGACTCAGGGCAGCACCACTGTCATGAGACTCCAGACTGCCAGATGGCTGATCTGCAAAGCGAGCACAGAAACTCAGCCTCTGCCACTGAGCTCTAGCAGAGGCCAGCTCCGGCTCCCTTCCTCCCATCTGCCTGCTTTAAACACCCCAAAACTCCACATGACATTGCACAGTGACTGCGACCCACGGGCTGAGTGGAGCTCACCCTCAGGAGAGCTAAGGCAGGAGGCAGCAGTGTGGCTTGGAAACTCCCCTGTGGGGCCTGGTTCCTCCTTCTTAGGACATCAGAGGAGGCGTCCTGAGGGCAGGGAACTGCGCAGAGGGCTGTGTGCAGCTGAGTTTGTGCATTGGTTGTGCTGGTAGCTTCCTCCCTGTGGTCCAGGTCGTTGTATCAAGAGGAGATCAGCAAGGTAGATGCGCACCCTCCACACCGGCCTCCTGTAAATCAGGCTGCGTGGCGGATTAAAAGCCATTAGGAATAAAGGAGAGTGACATTATCAGTGGTGACTCAATTAGCACTCCATTTCCAAGGATGTCCGGATCCTTATTTCCAAGGATAGCTGATCCGCACACATTCCTTCCCTTTTAACCTGGAAGCCACAACTTCTGGAGATGAACTGAATTTGCAGTGAAGTCTTGGTATGAACGTTTAGGGCCAAACAAGAAGGCTTTGATCTCACCAACGAGGCTTAGGCACGGCACTGCATGGGCTGGAACATGAGAGAGAAACAATAAAATTTAGACAAGGAGATGGGTGTTGTCTCAGGACTCCCGGAGGCTTGCTGCAGAGGATCCCCAGGACTTTATGTTTCCATCCCGTAAAGGAGCTGATGACGGTGGAAGACCTAAGACCACACACAGCAAGAGCAGCGCTGGGACTGACCCACCAATTTCTTGGTTGAATCATCCTGTTTTATAAGGTATTTTTGTTGTTGTTTATTTCTTTAAGGCACATCCACTTCTCTCCAATGTTGTCCTAATTTTCTGAAACTCCCTTTTCATGTTTTCTTTCTTTCTTTCTTTCTTTCTTTCTTTCTTTCTTTCTTTCTTTCTTTCTTTCTTTCTTTCTTTCTCTTTCTTTCTCCTTCCTTCCTTCCTTCCTTTTTTCCTTTCTTCCTTCCTTCCTTTTTTTGGCACCAGGAATTGAGCTTAGAGGTGCTTAATCACTGAGCAACATTCAAAGCCCTTTTTTTCCTTTTCAATTTTGAGACAGGGTCTCACTAAATTTCTTTAGGCCTTGCTAGGTTGCTGAGGCTGACCTTGAACATGTGATCCTCTCCCCTCGGCCTCCTGAGCTGCTGAGTTATAAGCGTGCACCACTGAAATTCACTTTTCTAGACAGTCACGTGGAAACTTATTATTCTTGGGTTTTGCAGATGGAGAGTTTCTTGGATGATCCATTTTGAAGTGAGGAGCAGAGTCAGATTCTTACAAGAGATGAAGGAAATGAGACTGAATTTGGAGAAGAGCAAGTAAATTTGCTAATATGTGGAGAGGTGATATTTTGAGATTAAGTTGAAGAAATTTGATTATCTTATTGGACATAGCTCATGCTAGAAAGCTGAAATTAAGATGATAAATTCATTTTAACATTAGAAGCTGGTACACAAACCTGCAATTAACCATTTGTTCTGCAGGGATGTCCGGATCCTTAGAGAGCATGACTAGAGGGAGTAGAGCTCTTTCCAACCCTACAGGAATGTTGGAAGAACTGGAGGAACCCGTTTTTCTGACCTGGATTCCACATACCCCCAAGACCTTTGAAACCACCTGTGCTCAGGAGGCACCTGCCAGGCTCCAGGATGACCCTCTGTGAGACAGCACATTTCAACAGATGTTGAAAATTTGACAAAGTGAACCTTGTACAATTTAGGTCTAATTTGAAAACACAGGAAGAAGTTTGGATGTTAGTCTGTTTCAGCTCCTACCAGGCCCCTTGTCGCAGTTCTACAAGGAACCATCGGTGACCTGATGGGCGCTCCCTCTGCTTTGCCCAAATAGCTTTACCTAGTGTCCACCATGCGACCAGAGCACTGGTTTCATTAAAGAGGTTCTTGGCATAAAAGTTAGCTAGTGAGATCGAAATAAACACACAGACTCAGTTACCTTTTTCTATGACCAGGTCTGAGACGGCTCCCCCTCTGGCTCACACTTTGAATCACCCAGTAGGGCAGCAGGGATTACTCAGGGCTAGCAGGAGAGAGAGAGAGAGAGCACGCCAGGGAGTAGCCTTTTATTGGGGAACAAGAAATTCAGGGGAGAATTCCATCCAATGAAGGTTGGGGTGGGGCAGCACTCCAAGGTCAGGGTCAATGATTGGCCCCTGGGTCAGTGGTCAGTCACACCCCCACACGGACAGGCTCTCGCACCAGGAGAGGGTCGGGAAAGCTCGGACACAGTTTAGCCAAAGCGCCTCACACCCAAACCGGGAGTTGCCTAGTCACGTGTGAGAATGGATCCCCACATATTCCCCCTTTCTTTTCTTAAAAATGAGGCGATGGTTTACTCTTTGGAGTTTCTGTATTCTTGTTCTGAAGCCTCGCCATCCTATAATTATAACACAAAAGAGAATTAACAGCAAAGAGAATAATCCAATAATGTACCAGGCCGAATGTTTAAGTATATTTCCAGGGTTAAATCCATTTAACTCCTTCAATATTTGGTTAGCCAAAGAAGAAGGATCCGAAAAATCAGCTCTATTATTTTGAATGTCTTGGATATGGTGATGAAGTTCCAGAATATTCAAGCTATTATTACTATTTTTGCCAAATACCTAACAAATGGTTTTTAACCTTCTCCCAATCCCAGAGAGAAGCATTGTACTTGGCAGCTGTAACACACACATACTTATAATTAGCATGGCATTTAAGCCTTTCTTTAAATTTTAAGGCTGAAAGTTCATTACCTATGTCTATAACAGTCGCCTCTAAGGTGTTTAATTTAGTCTCAATCCTTTCATCAATATTTACTTGATTACGCAGAGCCTTGGAAGTATTTTGAGCTAGATTATTAAGAAGTTTTGCATGCTGAATATTTTGAGACAATGTCAGAGATGCAGAAACAGTGGAGGCAATAAAAGAGACTAGCGCCAAAACACCAACAATTATAATTCCAATAGCATATTTGGGTCTTGCTAGCTGTGCATGAATTTGCTGCAAGACTTGTAAACCAGTATCAGCATACCATGGCTCTGAAATATTAGCAGGTAATAAAACAAAAGAGGGCTGATGAAGTATCAGCACTCCTTTTCCTCCATTATACCTAGTAATACAATTGGTTAGGTTACATTTGTTACAAGTAACAATATATCTGTCATCTATCCATTTAACTTTTACATTTCCAATAATTAAAACATAAGGAGATTGGACACAGGCTCGTAAGCCATAGCAAGATCCCTCCTTACAGTTCTTGCCAACAAATTTGGTAAGGGTTTGTCTGTAAAATGTAAGAATTCTGAGGCAGTAATTAAACGCCAAACATCCTTTTGAATACCACCTTCACTATAAGTCAAAATATTACTAACAAATTCTGCAGGTGTCATAGCAGAATTTCTTCGTAATTGTCTCTTATCAATTTTTGGAGACCAGTCTAAAATATACCCACTATCTTTAGACACCTTGTGTTTTACAGGAAAAGTATTTACACAATGCATCCATCTAGGAAAGGTGCCAATCTCAATTGTAGAACTCTTTGGACAGTGGGGTATCCGTGGAGGTTTTGCAGAAATGACTGGTTTGTTATGGGAAAGTCCCATCTTAATTACTGATCTAGTATAAGGTTTTAAGTCTTCATAAATAGAATAATTAGTCAGTTTAGGTCTACCAATCGCTGTCTTTTCCTCGAATGATATTTTCAGTCAGCCAGCATGTTTATCATGGAACCAACACAAGGGTAATTGGGCATTATAGCCAGAATAATTAAATCTAGTCACATGATTGGGAGTAATATGAGTATCTGTAAATCCTCCCATCATGAATGAGTCCTTAGTAAATACTGGAATAGATTCTCCAGTCCACACAGCTGGGTGTACCAGGGGTGGATTTGGGAAATATGTCCAATAAGTGTCTATCTGATTCCCCTTTATCTGACAGCCCAGCAGGACAATTACTGTCGCTACCATCATCACTGGGGTCCTGTTCTTTCCTAGGAGTCGAAGTATTCGGGAAGCCTGGGTTGTTAGCTTCTTCACGTCTTCCCATGAAATCAGCTTTTTGGCTGGGTCAATCTGGTTTTTCTTCATCTTTTTCCGATGTCTCTTCCTTTTGGATGGGGGCTCCTCCGGGTCTATCTTCAGTCGCTTGAATCTGGGTTCTATCTCTTCCATGTCTGATTGCGCGTTCAGGAACCCAGATAGGATGAAAAGCACCTTCTGGAAAGATACAAGCATGACCTCTGCCCCACATAATCACTGGGTCTGGGCCTTTCCACTGACCGGTCTGTAAATCTTTCCACAAAACTCTGCCTAAAGGGCCTGTTACTGAGGGAGACGTTTGCCTCTCAGCAGCAGTGTGACTTCTGCGTCACAGTTTAAAAAATTTAAAACAAACAAGGCATGATTGAGGCTATTTTGGGGAGTCATAAGCCTATCCCCCCTTTTTAATTTTTGTAATTGAAGCTTAATAGATAAATGAGCTCGTTCCACAATGGCTTGACCTTGGGGGTTATAAGGAATTCCTGTTTTATGATTAATTTGAAACTCTTGGCAAAATTGTTGAAAAGAAGAGCTTACATAAGCTGGAGCATTATCTGTTTTAATCTGCATAGGGCACCCTAACACAGAAAAAGCTGCTAGGCAATGAGAAATTACATGTTGAGTATTTTCCTTAGTACGTGCTGTGGCAAAAATAAATCTGGAATAAGTGTCCACTATGACATGCACACAACATTGCTTACCAAATTGAGGAATATGAGTTACATCCATTTGCCATATTTGATTTGGTTTTAATCCACGGGCATTTACCCCTGATGGTGGAGATGGAGTGTGAATAACACACTTAGGGCATTGGCTTACAATTTGACGAGCTTGTTCTCTGGTAATATTAAATTTTTTACATAATCTAGAAGCATTTTGATGATGTAAGGAATGGGAAGCTAGTGCACAGTCATATGAAGACATCTATTGACAAAAAGCTACTAATTTATCAATTCTGTCATTACCTGAAACTAAGGGTCCTGGAAGATTAGTATGAGCTCGTATGTGTCCTATGAAACATGGGTACTTTCGCATTAGCACTGCCTTTTATAAATTATGAAATAATTCAGATAACTCTTGTGATGAAGTATACCCAATAACTGAAGTTTCAATATTTTTGGTAACTCCGACTGCATATAAACTGTCAGAATAAATATTAATAGGCTCATTTGAAAAGTAATTTAAGGCACAAATCAGAGCTTGAAGCTCTGCTCTTTGGGCAGAAGTATAAGAAGTTTGAATTACCTCTGTGTGAACATGACTATAAAACCTGCTTTACCTGAGCTTGAACCATCAGTGAACATCGATAAAGCTTCATCTATAGGACGAGCACATACAATCTTTGGAAAAATAAGTGACGTTAATGATGCAAATTGGATAATCTTATCATGAGGGTAATGGCTATCTATCTGACCAGGAAAATCAGCAAAAGCTATCTGCCATAAATTAGAAGTTTGAAAAAGCCAATTAATCTGTTGAACAGAAAATTGAATAATTATGATATCAGGCTCAGATCCAATTAATTGTAAAATCCTAGTTCTACCTTTAATTACTAATTGAGCTATAAAGTCATGAAAAGGAATTAATGTTTTTTGAGGGGAGTGGGATAAATAAATCCACTCAATAACTCCTAATCTTTGCCATAAGGCTCCTGTTGGGGTATGCTCAGTTGGAAATATTAATAAATACACTATTTCTTTAGGATCAACTCTAGTAAGCTGTGCATTTTTAATGGCATTTCCAACTCTTTTTAAAGCTGTTTTAGCTTCTAAGGTTAGCTGACGTGAAGAGGTTGGAGAAGGATTTCCTTGTAATATCTGAAATAAAGGACTTAACTCAGAAGTAGTTAGTTTTAAGGATGGCTTCAGCCAATTAATATCTCTTAAAAGCCTTGAAAATCATTAGGGGTTTGTACGGAAACTATTCTGCTCCAGTAAAATAAAGATGGCGGCCCCCTTGGTCGGCGCGATGGATGGGTGCTTGCCAGGGCCTGGTGGAGTCTCATCACAATGGATACTCACCTTCAGGGCAGCCAAGGGCCAGAGTGACCAGCAGGAGGCACAGACAGCCTCATGATGCTTTCTGAGCTTCAGGGAAGGAGGAGGGATTTGCATTCACCCGGAGCCTGCAGAGTGGAGGAGCCCTGGAGACCAGGCTATTAGTACAGTCAGCCTCCTGGTTCCGCCCACAGGAGTATGTGGCAGGTCAGAGGCCTGGCTCAGAGCCCTGTTTCCTGTGAGAGCTGATACCCTCCCTCAGTGTCAATCCCCCACTTCCCCATTCCAAGTGGGAAAGAGCCCGAGACAGCGGCCCTTTGGGGATGCTGCCCTGCCCCCCATATGGTCAATAGGTGCCTCTAGGAAGGACTCCCGGGACTTCAATTTGCTTCTCAGCCTTTGAAGTTGTGTCTGTCTTGCCTCAGAAGAGCAGGGGTGCTGTGGCAGGAGGGCGGTCACAGGCACCTGGGAAGCTGGGAGTGTGGGCTCTGGCCACAGGAGAGCAGGTGCCTAAGAAGAATTTGTGTGGAAGTCCTCTCCGTGTCTAAGGGGGACAGACTCGTTTCAGTCACACATTGGTCACATCTGAACAAGACCTTTCCTCTCTCTCTGCCCCTGCCACCCCACATTTTTACCACCTAGGCACCCCAAACATGGCTGAGCACATCCCTCCTTTCATGCATCTCCCTGGGGGAGACATCTGCTCCACCCGTTCTCCAGGGGGCCTCTCTCTGCAGGCAACATTTACTTTGGGGTTCAGTTACCCACAGAGCCAGGTTTCCAGTGTTCCCGGCATCAACAGCAAGCCTCCTGTGACAGTGAGGCACCTTTACTTCACTGTGGGGCTGAGAGGAAGATGACACCCCCCAGCTGTTTTCTCCCACAAAGCTCCTGGGAGTCGGGAGCCAGGTGAATGTGTGGGGTGTGGAGAGCTTCTCTGTTCATGGCTTCTCCTGGGGAAGAAGATGGCAACGGAGAGACAGATGTACCCAGAGGGTGCCCACTGCTGCCTACCTCAAGGGTTCCTGGTCATTGCAACCTGAGTGTCGCTGCCTGGGCCAATCTCAGTTCCAATGGAAGGTGAGGGAGGCCCCAGCCACAACCACACAGTCCCCACCTGCTACTTCAGCATTTCATCCTGCTCCCTGTGTGTGGGAAGTATTTTCTCTCATTAGAAATGAGCTGTTTGTGTGATGGTACATTACAGAGGAGTCACAGCTCAGGATGGAAGATTCCGGTTTCAGAGGTACAATAAAATCCCCAGGGAGTTTTTGAAGTGATTGATTTCCCAGGGTCCCCTCTCTGGAGATTTTTGTTCAGTGGTTCTGGGCTGAAGCCTAAACAACTGTATTATTTAAAACATTCCTCATGGTTCTGTTGGGGAGCTCATCTGAGAACCACCGAGAAGCCCTTTAGTAGTAAGGAGATTGTATGAGCTGTGTTATTGGTGACACAGTGACATGTTCTCAAGTTCCACTTACATCCTGCACAAAAATAATGTGGGCACTTTGGCACCCCAGCTGCCCAGACACCAAGGGATGAACTGTAACATGGGGAGGCCCAGGCTCTTTGGGAAAAGATCCATGACTATGGCTTATTTTGTCTTAGAAAAATTAGTCTCTTTATGTAAATACAGTTTTCATAGCTGTAAAATTGAGATAATGATAATACCTGTATCATAGGGTCGACGTGATGGTTAAGCATATGTGCACACGTAGGTATGCATGAGAGTGAGTTAAACATTTACGTGGATGTGACACCTGTTCAATGCAGTAAATATATCTAAGGTTTTCTCATCCTCTTTCTCAAACATGTCTTAGGTGGCCACTATTTTTGAGTTCACATTGATGGAAAACCCAAGGCCTCACAGATTTCCAGAATTAAAAAGAAACAGGGTACACCCCACGTCTCTGCTGCAAGGGGAGAGGAAAGCCTTTTGGTGTTCGGAGACCGTGGACACGTGGACGTGGGTTTAGGTGGGCACATCTGCCTTAGGGTGGCTGAGCTGGGAGGAGCTCTCCCCAGTGTCCACCAGGCCCAGGACTGGTCTCAGCAGTGGATTCCAGGAGGGAGGACAGTGACCACTCAGAGAAGATTCTTTGCATGTGTTTATTGTTCCTCCAGTTCCTAAAACCGCTCAGGGACTCACCTGGTTTGGTTTGGAGTTTCCCTACTGTGAACATTTCTTCACTGCTGTGGGTTGTGCCTTGCTGACAGAAAATCTCCTCATCTGTGAGGGTTGTGGGTGACTCCAAGCCCTCCGTCACTGTCCCATTTTGTCGGCTCTACTGGCAATGTAGACCTCAGCTCTGTACCCGTCGCAGAGGTTGCAGTTCTTCTAGGAGCCCTCAGTGAGCTGGTGCGCTCCCTCTGGACGCAGGATGCACAGCGCCAAGGGCAGAGTCCAATGCTCCCTGGCTCAGCCCAGCTCGGCTTGCTGAGGGCTCATGTCAGTGTTGAAGGCTGCAGGCTTCCTGGGCCAGGCTCCCCTTTGTGCACCTGAGGGGGGATGGACGCAGCAGGGTGACAACTGTCAGAGAAATCCGCGGTCGTTTCTGTTCCTGTCGTGGGGGAAGAGGATGACTTCCCTCCACCACTGCAGCACCAAGTTCCTAGTGCACGAAGCCTTCTGAAAAATAAAGAGAGTCCAAAGCTGCTTTTTAATTGGACACACACACACTGCAAGGACCACACCTGTCTCAAGGTCGGAGCAGTAGGGCCTCCCAAGGGCTCACCCTCCCACGCCACGGCCACGAGAACAGGGCCCAACCTGGAGGCAGTGAGATGCTGAGCCCAGCTTTGGGAGTGACATCAGGTGCAGCAGATCACATGGGAGCCACCAACGTCCACACAACATCCACATACGGGACACCTGCCTGAGAGGGAGGAAGGAGAGTGTGAGGGCAGGCATGACAGCACGGCCACACTGCTGTTGAGGGACACACCAGGTGGCCAGGCGCACTGGGAAGACCTCAGTAAGTGGACGAATAGGGAAGGCTCTGTGTGCAGAGAACTGGACGGGTCGGGGGAAGGACAGCCTCCATTTGGGTCTGCAGGCAGTGACGGCAGCATGGATGGGTGAGGTGACCTGTTTCCGTGTTTTCTGACTGGGCTTCAGGTCTAACATCCAGGAACCATTCACATCTAGGAACATGGCTTCCATCCAAGAAATGGAATTCCACGTTGGGAACTTGAAGAGAGAAAACGTGTGCATTGCTGTGCAAACATAAACTATGGCAGCTCTTAAGAGAGAGGGCGTGGACGTCCCTTCAAGATGAACAACAGAATTACCACGTGGCCAGGTAAGTCCACTTCTAGATGTACATCCCGAGGAATTAAAAACAGACCTTGAAGGGGTACATGCAGACTCATGTTCACAAAAGTACAGTTCACAGTGAGAAAGATGGAGAGCGACCTCTGTGTCCACTAACAGATGAAGGGCAACACACTGTGTGCGATATTCTTCGGCCTCAGGAAAGAGAGTATTCCTGTCACAGACTGCAATAGGAATGAGTCCTGAGACATTTTGCAAAGCGCAATAAGCCAGTCACAGTGAGGAAAGCACAGGTTGATTGCACATAGGAGAGGCAGCTGTAGCGCTCCAACACGTAGAAACAGGAAGCCGAGGGGTAACGTCCAGGGAGGGGCAGGGAAGCCCGGGATACACAATGAGATCACGTCGTCCAATAACCCCGAGCGTCTCTCTGAGAACAGCCTCATCTGGCCCAGGCTCTGCTGTCCTCTGAACTCCGTTGACTTGGGGAGCCTAGCAGGACACTGGGGGACCTGGAAGTATAAATGGAATCCAGGCCTTCACAGAGGTGGCTGTAAACCTCAGCCTGGAGGAGAGGAATGTGAAAAGAAAGTTCTAGAGGAACCTGGTCACTAAGACCAGAACAAGACGAATAAAATAAATGCCTGGATAAAGCTAAGAAGGCAAGTGGTAGAGGACCTCTGAGAACAGAACTATGGTCATCGACACAGAGAAACCTTCAGTCAGATTCCTGTACCCACTGGGAACAAATTCAAGCTGAAATCAATTACCCTTTTTCTCAAATTCTTTTATGAATGAGAAATCTTTTCTTGGGACCAACTTTATTTTTCCCTTCTGTTTTCAGTGCATGGGTCCAGAACCAGTGCTTTTAAGCAGAATGAAGCGACTTTTGTGTCAGAAAGGTTGATATTCTGAACTTTCTTTTTTTTAATTTTTAATTTCTAAAAATTTTTTTAGTTGTAGCTGGACACAGTCCTATTATTTATTTTTATGTGGTGCTGAGGATCAAACCCAGGGCCCCTGCATGTGCTAGGCGAGTGCTCTATCGCTGAGCTACAACCCCAGCCTCAACCACAACCCCAGCCCCTGATATTCTGAATTTTCATATGGTGGTTTTGGAAAAAAATCAGTGAACTCACGGTGGAAAGAAATGCTATATGTAAGCAATGTGGGAGACCCTGCTGCAGTCCCAGTGACTTAAAACAAGAAAAAAATCCACTCTGGAAAGTAACTAGGTATATAAGGAACATGGGGAACAATGTAATTCTTTCCAATACATTCAAATACTTATAAGAGTTCATAACATTGATACCGCTTCTTGGTATTTACTCCAAAGAATTAAACTCAGCATGCTCTAGTGATATATGCATAGCCATGTTTATATCAGCATGATTCACAATGGCTCAATTATGGAACCAACCTAGGTGTCCACCAACAGATGATTAAATATAGAAACTACAGCATACACACACACACACACACACACACACACACACTCACACACACACACAAACACACACACAATGGAGCTTTTTCAGGCATATTGAAGACTGTAGTTTGGCATACGCAGGAAAATGGACAGAACTTGAGGACATTATGTTAAGGGAAGTATCCAAACTAAGACATTCAATGGTCATATGTTTCCTCTGACATGTGGAAGCCAGAAAGAAAAAACTGTGGGTGGAATCTCATGAAATAAAGAAGGGAGACCTGTAGATGAAGAATACCAGAGGGAGGGAGGGGTGGAAGGGAAGGGAAGGGAGGGAGGAGGGGAGGAGACACTAAATTGTACTGTTGTGTGGAGTTAACCTACGAGGATGTAACAATGATTCCACTATTTTGTATAAATGTAAAGCATCCAAAAAATCCAGAGGGAAAAAAAAAAGGAAAAAAATTCACACCTGAAGCCCAGCCCAGGTGCACAAGCATTGTGACAAAACTTCAGTCTTCTCAGGTCCTTTCACAAACACAAAAGAATCACACTGGAGGGCAACCGGAAATATAGAAAGTGACTTCACCTAACCCACAGGTGAAAAGGCACACTGGATCAAAACCCTGTGAAAGGGGAAAACACAGGAACATTGTCAATTGTAAACAGTAGTTTCAAGGTTCTGGAAAATTCCTCACAGAGTGGAATCCTACAGATATAAGTAATATGGAGGGCTTCGTGCAGAGTCTCTGTATAGGCTGCTGAGAAACTCTACCTGAGGAGAGGCACAGTTATCAGTATATTTGTTCATTAGTATCTCATTCTTTATTCTTTTTTAACTTTTAGTTTTTTAAGTTGATACTTTATAGGTGCACATGAAGGTGAAATTCACTGAGGTTTATTAAAATACATCTCTAGACTATTTCTAATTTGTACTCTTAAAAAAGAAACATTTAGATGAAGTCAATACAAATAAAACTTAACTGATTATATCTGGAAACAAACTGCTGTCTTCTTTAGCACAGGTTTATGGATTGTAAAACTTTGTGTCAATAAACAAGGTTGCAACTGGTCCCATTAGTAGAGTGTCCGGCATTGTGTTACATCTTTTTTTTTCATCAATGACCCTTGTACAGATATTGTAAGATATATATATATATATATATATATATATATATATATATATATATATATATATACACGGCCTTTACATTGTCCATTTTAGAGGGGAGGCACCTGACTCACAGACAGTAATAACATCCCTCAAACTGCACAGTGTGGAAGCCAGAGATGTGGCTTAGGCTCTGATGTCATGTGCTCAATCAGAACCTCTGCTAGTGATGACTTGTGAGATGGCCCAGAGCTGGGGGCACTGGGGTCTGTGGAGCTGGTCCTGTTTCAGGTTCTGTTCTGCATGAACTCTTCTGGCCACTGACTGCCCACCCTCGTTCTTTATTGACCCTCTCATTTTCCTTTTTGTTTTTTTATTTTTAAAAATAGATCAAGTACTGACTGCACCACATGGTGTAGAGGATTCAGAGCCACAGAAAGACTCATTTAAGGCAGGTGGGAAATCATAATGGCACAGCCACAGTGGAAGGCAGTTTGGCAGTTCCTTGCAAAGTTCACATTTTTTGCCATGCAATCCAGAAAGCACACTCCTTGGCATTTGACAAATGACTTCAGCGCGGATGTCCACTCAAAACCTACACAAGGATGTTTGCAAAGTTTTAGTTGAAACTGCCAAGACTTGGAAGCAACCAGAATGTGCTCATTAGGTGAATGAATAAAATGTGCAATCAGGTGATGAAATTGGACCCACTGGTAAAAGTAGGTGAGCGCTCAAGCTATGAAAACACATGGAGAACACTTAAGTGCCAATGACTAAGGGAAAGAGATAGATCTCAAGTGGCCACACACTGTATAACTTCAACACTGTACCACCCTGGAGACAGCTGAAGTATGGGGACAGTAAAAGATGAGTGCTCGCCAGGTTACCCGGGAAGGAGAGATGAATGGGCAGCACATGGAGGGTATTTAGAAGTGAGACCTCTGTGTAGGATCCTAGCAAGGTGGGTAAGTGTCTCATGATTGGCCAAACCCACAGAATGTGCAGTGTCCCGTGAGCCCTAACGGACACTATGGACCATGGTGATAGCGATGTTTCAACACAGGCTCATCCTTGTGGTCAGTGTGCTCCTTTGAGGTGGGGTGTTGGTACCAGGGGAGGCTCTGGGTGTGTGCAGTAGGATTGATAAAGATACACTGTATTTTCTGCTTATTTTTTCTGTGAACTTATGTCTGCTTTTAAAAATAGCCTGTTTTATCTGGGCATGCTGGTGCATACCTGTAATCCCAGCAAATTGGGAGGCTGAGGCAGGAGGATCACAAGTTCCAGGTAAGCCTCAGCAACTTTGCCAAGCCCTAAGCAACTTAATGAGTTGTTTCCCTGTGATTTGAATATTTCAAAATAAGAACTGAAAAGTGATAGCAATGTGTCTCAGTGATGAAGCACCCCAGGGCCAGGGTTCAATCCCCAGTACCCCCCCCCCCAAAAAAAGTCAGCAGTCAGTTCAGACTGCATATTGCCAGAAGCCTCACATTATTCTGCATTTTTTAAAAAAAGTTTATCTTAAAGAACAAATAGGCGGGAAATCAATAAGCACAGGAAAATAAATTTTCTGTTAAATGGGAGTGATCCATGGCACACAGTGCTGATTGAATGAATGATAACACATTGTATATATTAAAAAGCCTAAAAGAGTGACTTTTAATATTCTCACTGCAAAATGATCATCAAAATGTAAGATAGAGGATTTGTTAATCAGCCTGATTTAATCATTCCATAGTGTAAACACAGATCAAGCATTACCTACTACACCATAAATATATATAATTATTCTTTTTCAACTGAAATAAATACTTCTTCAATGAAGAGAAATATTCATAATATTCTCATCAGAGAGGAATATCCATAATAAAAATAACAAATGAATGATCTGGTTATAATTTCTAGATATTTACTCAGTTGTCTGAGAAATTTAAGACAATTTAGAAGATGATTAAGACAGATAAGAGTTCATCCGGCTAGCTAAATACAAGATTGCCATATGGAAGTCAGCCGGGCAGCATTGATGTATCACTGAGCAACTTCGTGCTGAAGATAACTGTCATTTTTAGCCTACAGCTCAGAGGAATTCAAAGTATCAAGTGCACTGTGACATCAGGGTAGTTCTTTTCCCACCTGTTCATTCATATGGCAGGAACTCTCAGAGTTGAATGCAGAAAAATGAAAAAAAAAAATATAACTCTTCCACTGCATCTGTTCTACCTTAGGAAGAATTTCCTCTTTTCACTTTTATATTTGTTCTTTTTAGATATACGTAATAGTAGAGTGTTTTTTGACATATTATGCATACATGGAGTAGACCTTATTCTAATTAGAATCTCATTCTTGTGGTTGTACACGGTGTGGAGTTTTGTGGTTGTTATTCATATATGAACATAGGAAAGTTATGTCTGATTCATTCTATTGTCTTCCCTATTCCCATTCCCCCCTTCTCTTCATTGCACTTTGTCTAATCCAGTGAACTTCTATTCTTCCCTCCCCAACCCCCAATTGTGTGTCAGCATCTGCATATCAGAGAGAACATTCAGCCTTTGGTTTATTTGGTATGGCTTATTTCACATAGCATGATAGTCTCCAGTTCCATCCATTTACCAGCAAATATCATAATTTCATTCTTTTCTATGGTTGAGTATATTTCATTGTGTATGTATACCACACTTGCTTTATCCATTCATCTGTTGAAGGACACATAGGTTGGTTCCATAGTTTAGCTATTGTGAATTGAGCTGCTATAAACATTGATGTGGCTGTGTCACTGTAGTGTGCTGATTTTAAGTCCTTTGGCTATATGCATGTTTATTCAAGAGACTCTCTGAGATCTTTGCCAGTTACACTGTGATGGAGGATTCATGTAGGGAATGTGTAGGAGACACAAAATGCAACATTGAGATTTCATCTCACCCTAGCTAAGGTGATGATCATGAAGAATACAAATAATAATAAAAGTTGGTTAGAATGTAGAAAGAAACACTTATACTCTGTTGGTAGGATTGCCAATTGGTGTAACTTCTGTAGAAATCAGTATGGAGATTGCTCAAAAGACAAGGAATGGGGGCTGGAGTTGTGGCTCAGTGGTAGAGCACTCACCTAGCATGTGTGAGGCCCAGAGTTCGATCCTCAGCACCACATAAAAATAAATAAATAAATAATATATATATATGGGTCAAATTGGTGCTTCTGTTCCAAGTTTTCTAAGGAATCTCTATACTGCTTTGCAGAGTGGTTGTATGAACTTACAAGCCCACCATCAATTTATGAGAATACCATTTTCCAGAGGAATGATCTTAAATGGATTGACAAGGAGAAGTGCCACACAGTGCTATCAGCTCTTCGTGACCCACCCACATCCCCCAGGTTGCTGGGCCTCGCTTGGGGGACATGCAGCTCATGATAAGTCTACCTCATGCTGTGAACCAGAGACCTGAGAACATCAAGCCACAACAGTTAAGGGACCCTCCCAGGGAGGGCGAGTTGAGTCTTCTGCAAAAACAGGAGACACTTGGGATAATAAATCCACAGATAATTTCATGTTTATTCAAGAGACAAAAGGGGTACACTTTGGTGCCCACAAGAAGATGAATGAAACTTTTAAAAAATTCTGTAAAGAGTGCTGAGAAACACAGGCCAAATAACCTCAGAATCAATAAGATGGTCCAGAAAACTGATAGGCTAAGAATCACTTGAGGTCCTCAATACCATTTACTTACTATAGAGTCCTTTCACCCTAACAGTCCTTTGCCCTGAAGGGGACAATAAATGTGCTATGTGGAAAGCCACCTATTGAGGAAGCACAGGGGAATTGAGATTGCTGTCCACATCTGGTTGGTGTTTCAATTCACACCTAATCTGGTTTGCAGCTTCAATCATTTTCCAACTGTGCTAATCCTCGTTTCTTCCTTTCTGCAACAACTGCTGCCTATGACCGAAATTTTCCGCCAGCACACGACTGGACTTTGCATTCTACACTTTCTTCTTTATGGCTCTCCTTCTACCTGCTCTCATCAGGCTGGACAACTTCAACACTGATAATCAAATGTTGGCAGCTGATTTTTCCACCACACTCTAGTTGACTGCTTTGTCCTTCTGTGGGTTTTTTAGATTTAATTTCTGTGATTTTTAGAGTCATCAAAGAAATATCAACAGAGATGAACCTCATGTTCCTTCTGTGTGACTGATGCTGTCTCAGATGACATGTCTTATGTTGACATTCCCTGACTGACAGATAACTGTGATCAGGGCAGGCTGGGTTGGCTTATGGTGGCAAAAGATAGTTTATACCCCTTTTTAAAAATGTCGCTCCTTCTAAATCTCCCCTTGATATTTTCTTGTGTGCATAGGATACGAATCTTCTTAAATTTTTGGTGAGATAGAGGAAGGTAATTCCAGGAATGAAGTTGTAGCCCCAGCAGGAACAGCTCTTCCAGTTTTATTTAGAGGAGGAAATCAGTCCACTTCTACACAATCCAGTGCAGAATTTGTTTACCTGTAGGTCACCACTGGTTGGATGCCCCAACGTCCTCCCAAGTCAGTTGAGAAGAGCAGCTAGACCATCCAGGAAAATCAGGGTTTTGAGGTCTGGATTACATGGACTGTACCTTGGAGGCACCACCAGTCCATGGACATCTCAGTAAATGTAGATGACACGCTCTTTATACGACAGTCCTAGGAACCACCTAATAACATGTGCAAAACACTCAGCCCTGTGCAGTGTTCAGATGGTCCCTTCAACATGAACTATTCAGGAGTCTTGTTCCTCTCCAGCCAAAGCAACCTTGAGTCACTATCACCTCCTCTCCAGCTTCACCCTTCTATTCTTCCTTTACCTTCCAAAACAAAACAGAAACAGAAACCCCAAACACCAATTGGACCGTATCATTCCCCTTCATTCCCTGCCTCAATGGCCAGTCTTTAATGTACTCTCTGTTCTGTCTCTTAGACTCATCAGCTCTGTTGACCTTGATTTCTTCTCTCCCGCATCATGGGCTCCTAACTGGAAAAGACACCCTGTATAGACACAGGCCATGGCGAGGCAGAGCCCTCTTTTTAACTAAAGCAAAAGGGAGTGAAGCTCACTTCAGTTCTGTCACTTTGAGCACGTGTTCCAGGAATGGAACTTGAGCCCCACACCCAACAATGTCTGCTGGTACAAGGTGAATGTTCAACAGAAATTCCAGATTCCACACAGGTCATGCCACTCTGAGGTTAAACTCTGTGCAATTTAAGAAATACTTGTCACATACTTCTTATTTCATGCCAGTCCCCATGCTTGGCATTGGTGATTAAAACAATAAAAGACTCTCTGAGATCTTTGCCAGTTACACTGTGATGGAGGATTAATGTAGGGAATGTGTAGGAGACACAAAATGCAACATTGAGATTTCATCTCACCCCAGCTAAGGTGATGATCATGAAGAATATAAATAATAATAAAAGTTGGTTAGAATGTAGAAAGAAACACTTATACTCTGTTGGTAGGATTGCCAATTGGCGTAACTTCTGTAGAAATCAGAATGGAGATTGCTCAAAAGACAAGGAATGGGGGCTGGAGTTGTGGCTCAGTGGTAGAGCACTCACCTAGCATGTGTGAGGCCCAGAGTTCGATCCTCAGCACCACATAAAAATAAATAAATAAATAAATAATATATATATATATATGTGTGTGTGTGTGTGTGTGTGTGTGTGTGTGTGTGTCTATATGCGTGTGTATATATATATATGGACTAGGAAGGCACCACCACTGGACTCAGTGATTCTACTCCTTGGTATTTATACAAAAGAAGCCAAATTAGCTTCTGCACAGAACTTCCTCAGGCAGGACATTACCATAGCTCCTGGGCAATCTCATTCTGCACCTTTGCACAGAAAGTTCCCAGGGCAAAGCACAGCCACAGCCCCCAAGGAATTCAAAGACCATGATCCAAGTCATTGATCTCCATATCTCCCTCTTTTATATTTTTTAAATGCAACTCATGGATGTCTATTCTAAAGTGCTTAAACTGAGATCAGATGAGCCTGTAGCTAACCGTTGAGAAAACAACACAGAATCAAGACTAAGGAAATAAGTCTTACAGCCTCAATGCAGTGTATGTTTTAGCATATTTCAAGGATTGAAACCATTCGGGTCATCTAACAGCTTTTCTGCTAAATTGGCAAGAGAACATGGGAATCCAGCTTTCCTGCATAACTTGGATATAATGGTGGAGTTGCAAGAGATCTAAACTATGTTGTAATTCCAAATTCCTAATAGATGCATCTTTATCTTTTCCCAATCCCATTGGGAGCTATTGTATTAAAGCAGGCCAGAGACCCCCACTCACAAGACCCTTGCCATAATTATACTTCTCCTCTTGTCAGATCAGCAGGATGTCTTGTGGTTTGATGTGGGGAGTCAACCATGAGCTACTTGAGGGGTCTTTACTCGGTATAGCACCTCAAGACTTAGTTTTTTTCCTTGGGAACTATCCCAGATTCCCATGAGCATCAGAACGCCCACACATGAGATCTCTGTCTTTCCTCTGCTAGTGAGGCACTCTCTAGCTCTGGAGTTGGGCATAACCCATTGGGAACTGGACAGCCCACCTCCTACCTTATTTGGCAAACAACATTCCATGGAAAACCTTTGATGTTCCCCCCTATAAATAAAGCAAGTGTCGGCTCCATTGCTCTCTTTCCAGTGTGGAAAGCTCGACCCCTAAGATCAGAGAGCCTTCCTACCCCCACTTTCTTAAAATTACTTCCCGTGTATTGTGGGGTTTTTCACCGTTTTCTCTTTCTTATCTTTTATTCCGTAGTCAGCCCACTCCACATAGAGGGACCCCAATTCCATCACCTGCATGAAATGTGGGCAAGAGTTTGAAGCTTCTTTCTTGTAAATGCCAGGTTTGTCCATCAAAGGTGTGACAGAGTTGTCTGCAAGCTCATTATACAAGAAGATATTATCTCTGTGTTCTCGGTAGAAACTTGTGGAACCTGTATCTGGCCTAGAGGATGGGACAGAAGGCGCTTGTCTTGGGAATTTCTAACCCACCCCCATTGAGTATAAACTTCAAAGAATTCCCAAAATCTTTGTTTAGAGAAGTTTAGACGATAACCCTCTCTGAACCCTGCAGTCAATAAACCTGCTTCCTAAAAATTCCTCAGGTGTCCCGACTCTTGTCCTTCACATGTGGAACCGTGTTACACAAATAAGCTGACAAGGGACATGGCATTGTAATTGTTGTCTGACATGAAGACTCCGTATCTGATCACTCAAGCCCATGACAGTAGCCTCTCAGGCATTCAACTTAGGCTTCAAGTTTATTATCAATAGCCTCCGAACCTCGGAGGGCTCTTGAAGTATTTTGTGCCAAAGGATTGGTGATGGGGAATGCTCTCTCCCTGTTTCCTTTTGTTAAGTGCTACCTGTCCTTTGTCCCTGTCTCATGCCCCCTTCTAATTTAGGGAACCCTACTGCTGTAAGGGGAAATGGGCAATGACCACTCTGGCTGTTTTGGGTCAATTGAGAGGTTTGTGGCAAAGTCTGGTAGAAAGAACAGGTGGTAACGTCATCTGGAGGTGGGTGCTTCTATGAGACAAACAAGAAGATGTGAGAACTGAAATGAGATTCATACAAAATCAACGACAGTGACCATGACAACAGAGATGGGCAATTTTCCCACCAGGAGGTGCAAGAGCCAAGAAGCTGTTTCCATGACAAGGCTGGTGAGGACAAGGCCTCCATTTGGGGATGTAAATCTTTCAGGGTAATAGTTACATTGTCAGAGCTATCAGGGTGAAAACCAAACACCTAGTTTCTATGATGCCACAGATACCCGTAAGGTGTAGTTGAAATATCTAATGTCACCTGATTTTTGTAAAATACATAAAAGTCAAGTATTTGGTGCTGTTGTTTAAATTTCAGTTTTGTTATTTTTGGAGTTTTCAGAGGAGGAGGAACACAGATCAACCTCATGCCACCCTGTTCTTGATGCCACCTTGGGTTATGCACTTAATATCCAGATTTTCATTGTGTTCACTTGCTTTGATTGACAGAAACTGTGATGCTCATAAGCATGTGGTGGCAAAGGGCAGTTTTTTTGCTTTCTAAGCAAATGTCACTTTCTCTAAACCTCCTTTTGCCGTTGGCCTCTGTACACAGAAACGCTGATCTTCTTAGAGTTTGTAAAGACAGAGGAACATAATTTTGTGGAAGGCAGTTATGGCACAGAAGGGAAAGATGTCCAGGTTTATTCTGTTTATAGGAGGGAACAAGTCCAACCCTCTTAAACCCGTTCAGAGTTTTTCCCTCTCACGTCAGTAAGGAAGAGGCTGACCATCTGCAAGATAAGGATTTGGTATCTGGATGAAGTTTTCCATCTCTGGGTTAAATGGACTGCCTAATCTTGGAGGAAACCCTTAGTCTTTCTGTGTCTCAGTAGATTTAGGCAACACATTCTTTCCATGGAATTTCCAGAAATTAATAATCACGTGTGTAGAGCACTCAGCGCTGTGCTTTGTTCCCGTGGTCCCTGGAACATGGGCCACGCTCAGCCTCGTTCCTCTCCTGGGGAGGCAGCTTCATCCTGTCTTCCTTTACCTTCTGAAAAACCTCAACGCGCTCGCAGCTGCCCTCCTTCCCCTGCCTACAAAGGCCAACCCCGAGTCTCTGCTCAGTTTCTGTCTCTCGGTTTTGTCAGCTATGTGGCCCTCTATCTCATCTCTCCTGCTCTGTGGTCTGAAATATGAAGAGAGAGGCTCAGGGAACATGGCCATAATGGTGCAGTGTAGCAAAGTCAAAATTTTTTTTTTTTTAATTTTTCTCAAAATAAAAAGATAAATAAAATCAATAAAGAAGCTCTGGTCAAACTTTTTGGGCTAAAGCAAAAAAGGTGTGAAACTCGTTCTGCTTTTTCCCCTTTGCACATGGCTTCCAGGAGTGGAACCTGTGTCCCCTGCTCCAACAGTGAGTGGCGATGTGTTGTGATCAGAGATCCCAGGTGCTGCACGAAAGGTGCCACCTTGAGGTTCAAAATCCAGTTTCAGAAATGCATCCTCTTATAATCCCATTCCTGTTTAAGGCTTCAATTACTAAAATGATGCAAAGATCTCTCTGGCAAATGGCCCACTAAACCCATCTGGGCATTGAGAGGATTTGTGGCGGCAAAACGACGACAGAAAGAAAGTATCTGGGTTACAGTAACAGTCAATTTTCAGATCTTCACAAGGAGAATGAGAGCTAGAACTGACTGTCCTGCATTTGAGGAACTGTCAGCCCGTGAAGGGACCCCTGGGAAGGGCATGGGGCTCCAGCCAAGGGAATCAAGAGTGGGAAATCGCCTTGAATTCTGCGTAGGTGGTGAGATCCACCCTGCATGGGGAGGATGGATGACATGAAGTCTGCGTGACATAAGTGCTCTCTGTAGCCGGAGCAGAAAAGCCATGATTTGCTCAGATATCCATACGGAGTCATCCTTGTGGGGGAAAATAACAGGGCTGCAGCTGAGAAGTCAGGGGAAGCATTGCACATGGTACAATGTCAATCCTGGGAGTTTCTGCGTTTGGTCATTAAGAAGCCATGAGAAATTCATGAAGTCTGGAATTAGTAGCTGTTTAAAAAGAAGACACTTGTATCTTAGGGACAAATAACTATCAGCTGTTGGAGGCCTGCCAGGGAGGAATAGTATCTGCTTCCTCACCTCCAAGGGTGGGGTGACTTGCAGTGAGATTCTAAAGGTCCTGCTGTCTCCTCTTAATATAGTTGATTTATCCAGCATCTTCCCCCACGTGGGAAAACATACCCTCGGATGATTCTTCTCATTTGTACAAGGCACAGGCCAGAGTCATTTTAGCATCCTAAGGATCAGAGTGCTTTCCTGGGTTTAAAGATGGAATAGCATTCTGAAGACTCCAGTGATCCAGGAAAGGGAAGATCCTCAGCTATAACTGGGATTCACCTTCCTCCTTCCATTGGAGGGTAAGGAAGGAAAGCCACAAACACATGGAGAAAAAAAGGAATAAAAATTAAGAGATTACGACAAGATCAATTTTGGAGCAAGATAATGAAATGTCTGTAAGATAATGTAATCAGCTGGTGTGATGGTTCACACCCTGCCAAGCCTCAAGTCTCAAATTCTCTTATTCCTCCCACTCCTCCTCCTCTTCCTCCTTCTCCTCCTCTTCCTCCTTCTCCTGCCTCTTTTTCTTTTTTTTTTACCGGGGATTGAACCCAGGAGTGCTTAACCACTGAGACATATGCCCATCCCTTTTTATTTTTTTATTGTGAGACAAGCTCTTTCTAGGTTGCTCAGGGCCTTGCTAAAGGTGGCTTTGAACTTGTGACTGTCCTGTCTCCTGGCTTCTCAAATGACTTCTATAGCACTTTTCAAAACACCATGCAGAACACAATAAAAAACAAGATAAAGAAGGAAATATGATAAGATGAAATACATTTATGAGAAGCAACAGAAAAATTTTAAAAATCTTTAGAAACTCTACACCCTAGTCTAATTGGAGAGAGGATTTTTATAAACAACTATGATGGATATGCTTAGAGAAAAAAAAGATGAGATTGAAATTCTGGCCAATAACTAGACATAACAAAAATCAAAATTATCAAATAGAGAATGCATATCAAGTTATTAACAATCTTTCGTTTTAACAGGTTTGTTATCTCAACTGGGATTCGGCTCTAAGAACTGTATAAATGCGGGAATGCCTCCGGAACCAGGTAACAGGAGAAGATTGAGGAGAAATCCAGGGTCTGGCTCTGCTCCCTGCTTCCTCGGCAGATGGTCGACGTTCCTGTCATCTGTGAATTCCTGGGGTGGCTGTGCAGCTCCGGCCTTGCCCCCTCTGGAGCTGCCTGTAGAGATTTTGACTTTGCTACACTTTGCCTGAACTTTCAGACTTTCTCTGTGGAATCCTCTGTGAGGAACAAATGGTCAGGGCCAAGCCTTCACGGAGGTAAACTGTTTGGTGGTTTGGGGTCACTAAGAGCAACACAGATGGAAAGGAAAGGAATAAGGAAGTTTTTCTAAAAAGGGGAACCTCATGAAAATAAAAGGGAGATCAGTAGAGTACAGGGAGAAGATGGAAGCAGGTGGAGAGGGGCAGAGAGGAAGGAACTACAGATGAGATGACCAAACTACTGTGCCACGAATATGTCAAAGTACACCACATTGAATTCCCCCTCTCTCTCCCTCTGTGTGTGTGTGTGTGTGTGTGTAGCACCAATTTGTAAATAAATAGAAGAAAGATGAGGAGAGAAAGGGGAACAGAGAGCAGGAGGAGATGGAGAGGGAAATTGGAAGGACTAGGGATTGAAATGGATCAAATTATATGGAATGCACTTATGAAAATGTCAAAATCAACTCTGCTATTATGTATATGAATACATTAATTTAAAAAATATTTTAGTAAGTGGGATATTCCAACATGCAGGACATATCAAACAGTGTTTGGCCTCTCTTTGTTCAAAGTCATCCCACCCTACACTATTAACATTCAGAACATCACGTAGGATCTTCAAGGATCCCAGAATTACGGGGTGTAATGTATTGTCTGTTAGCTTTGCTCGCTCTACTTTTACTCTTTATCAACACACAACATAAAAAAGAATTCCTTGCTCGTGAGGTGATCACACGTGACCAACCGGTGAGGAGCAGGAGCTCAGGACTTGGGTTCACAGCAGCTGATTTGAAACCCGTCCCTGCTGTTTTGGGTCTTCTTGGTTGAGCACATCACCTTGTTTTACGGTCAGCACCAACTTCAGGAGCAGACGAGGAAGGCCACATAAACATCATGAACACGAGGGCCCTGGTACCTGAAGGGCCTCCTGGAAAGGCTAAGGCCAGCCCTGCAAATGTCTGCCGTGGGGCCCCAAGTTGTACGATGCCGGGTCACCTGCCTGAGTCTTCTCCTCCGTAGGTCTCACATTTCCTCCCGAATGTAAGAAAACACATGATGCACCTTTCAGAAAAACCATTTGAGTTCAAGGTCATGTCTTCCCCTTTAACCCACTGAAAGACCTATTCATCCTGAGACCCACCTGGACTTCACGGTGGCTGTGACCATGGTGGGACACCCTGAAGGCAGTGGTTTCCCTGGTTACACCGTGTGCTTCCTTACTGTTTATTTACAAACAGGAGCTCCTTTGCCAATAGATATTTAGTAAAGCCTAACATCAGTTGTAATTCTAAATAGACGACCAGTGTTAATTTCTGTCTCCATGCCACCATTTCAAATACTTACTTGAATGAGGACTTTGGGGTCAGAAGACGGTAGAGGCCGCTGAGAGGAGGAGGTGGCTGAACTCTGTCATCCCAGGTCAATTCAGTGTCCATTTTCCCCCTGAAGTCACTCTTGCCATGTGATCTAACCTGAGTCCATCTAGTGCTTGGAGACGAGGAGCCACATTTGGAAGGAGAGCCAGAGTTTCCAGCTATTGACTCATTCTCCTGGGCTTCTTCCCCCAAATCCTAAACTTTACCCATTTTCACATTACCTGATGTATGTGGCCAAATACATAATCCCTGCACCCATGGGACATTGACTTGATGTATTAGTTTTCTGTAACCACATCTTCTCCAGTGTTTATAGTTTGTGTTTCCAGTGCAATGCCAACATTTTTCTGCTACTGAGACCATCCCCATTTCTCAGCCTCTTCTTAGGGGCATTGGAAGAGGTATATGGAGACATTTCCACTAGTATTTCTTCTGCTACAGTCTGGATTCTAAGCTGGGTGTAGTATATTTCCCCCATAGACCTCCAAGAGGCAGTGATTTTAGACCAAGAATATCGTGACTTTGATAATGATGCACAACTTCAGGTAAAACGGACCTTGAAAGTGTTTTCCAAATGGTAAACAAGCAGTGGGAGCTCACAGGACCATCATGGTTTCCTAAGTGTGGTTTTCTTGCATCCCTCCTCCCAGTTCCCCTCCTGCTCTTGGGCTCCACCTCCTCCTCCTCCTCTGCTTCTTCCTCTGTTTCTCCTCCTTTGTCTCAAGGTGCAGACAGCGTCATCCCTGCAGGTACTATGGAATCCTGAGTCCTACAGCTAGGCTCCCTGAAATAGCACACCCACTCTCTGGGAGGCAGATTTCCCTCACTCAGACATCTCCATTTTCCAAAGAGCTTTAAGTTTGTGAGAGAACTTATTGTTAGGTCGGTGGCGGCGACTTAGAACAAAGCAGCCGTTGTGGGAAAGGAACACCAATCAGGAAACGCCTGTCAATCAGCAGGACCCCCTGGCCAATCTTGGAGTTCAGCCAGCTCCCCTGACCAACTCCAGCAGGACAAGGGACCCTAAACATCCCCTTTCCTGTCCCAAGCCCTTCCCTTCCTGCCGTGAGCCCCATAAAAGTCCAGTCCGGTCAAGCTCCCACGTGCTTTCTCCTCAGACCCCTCTCCTGTCCACTCTGTGGGTCTGATTGCCGGGGAGTGATATCTCAATAAAGCCTCCTTTGGTGGTTTTTTTAAATCTGCCTCCTTTGGTCGCTGCCCGCCTTGCCTGGTCTTACACTTATTAATAGGTACATTTTATTGAAAGCTGCTTTTTAAAATTTCCCCATTAATTCAACTCTACAAATTCACTCTACTACAAACCTACTGATTCATTTTTTATGTATTTGTTGGCACTTTAGACTTTTCCTTCCAGGGCAGGAAATACCCTGATGGTCATGAATTTGGACTCATGCAAAGAGGATTTGGACCGGGAGGCAACCAGGAGTCGTGATTTGTCTTCTCCCAGTTACAGTGCTGTCCCCTCTGAGCTTGCTTTTTCTGCTTTATAAAACGGGACAAATAATACCATGCTGAATTTTCGTAAAAACAATAAATGCTCTAAGTAAAGCACTGATCACATGCTGCAGAGAAAGATAATCGTGAGGAAATGAACATTTACAGCGGGAGTTTCCATCCTCCCATCCGTCCAGCCACACCTGCCCCCGTTGCTGAACGCAGGCTTCATGAGCCTCCCCAAGGCCTGGGCCCTGGGCTGTGTGCTGCAGATTAGTTGCAGGAACAAGTTAGTCCACGTCCTTCCTCTGTGGAGCTCTTCGCCTGAGGAGGGCAGTGAACAACTCTACCAATAAGTGGGTGATCGGGAAAGTCATTGTTGCTGCAAAGAATACATGAAAACACAAAGGCAGAATGAAGTCATCGACGGACAGATCAGGGGCAGTGTCTCGTATGCCATTCAGGGCAGCTTGAGGGAGGAGAGGCCACTGTAGCTGAGACTTGGATGAGTGGACACGACATTCGAGGGCCCATCTTGGGGAGTGACCTAGGCAGAGGGAAGAGCAACCCCAGAGGCCTGAGGGCAGGGGGTCGTTGCCAGGTCAAGCATGGCAAGGACAGGGCATGCTTAGAGCCAAGAGAAAGACAAGGGAGAGCCATGAGATAGAAAGCCCAGCCAAGGTCAATGAAGGACAAACTAAGTAAGTCTAAGAAGGAAAATAAAATCAAACTGGCTCTGGTGAAGAAAATCATTAATTAATTAGTTAATGGAAGCGCCAGAGAGATGAACCCATTCTTAATCCCCGTGAATGCTTTGTTTGCTGTCGGGATCACTTGAGACATCTTTCTTTCCACCACTCAGCTCAAGCATAAGAGGCCAGCTAAACTGCTTTCGGGGATGCAGGAAGCAGAAACGTGCTCTTTGTGTTACGTACAACCAGTTGCATGGGGTTGGAGTCCTTCAATCCAAATTCAGGTGAAGGATGTTGACAGGAAACGGGACACTGTTTCCTTGCCAGGACTTGACAGAGGTTTCATCCCTCTACAAATACCCTGTAGTAGGGCAGTTTCCATACGAAAAAGATTGTGATTTCTTCATTTTTAAAATATTTATTATTATTATTTTTCAGTTGTAGTTGGACACAATACCTGTATTTCATATATTTATTTTTATGTGGTGCTGAGGGTGGAACCCAGTCTCTGGCTGGGCACAAATCACGAGCCACCACACAGCTTGTAGATTCAAACAGCAATTCTTTATTCCCATCTCACACCGGCCTTCTACAAACACGCTCTGGGGAAATCCACATTCTCTGCCCAAATCTCCTGGGCTTCTGTCTCCCAAATATATTGTCTGACCCTAAGAACTCAAGAGGAACTCAGGCAGCAGGATACGCCCTATTCTAAAGGGGGAACACCCTAATCTCCTATTATGCTAAACTGGGGACACCCTAAACACGGATCCGCCCCGGTCCTTGAGCAAGGTCACCTTTCAGGAGTCCTTTCACTAGACAGCATGGGAGTAGCTGGCAAGGAAATTGTCATACCTACTTGGCTGATGGCTCCCAGCAACCCAGGGCCCCACACTGTAAGGCGAGCGCTCTACCGCTGAGCCCCAGCCCCAGCCCCTGTCATTTCTTCATTTTAAATGGTCTACCTGGATATCACAGGGTGTTTGTTGTCAGGCAAATCAAATGACAGTAACTTAGCCCAGAAAAGACTCAGGGATAAATCTGTGTTTGTGAGGGAAATAAGGGAATCCCCAAGTTCAGAATACTTGTGTGGTTGGTTTAACCTTTACTCACTCCAAAAGTGACTTTGTGTCAAGTGTCCAAATGAAGTTCAGAAACTGGAGATGTCTACCATCCTTCAGAATCTCCTGTTTGATGACAAATATTTATAGATCGCCTGCTGTGATAACTAACCTGCAGAGATATATCACTCACAGATTCTATTCAGAGTGAGCTGGTGTGTTTGCAGAGAAACAAACTATGTGACAATAAAGAGTGGTATTTGACCTGCTTTCGGGCGACCGCAATGGCTTCATGAATGAAGGTTTGAGTCGTGAGAAACTGCTTAGGGAGTTTTGAATTAAAGAGACAAGACTCTAATTACCTTTAAACCAGCTCCAGGATGGCTCCTTCTAGCTCCAGCCTCCAGCCACCTAATGCGGTAGCGAGGTTTACTGAAGAGGCTAGCGAGGAGAGAGCACATGCCTGGGAGTGGACTTTTATTGGAGAACAAAAAATTCTGGGAAAAATCCCATCCAATGAAGATTAAGGGGGGGCATCGTCCCAAGGTCAGGGGCAACGATTGGGTCTTAGGGTAGTGGCCAGACAGGCCTCTGCACAAGCCCTCAGACCTGGAGAAGGGTGGGGAAAGCTCTGACACAGCTGTGTCCAAGCGCCTCTCGCCCAGCCAGGGAGGTAACTCAGATCACATGCGAGGATGGCCTCCCACACCTGTTGGGGTTTTTTTTAAGATTAGATGAACATTCAGTTGTTTTTGAGTTGTATGTTTCAGATAAGCGTCTGTTTCATAGATTTTATAGGTAAAATATCCCCTACTCCTTTTTTTTTTTTTTTCTCCTCCTTGTCCCTTTTCACTGTTACAAGGCATTTTCTTGCAGGTGAACACCTGTGTCTTTGAGATAACTTAAGTCTAGGAGTGGGTGGGGAGCTGCCTACCCCAGAAAGAAGTTTGGAGAGGGGCCCCTGGTGATGCAGACATCTGGTTGACCTTGGGACATCACTGAGTCCTTTCCTACACCACAGGCCTCCCTTGCCTTGGATCTAACCTGTTGCTGGGAGTTTAAGACTCTGTTGCTGAGTATTCAGTCCACATCCCACCACCCCACTGAGTTCCTGCTCAGTGGCCTGGACTGGTCAGAAGCCTGGGAAGGAATGAATCCTCCTGGGTGTGTGAGCATGCATGTAGGGGTCGGGCCTGGGTGGGGGGAAGACTATAGTCCTTCCCCTCAAGAGACTATGAGCCTGTGCAAGTGGAGAAACACTGACCTCTCCGTTCAGTAATGCGTTCTCAACAGCAGAAAGTGCAGCTTCCTGCTAGTCTCCTGCAAACAAGAAAGACTCTTCTCCTACTCTCTCCTCTCCCCCTCCCCGCCACTGTCTCCCTCAGACACACACACACACACACACACACACACACACACACACACACACAGAGAGACACACACAGGAGATGCACACATGGTTTCTTTTCTTAGGCTACTTAGTGATAGGAAGGGACCTCTCTCCCCGTGTACCTCTGAAACACCAGAGGTGACGCACCCTTTAAAGAAACTATGGGGCTGGATGGGGTGGCAGAGGGTCAGAGAGACTTAGATAAGAGATTCTGGTAGTCAGAGGAGGGAAGAGAGAACTTTCTGCAAATAGGGAGATTTCTGGTTCTGAGGATCAGAGGAGGGTGTGTGGAGAGCAGGTGGGTGCAGGGGATGAACACTGAAGATGAGGCAGAGGAGGGTGTGTTGGCCTAGGCCAGGAGAGAGGAACCAAGAGGGAGAAACCTCACTCCAGAGCCTGGTTCCTCCCTAGCTGGACATGCCCAGGTACCTGCAAGGACCTGGGAAGGAGGGTCTGGGAGCTGCACCTGTGCTCAGAGCCCCTGTGGTCAGTTGTGTGGCCCCTTCCCTTCTAGGCCAGGTGGCTTTTGGGTCCTGAGAGGACTCTGAGCCGGGCTGCCTGTGCTCCCCTCCTGACCACGCTGTTTGCTGACCGTGGATGGGAGTCTTAATGCTCTGTGTCTCTTTTAAGATGGGAGCAGTCGGAGTCCTGAGGGACACACTCTCGCCTTCTCCAGAGGTCTTGGGAACCATAAGCAAGATGAAACGGGTCAAGTGCTTCACAGGAGTGATGGACCCTCGTGGTAATAGGTAGATTAAGGGGGAGCATCGTCCCAAGGTCAGGGGCAACGATTGGGTCTTAGGGTAGTGGCCAGACAGACCACTATGGCCATTATTTATGTAACCAGGAAATGTGGGCTGGCTGTTCAGGTCAGTGGTAGAGTATATGCAGGCACATGGAGGCCCTGGGTCAAACTCTAGTGTAGAAATAAAGAAGGAAGGTGGGGAGGGAGCGATAGAAGGAAAAGAGACGGGAAAAGAAGAAAGTACGAATATTTAGGGGTAAACCTCCAATGAGTACTAGGATCATCAGAGACCACCGAAAACTCTACTTCTGCTTAACATTCTGTAAATCCAGAATCGAGCCATATTTAACACAACTTAAAACTTTTACATTGGAAAAGCATGATTTTTATTCAGTTTACTTGGTTTTGTTTGAATCCTCTATTTCACAAATTTTATTGATGTGATTTAGCAATAGTTTCTCTCCCAAACATAATCAGTCTATATGGCCATAGCACTCTTCCCACAGCCCAAGTATGGTTTCTTTTACATGCTGGAAAGAAATTTTCAAAATTATTACCTGGCAATGTTAATGAATAATTCACACTAAATTGTATGTGTATCTACACCAAAACGATTGATTAACAGGGCCAGCATCACACATACCAAGTTTTGTGGTGAAAACTTTGTTTCAAGACCTTATAAATTTTCATGGAAATGTTCAATAAAACATTTTATATATGATTTTCTAGAAGGAAGGCAGTTCTCCAAACCTCTTTCATCTCTACCACGACGATCCGATGAGTAGGGCAGCCGTAACAGGTGTTATTTTTAAAATGGAGTCCTTTGGGGCAAGAAAGGGGACATTAAATGGATGGCACATAGGGCAACATTAACCAGGACCATCACAAGGAAACTGGGATGTGTGGTCACCTGCTAGGCGATGGGCCAATCATTTCACCCCACTGCAGGAAAAGAAAGAGGCTCAGGAACCTGCCCGAGGGCACCCATCTGGTCAGGATAAGAAGCCAGCAGCTCAGGCTGCAGAGACTGCCCCCAGCCCTATTAGCTCCTCAGCTTGACCCTCAGGGAAGTCCCTTGCAGGACTGGTGGACTCCTGGGGCTGTGACTCACCGAGTGCCTTCCTGGTGGATCTCTGTGCAGGCCCACAGTCTTCTGCTCCAGGTCTTTACTTCTGGTGGAGGCCCCTCCTCCTGCCTCAGTCGCCCGGTTACCCCTTACTCATTCCCTCAGCCACGTCCTGCATCGCAGGTCTGCCCTGATGATCCCAGAGCCTCATTGCTGGCCCCTTCCTCCTTTTCTCCATTCCTTGAGGGCAGGGCCTGGGAACTTCTTTTTACGGGTCAACACCATAGACAAGGTGCCTGAGGAATTATTTGATACTCATGTCATCAAGCAGAATTTGATGTTATGTGAAGAGTTCTCTCTGCATACTCAGGACACCTCCCCCTCCTCCTCACCTGTTGCCAAGGTTACCTGGATGCGCCTGGGCCACTCCCTTCCTGCCTGTACCCTTGGATGGTTCCGTTTTCACTATTGGTCACTCCACTTCACCTTCTGGTCTCTCCAGCTTTGGGCCAGATGAGTGGAAGAGGGGGCAAGAGAACAAAGGAAATCTAAAGTCTATAAAAGGGGCAGGACACCCCCACTTCCTTGGGCACCAACTTCCAACTTAGAGCCCCTCTTCTGTCTCAATGCTCTCTCCCTCTCCTCTCTCTCTCTCTCTCTCTCTCTCTCTCTCTCTCTCCCTCTTTTTTAAATGAAACCTGGTGCTCTTACCTGGGCATTTCTCGGGTGTCCAGTCTTCGACATGGGGAAACAGGACCCGGATTCTCGACACCTGTATCATCACCACCTGCCCCAGGAGGGAACGGTGCACACAGACATCAGTAACTTCCCCAGGGCACAGCTGGTAGTCAGCACACCCAGGACAGGAATCCTGGCCTTCGAGCTCCAGAGAAGGTCTTGATTCTATTTTCCTGCTTCTACTGATCCTTAGGGACAGCCCCTGCTTGAGGCCTCTGCTGCCTCAGGCCCCCTGGGTTGGAGCACCTCATTCACTGCCTCGGCCACAGGGAGGACAGCCCACGTCTGGGCCCTACCTTGCCTTTGCATCTCTAGGGCCTTCGCTGTTGGGTCAGCAGCTCCCCTTCCCCCTCCCCTTTTCATGGCAGCTGTGGCCGGGGACTTTCCACCTGGCTGAGGAGACCCGAAATGGCCAATCAGAAGCTGCCATGACATCGGACCCCACCCACCACGTTCCAGTCCACCGAAGCAATCGCCCTGTCAACTCAATCAGCCCTGACCGACCCGCCCCATGCCCCTAAACTCGGCTTGGCCAACCTACTGTGGTGGCTGCAATTTAGATGGCCTCGGCCCTCCTACCTCCAGCTCTCCTGTTAGCATTGTCCTTGCCTGTGACTTCCTGTTGAAAAACCAGCCTCTACCTCAGAGCAAAGCCTGTCCAAGGATGGGACATGGCCTCCTTTGTCCTTGGAAAAACCCACAGAGGACTCCTAGGCACATTCCCACCCTGCTAAGTGGTTTATCTACAAATAACAGGAGAGATCTGCGGAGCCAGGTGTCCCTGACTCAGTCAGGCTAGGTGGGGACCCATAGCAGCCCCCTAGCAGCCACCAATCAGCATGAGACAGGGAAATACCTGGGATGCCAGATGACCTTCCCAATAGTTTATGGTGACTGATAACATGTTGGGAAACCAAGTAATTCAGCAGGAACACCCCTCTTGGCTTAAACCAATCAGTTCAAATGAATCCCCCTCTTGTACTAACCAATCACCCATACCCAACTTGTTCCTGCCAGTGAATGTTTTAGAGTTGTTATTTGATTTTCCCGAAGTGTGTGATGATTTGCTAAGAGATGCTATGATGTATGTGGGGGTCCCTGCCTTCTCCAAAGAATGTATAAAACTGCTGCAAACCCTGGGCTCGGGGCCTCTCAGCATCACCAGTTGCTGTGTGTGCGCGCGGAGGACCAAGCTAGCTCGAGATAAACACCTCTTTGCTGTTTACATCGATCTTGGTCTCTGGTGGTCTTTTGGGGGGTCCCGAATTCGAGCATAACACTGTGACTTCCTGGCTCTTACCCTTTCGCAGACCCATGAACTTCACCAGGAGCACCCCCCCACAAACCTTGTTTGAGTGCCTTATTCTAGTTCCATGGTTCCTGATCTCACGAGCCCTTTCTGCTTTACAATCCTGGTTCCCAGGACCCCTGGCTCTCCACGAGCAGCTCTCCTCCAACACCCCCAGAGCCTCATCCTGACCACTTCCTCCCTGCTCTTGCTCCTTGAGGACATGGCCCATGCCCTGTCTCCTTGGTTGACTGGCGTAGATGATGTCCTTAAGAAGTTATGGTGGGGTCGATCGTGGAAATACGATTTATTGTTTTAACAAATATTTCACTGGTTGCATTACATGCTTCATTGCTATGTTTATTTACAAACAGGAGCTCCTTACCAATAAATTTTTACTGAAGCCTGGCATCCAGTTCCAATTCTAAATAACAGATTGGTGTCAATTGCTGTGTCATGAATCCACCATTTTGATTTCTTGAGTGAGGACTTTGAGGTCAGAATACAGGAGGCCCATGGGAGGAGGAGGTGTTGAATTCTTGCTGTCCTAGGTCATCTCCGTGCCCACTTTCCCCTGATATGACTCTTAGCACATGATCTAACCTGAACCTATTGAATGCTCTTGGACTGAAGCCAGAATTAGGGTCAGGCAGTCAGTAGAGATAGGTAATTGGTCAGATGGAGAGAACCAAGAGAACAGAGACCAATTTGGATCCGGGAAGTTGGAGACCACCCCTGAGGAATTGAAATGTTAATGCCTTCAGAGCCCTTCCTCCATCCTTATCAAGATAATCTGCCCCTGCTCCAACCTGTTGCTAAGGTAACCTGTCCCAGGATTGCCCCTCCCTACAGGGAGTTGAAAGTTGCTGATTAATGCACCCAGGGCTCCCTTTCCTGGATCACTCCACCTTGGCCCCTCCAGCCCATCTGCTTCTCATCTTTTGGCCATCCACCTGGGCCATCTCCTGGGCCTAGTCACACATGCAGGAAGGAGAGAAATAAGGGGGAAGGGAACAGGAGAACAAAGAAAATCTAGGATGTATAAAAGAGGCAGAATGCTCCCACTTCTTGGGATGCCCAGATACCAACTCTGGTCCCCTTCTTTGTCCTGGGAGAAGTCCGTATTACTCCTTTTTAAATAAATCCCACTTTATATGCTTGCCGCAGCGTGCTTCTCTAATGTTATACTTCAACATGTGAACACGTGAGGGAGCAAAGCTTGTCACCAATAACCAGCAGTATGAGGACTAGGAGCCACATTTGGATGCAGAACAAGAAGGTGCCTACTACTGACTAATTCTCCTGGGCTTCTTCCCCCAAATCCCAAACTTAACACATTTTTACATTTAGCCACATACCTGATATATGTGGCTAAATATCTGACCCTTGTATCCATGTGACATTTTACACGAATCATTAATATTCTGCACCAACATCTTCTTCGGCGGTTTGTATTTTGTGTTTCCATTGCAATGCCAACATTTTCCTGCTACTGTTATGCTCGAATTTGGGACCCCCCAAAAGACCACCAGAGACCCAAGATTGATGTAAGCAGCAAAGAGGTTTATTACGAGCTAGCTCTAGCTCGGTCCTCTGTGTGAGCACACACCAACTGGTGACGCTGAGAGGCCCCGAGCCCAGGGTTTGCAGGAGTTTTATACACTCTTTGGAGAAGGCAGGGACCTCTCTTACATCATAGCATCTCTTCAGCAAGTCATCACACACCGCGGGAAAATCACATAACAACTCTAAAACATGATTAGCACATTCACTGGCGGGAACAAGTTGGGTAGGAGTGATTGGTCAGTACAAAAGGGGTATTCATTTGAACTGATTGGTTTAAGCCAAGAGGGGTATACCTGCTGAACTACATGGTTTCCCAACTCGTTAATCAACCACCATAAACTACTGGGGGGTCATCTGGCATCCCAGGTATTTCCCTGTCTCATGCTGATTGGTGGCTGCTAGGGGGCTGCTATGGATCCCCACCTAGCCTGACAGAGTCAGGGACACCTGGCACAGCAGATCTCTCCTGTTATTTGTAGATAAACCACTTAGCAGGGTGGGAATGTGCCTAGGAGTGCTCTGTGGGTCTTTCCAAGGTCAAAGGCCATGTCCCTTCCTTGGACAGGATTTGCTCTGAGGTAGAGGCTGGTTTTTCACTACTGTGACCATCCATATTTCTGAGCCTCTTCTGCTTAAAGGCATTAGAAGAGGTTTTGGGGTTTTTTTTTTCTTCTCATTTTTTCACCCTCCTCTTTCACTCCACCTCCTGCTACTCCTCTGCTTTATCTTTTCCCTTCCTTCTTCTAGGTACAAACAGCTTCATCTCTCCATGTACAGGTCATACCCAAAAGCTGAGCTCAGTGCAATACCTCAATCCTCCTCTGAGAGGCAGACATTCCTCACACACTAACTTCTCTTTTTGTCCAAAGAGTTTTAAGTTTGTGAGTGAACTTATTAATAATAAGGTGAGTTTTTATAAATGAGTTGAAGAGGGATCAGTGGAGAGGAGGAGGGGTGTCGGGGACTGAATTGGAGCGGGTTGCATCATGCTTTTGCGGGTATGTCAGGGTGTATCCTGGTGTTGTATATAACTAAAGAGATTTTTTTTTTAAGTGTAAAAAAAATGGTAAGTTTTTTTGAAAGGTGATTTTTTAAAACCTGAATTCCCTCACTAATTCAACTCCACAAATTCACTCTTTTACAAATCTCTTATGTGAGTTTTTTATTTCTTTGTTGGCATTTTAGAATTTTCCTCCCACTGAGTCACAGAACACTGTGAATTAGTTGTTGCTGATTGCTCAAGCAGGAAGTGCTGAATGGGAAATGGTGATGGGATTTGATCTCACGCAAATGTGGATTTGGATCCTGGAGGCAACCAGGAGTCATGATGTGTCTTCTCTCAAGTACATTACTGGTCCCTCTGAGCTTCTTTTTCTCTTTTTGGTTAAACAGGGTAAATAATACCTTTATTGCTGAGTGTTTGTAGGAATAATAGATGCTGTAGGTGAAGCATCCATCATATGCTGTAGAATAAGATAATCATGAACAAATGATCATTAATAGATGAAATTGTCATCCTTCCATTCATCCGGTTGTTAGGGGACTGACAGATGAGGATGGTGGGAACACAGGTTAAGAGAGTAATTCAAAATTGGATTCAAAATAGTGGATTAGAGGGCTGGGATTGTGGCTCAGTGGTAGAGCATTTGTCTAGCATGTGCGAGGCACTGGGTTTGATTCTCAGCACCACATATAAATAAGTCTATAAAATAAAGGTCCACAAACAACTAAAAAAAAATATATATTTTTAAAAACAGTGGATTAGAGGAGGTTGCTTTCCTGATTGAAACCAAGAAATCAACATGCAGCTTCTCAGCAAGGTAAGAGGAGGGGACTTTACTGGGAGTTATTTCTGGACATTCAAAGCAGATTGAGGACTCGGGAGGGTGGATCCCTAGCACCACTGGTGCTGGTGGTGGCACCTGCTGCTGCGATCCCTCCTGCGTGAACATAGGAAAGGGATACGTCAATCAAAGGAATCCACATTTTTAGGAGGCCAGAGGTGCATCTGTGTATGGAGAAATCAGAGACCAAAGACACTGCCCAACTAACCTGAAAGGTGTCCTGCACAATGTCCTTGTGCTGGAAAGAAACTGCGTCTCTCCCGGCTGCCAGGGAGAACAGAGGAAGGACCCATTTTTCAGCTGAGGCCTGGTAGTTGGCAGCTGGAGGAACTGATTCCTGGAAACCAAGCCTGAGCCCTGCCTCCAGGGGTCTCCCTTCACACTCCAGCAACCACCTGACACAGCGAGAGGGGAAGCTGAAGATCTCTTGAACTCCCACAGAAACAGTTCCTTACATTTTCATCGAGATCCCTCTTTTTTCTTGTCTCTGTTCCATTGTGATCTAAATGGTTAATGGACACCTATATATATTTACTTGTTTCTCTTTTCTAACATTTTTTCAAGGCAGTTGTTTTTCATGGATCAGTATTTTGAGGACTAAGCTATTTGATTAGTATATTTCAGTTTTCTTATTCTTTTACTTCAATTTTTTATTTTTTACATTTTTTTCTCACAGGTTTCCTTTGATTCTTTCTCTTTTCCTTAACTAACAGCCAATCTCTAGTGATCACTCTTTCACTCTTCCTTTATATTTTATTTCTATTTTCTCTGCTTCCGTCACAATCATCACCTCCTACACTGCTTCTTTTCTTTCCCTGTTCACCACTTGAAATCGTAAATCCTTACTGTTTTTCCTGTGGGCAATATAACTGACCATATCATTTGTCTACAGTGAAAACCACAGAACACTCAAGAAAAAAAAAAATGAAGACTTTAGAAGGTTGGAAAGATCTCCCATGTTCTTGGAGAGGCAGAATTAATATAATTGAAATGACCATACCACCAAAAGTGCTATACAGATTTAATGCAATTCCTATTAAAACCCCAATGACCTTCTTCATAGAAATAATAAAAAGCAGTCATGGATTTCATTTGGAAAAGTAAGAGGCCCAGAATAGCCAAAGCAATCCTCAGCTTACACTACAGAGCTATAGTAACAGAAACAGCATGGTGTTGGCACCAAAAGAGGCACAAAGACCAATGGAACAGAATAGAGGACACAGAGACAAACCCACACAAATGCAGTCATCTCATACTAGACAACGGCACCAACACACATGGGAGAAAGGATAGCCTCTTCAAGACATGGTGCTGGGAAAACTGGAAATCCATATGTAGCAGAGTGAAACGGAACCTCATATCTCTCCCCCTGCACGAAACTCAACGTGGATTAAGAACTTAGGCATTAGACCAGAGACCCTGTGCCTAATAGGAGAAAATGTAGGTCCAACTCTCTATCACGTCAGCTTAGGAACAGTCTTCTTCAAAAAGACTCGTAAAGCACAAGAAGTAAAATTAAGAATCAATAAATTGAATGGTATCAAACTTAAAAGCTTCTTCACAGCAAATGAAACAAGGAAGAATGTGAAGAAAGAGCCTGCAGAATGGGAGAGAATCTTTACCTCAGCTAGAGCACTAACCTCCAGGATACACAAAGAACTCAAAAAAAATTAACACCAAAAAAATAAATAACCCAATTAATAAATGGACTACAGAACTGAACAGGCACTTCACAGAAGAGAAAATATGAATGGTCAACAAATATATGAAAAATGTTCAACATCTCTAGCAATTAGAGAAATGCAAATTAAAACTACACTGAGATTCCATCTCTCTCCAGTCAGAATGGCAGTTATCAAGAATACAAGTAACAATAAGTGTCTGCGAGGATGTGGAGGAAAAGGTGCACTCATATATTGCTGGTGGGACTGCAAATTGGTGCAATTGCTCTGGAAAGCAGTATGGAGATTCCTCTGAAAACTTGGAATGGAACCACCATTTGACCCAGTTATCGCACTCCTAGGTATACACCCAAAGGACTTAAAATCAGTATACTATAGTGACGTAGCCACATCACTGTGTATGCAACTCAATTCAAAATAGCTAAGCTACGGAACCTACCTAAGTGCCCTTCAACAGATGAATGGATAAATAAAATGTGGTCTACATACACAGTGGAATATTACTTAGGCATAAAGAAGAATGGAATTATGGCATTTGCCAGTAAATGAATGGGACTGGAGACGATCACACTAAGTGAAATAAGGTAATCCCCAAAATCAAAGGCCAAATTGTTCTCTCTGATACTTGGATGCTGACCCACAATAAGGGGAGAGGAGGGAATAACAGAAGTTCATTGGGTTAGACAAAGGGGAATGAAGGGAAGGGCTGGGGATGGGAACAGGAAAGACAGTGGAATGAATCAGATGTAAATTTCCTATGTTTATATGTGAATACAGACCAGTGAATCTCCACTTCATGTACAACTTCAAGAATGGGATCCTAATTAGATTAAGTTATACTCCGTGTGTGTACAATATGCCCAAATACAGTCTACTGTCATGCAGATCTAAAAAGAACAAATGAAGAAGTTTAACAAAAAACAAAACAAAACAACAACAACAAAAAAAACAAGCTGGGTGAGGTGGCCCACAAAGGCTGAGACAGAAGAATCTCAAGTTCAAAGCCAACCTCAGCAATTTAACGAAGCCCTAAGAAAATTAGTGAGACCCTGCCTCAAAATAAAACAAACAAACCAACCAGTTAAAAAATGGCTGGGGCTGTAGTTCAGTGGGACATTGTCCCTGGATTCCATCTCCAGTTCCAAGAGTAATAAGCAAATAAATAAATAATAAAAACAAACAAAAAGAGGAAAATTCTATAAAATAGGCCCACTGGGCAGACCCCCACCCCCACCCCCACCCCCACCCCCAAGAAGACATTAGCCTGCAGCCCTGGCTGGCCTGGGTGGACATTTCTCAGAAAGCTACCTGCTGTCTATCCTGGGAGGAACTCCGGAGGCTTTGGTGACCAGATCCTGAAACTCAGGGAGATAAGGATGATTCCTCCGAACAAAAAACTGTAAGAATGTATGGCCAAGATTCCAATGAGAACCGGTCAGCCTGGGCCAAGGTGACCTAGAGCTGCCACGGCAGGGGACTTGAGCGTCTGATGTCGTCCTGCTGTCAGTCAAAAGTCGAGAGGTGGACACGGCTAAGAACCTCTGGAAACTTCTCTGGGATTCCCAATAAGATGGGAGTGACGGAAGGCACACTGTCCCTCTCTTCTCTGAGGGGACGCTCCCGCTCCCTTGAGAACGGCCCTTTCCCTTTTCCTATCCCTCCAGTAAACTCTGCCTATTCCTCTGAGTGACCCGCTGGTCTCTTTCTGACTTGATCACAGAGTTGGGGTTTGAAGGGTGCTCTTCGCACTGCTCAGGGGCTCAGAAGGCCCCCGCTCTGTGACACAGCCCTGCAGGCCCCCATTGAACGCAGGCTTCACGAGCCCCCCCAGGGCCTGGGCCCTGGGCTGTGCGCTGCAGATCAGTCACAGGAACAAGTTAGCCCAGGACCTTCCTCTGTGGAGCTCTCCTCCTGAGGCCACTGAGTGACCCTTCCAATAACCGGGGGATGGGGAAAGTCATCATCGCTGCAAAGAACACAAGAAAACACAGCAGCAGAGTGAAGTTACAGGAGGACGGATCAGGGACAGCCGACCTGGAGGAGTGACCTAGGCGGAGGGAAGGGCAACTCCAGAGGCCTGAGGGCAGGGGGTGGTTGCCAGGTCAAGGAGAGAGAGCACTAGGGGTCAAGAGAAAGGCCAGGTGGAGTCATGGGATGGAAAGGCCAGCCAAGGTCAATTAGGGACACGGTAAGCAAGACAGGAACAAAGGGAACAAAATTGCCCCGGGTTTCAAAATAAATAAATAAATCCAAGTGCCAGAGAGATGATCGTGTTGTAAATGGCCCATGAATGCTGTATTTGCTCTCCGGATTACCTACGGCCCTGCTCTGTTTATCATTCAGCTGAAGCCTGAGATCCAGGGGAAACGCTGGATTAAGAAATGACAGAGAGCAGAAACACGCGGTCTCCTGTGTGTACTTTCAGCCGGTTGCACAAAGTCAAGCCAAGGACATGGACAAGAAGTGGGACACTCTATTCAGACCCATGACTTGACGGAAGTTCACCTGGTACCCCGGCCCTTACGCACCTTCCCTGTCACCGGCTGAGCCAGAGACGCCCTTATCTAAAAAATACCCCACATCAGGTGGGGCCCCACACTCAGAAGCTTGAGACCACTCAGTCCTTCACTGGGACACTGCATTGTGAACACTGTCTAACAAGTCAAACTGCAGTAACTAAGCCCAGAAAAGACTCAATGGCAAACCCGTGTTTATGGGGAAAATTAGGGACGCACAAGTTCGGAATCCCCGTATGACTGGTCTGACATTCCCTCACTCCAAAAGGGACTTTGGCTCAGGCTTCTAAATGAAGTTCAGAAACTAGAGACGTCTGCCACCCTTCAGGGGCTCCCGTTTATTGTCAAATACTTATAGGTCACCTGTTGTGACAAGCAAGCTGCCGTCAATCACTCACGGATTCTCTCCAGAGTGAGCTGGTGTCCATACAGAGAAGTAAACTATGGGGGAAGGGAGTGCTGCTCTGACCTGCTTTCATCTTCTAGAAGACCTACATATGAACTCTTGAAAAGACTTGATATTTGCAAGCTCTTGCCACACTAATGGAAGTAGCTTTTTGGAGAGCCATCTTTCTCAGTGACTAGTGAACTTGCACAAAATCCTGTTACAAAAGTTTTGTTGTTTTTTTTTTTTTTTTAAATTATATGAACATTAAGTTCGTTTTTCTAAAATGTTTTATGTGTTCTAATTAGCCATACATGACAGTAGAATGCCTTTCGGCACATCATGGATGGAGTCTAACTCCTCATACTTCTGGTTGTACATGACGTAGAGTCACACGGGTCATGTAATCATATATGCACAGGGTACTAATGTCCGATTTATTCTACTATCATTCCTACCCCCACGCCCCTCCCCTCCCTTCCCTCCCCTCTATTCAATCCAAAGTTCTTCCCCCCACCCCACCACCACCATGGCTCAGCAGCCACATATCAGAGAGAACATTTGGCTTTTTTTTTCCTCCTCTAATTCTACTTGTCAGCTCTTCTGGATGCAGCAATGTAAACACTGCCTAAAACAGAAACTGGCACCAGGAATTTGACCACCTATGGACGGACACCTCTGACACAGTGAGCCGTCAAATAAACTTTTCTTACTTAAAATTTTTATACAGCAGCAAAAAAAAAAAAAAAAAGCTGACTATATCAGGGGGTGATTACAGTCTTTCACATATGAACTTTGGGAGACACCCCACACCCAACACTAGCATTCTGCCCCTGGACCCAAAAGCTCATGCCCATCTCACGATGAAAAATCTATGTAGTCTGTTTCCAAGAGTCCCCACGGTATCAACCCTTCCAGCAATGTCCAAAAGTCCAAGTCCAAGTCTCCTCCGAGACTCAAGACAAACTCCGCATGATTCCGTGTAAAAAATCAAAAGCAGTCACATGTGCCCAGTGTGTAAAGGCACGTGGTGAACATCTCCATCCTGATAGACCCAACCTGATCTTTTCTTAAAATTGGGCATCTCGCCACAAAACCATGAAAAGATAATTTCGGCTTTACTATAAATTACTGCAAATTCTGAACCTGCTTGGAATGCCTGCCCGTGCCTTGAACTCACCCATGCCTGGCTCTCTGACCAGATAGCAGCCCTCTCTGAAACTTAGTGACACCTCATAAATATTGGCCTTCCCTGGCCAGACAGCGACCCTCTCTGAGGCTCTAATGGTCCTCATAAATTCTGATGTTGGGGCCAGCAAAAAATGTAAACTACCATTAGTGTGATGCTTGTCAGAGTTCTGTTATCTGTAACCCCCCTTTGTGTAACTTTCTGGGCTATAAAGCTGGGCTGCGGGAAAGCTGGGGTGCTGTCTTGTTCCCGCCGTTTTGGGAGGGAGGCAGCCCGGCCGGTTGAAATAATAAGCTTGCTTTAATTTGATTTTAATTGGAGTCAGTGGTCTTTTCTTGCGTCCTGGTCTAACAATCCCACAAGGAGAAACCAGGCTTACAAAGAAGGGCTGGAATCCAGCAAGGCCAACAACTCCTGCCCTCCACGCAGAGCCCCAGGCCCATGGCACATGCTGTTCTTTCCAAGGGGCTGCTGTGGCTCTGAGCCTGACTTTCCTGCTCGCAGCCCACGTGGCCAGCTCTCGGCTCGTCCCCGCTCGTTCCTGCAGCTCTCCTCAGCTAGGCTCCGAGGCGCTGGCAGCTCTTCACCTTGGGGTCTCCACTGTGGCTCTGGCTTCCTGCTCACACCTCCAGGCATCACCCTATGGGGCAGCCCCACGAGGACTCTGACCTGCTGCGCTTTGCCCAGCCTGCCAGGCCTCCCTTTGAAATCTTGCTGGAAGCCTCCATGAGCACCTAACTCCACCACCTGCTCTCCTGCAGAACCAGCCCCACGAGTTGCCTCCAACGTCTGCCACCTCTCAAGCAGCAGCCAAGCCTATGGGGACCCTGGCTGCAGCAGCCTCTGAGTGGCTGAATGGATGAGCCTGGTGACGCCATTTCCTAGGACCCCCTGTGCCAGTGTTACCGCTGTTGCCAGGTGACGAGTCCTTGCTTCCCCAATGTTGAAGAATAACACCAGAGAAGCACGTTGAGGCAAGGTCAGAGTGGAAAGTAGAGGCTTTATTAAAGGACAGCAGAAAAGACTTCTCCCGGAGGAAGAAGGGGGCCCAAGAGGTGGAATCCATTGAAGGGCGAACATGTTCCCCTTTTTATAGTTCTCTCGGTGATGGAATGTAGATGAGAAGGCCTGAAGGGTGGGACACAGATGGGCCAAAGAAGCAATCTGGGCAGGAAGGACTTTTGAGTCAGCATCTTCAAGTTTGCTGGGAGCTGTTTCATTAACACTTCTTTGGGATGGGCTCTGGGCCTTGGGGACATTAACATTCCAGGAGTTGTCCTGCGTTTCCTGGACTGTTTCCTGGACTTCATTAACATTCCAAGAGTTGTTCGGCTCTTCCCGGAATTCATTCTCAACATGGCCTCCATTTTGGATCTTACTCTATATTAGACCCGATTTACCTAACTACACTGACTACCTAACTTTAAATCTGGCTTCCCAAGTAGGTGCCCCCCTGGCCTCTTCTCGAAAGAAGTTTCACTTTTATACCCTGGAGCCTGAGATGGGTGTGACCTGCCAATTCCTGAGATGCCCTTCAAATATCTGTCCGCTTGTCTCTGGGTAAAGTCGTTAGCATTTCTTTAGCGGTCAGACGTCTTCAACAACCACACATTTCTCACATCCAGTTTTACTCACAGTTTTCTGGCCAACTGCCAATTTTTTCTTTATCTTTCTGCTCTGCTTTCTTCTCTTGATGATCACACAATAAATTTGACTAAAGGCTGCAAACTTACCCATGCCACTGCCTGCATACGTGCTCCCTAGAAATTTTTTCTGCCAGATTAAAAGTCCATCGCCTTTAAATTCAGCCCCCACAGAAAGTCTCAAGACACAGGCAAAATGCAGAAAGCCACTTAGCTAGAGAACAACATGAATGGCTTCTAGTCCGATTCCCATAGAGTCCTTCTCCTCCTCTGAAACCTCATGAGCCTGCCTTTTATTTTATTTCCCCAGCATTCTAGTCTTCTGAGCTCCCTCCGGAGTTTCCCATTTAGGTCCACTTACAACATTTCTCAATTCGCAATTCTATTCATTCAACATAAATGGCTTACCTTCTCTCATATCTCTGTTCACTTATGTGTTTTTTCCCTCCCGTTGGTCACTGCAGATAAACTTTATCTGTTATGCTCGAATTTGGGACCCCCAAAAGACCACCAGAGACCAAGATCGATGTAAGCAGCAAAGAGGTGTTTATTGCGAGCTAGCTGGGTCCTCCGCCCCGAGCCCAGGGTTTGCAGCAGTTTTGTACGTTCTTTGGAGAAGGCAGGGACCCCACATACATCATAGCATCTCTTACCAAATCATCACACACCGCGGGAAAATCAAATAACAACTCTAGAACATGATTAGCACATTCACTGGCGGGAACAAGTTGGGTAGGGGTGATTGGTTACTACAAGAGGGGGATTTATTTGAACTGATTGGTTTAAGCCAAGAGGGGTGTTCGTGCTGAACTACATGGTTTCCCAACATGTTATCAACCACCATAAACTACTGGGAGGGTCATCTGGCATCCCAGGTATTTCCCTGTCTCATGCGGATTGGTGGCTGCTAGGGGGTTGCTATGGGTCCCCACCTAGCCTGAGTCAGGGACACCTGGCGCAGCAGATCTCTCCTGTTATTTGTAGATACACAACTTAGCAGCGTGGGAATGTGCCTAGGAGTGCTCTGTGGGTCTTTCCAAGGACAAAGGTCACGTCTCTTCCTTGGACAGACTTTGTTTGCTCTGAGGTAGAGGCTGGTTTTTCAATCAGTTGCTCTATTTTAATTTTCTTCCACCTCTTTTAATATTGCGGCCAGCTATCAAATTTTGCTTTCCCTAATGCTCTTTGTTTTCTTTGATTAATGGCAAACCACAAAAAGAATTCAACATCTCAGGTGAGCTTTCTGAAGCATTCTCTAAAGGGTCCCATGAGGCTGAGACACCCACAGACCCAGAGGACCTGGGTCAATGAAAAGCAGGAAGAGTCATTGAAGACCTTTCTCATTCTCTTCTTTCTCTTTCCTCTTTTTTTCCTAGTCCCTAACTCAGTAGGACATCATGTTGATTAGCTAGAAGAGATGGAGAGAAAGAAAGGTGGGGGCCGGGATTGTGGCTCAGCGGTAGAGCCTCGCCTAGCATGGGCCGACCCCAGTTCGGTTGGATCCTCGGCACCACATACAAATAAAGGCATTGTGTTGTGTCCATCTACACCTAAAAAAAAAAAAAAAAAAGTAAGGGGGGAAAAGCCATCCTGCATCTATGTGTAGTTTGATTATTATACCAGCGTGAATATTATGATTTCTGAAAGTAAAAATTGAGCTATCTGTCCTGAAAACTGGGGAGCCATTGAGGGTTTACCTTTATGAAGCTCATGAAACACTGGAGTTTTGCTTCCAAATATTGTCCTTGAGAAACTAATGTGACTCCATTTTTGAGAAACCAGCTTCTACCTCAAGGCCTGTCCTAAGGAAGGGGGCGTGACCCGTGTCCTTGGAAAAACCCACAGAGCACTCCTAGGCACATACCCACCCTGCTGAGTTGTTTGTCTGTAAATAACAGGAGAGATCTGCAGCGCCAGGTGTCCCTGACTCAGTCAGGCTAGGTGGGGACCCATAGCAACCCCCCTAGCAACCTCCAATCAGCATGAGACAGGGAAAATACCTGGGATGCCAGATGACTCCCCAGTAGTTTATGGTGGTAGATAACGTGTTGGGAAACCATGTAGTTTAGCATGTACACCCCTCATGGCTTAAACCAATCAGTTCAAAGGAACCCCCCTCTTGTACTAACCAATCACCCCTACCCAACTTGTTCCCGCCATTGAATGTGCTAATCAATGTTAAGAGTTGTTTGACTTTCCCGAGGTATGGAATGATTTGCTGTGTGATGTTGTGACGCATAGAGTACCCCCCCAAAACCTATAACAAAGGACCAGGACTCACTCCCTGGGACCGCTGCGTCGGGAACGGCTGTGAGTCCAGGCTTGAGCTTTGCCATAAAGACTCTTGTGTGATTGCATCGGATTTGGCTCCTGGAGGTCTATTGGGGTCCCACGAATCTGGCCTTACATCCTCATCACAGGTTTTATGATGGATTGGGTGTGGTATTTGAGGACAGGAACCTCCTCAGAGGTTGATGACATGTGACAGGTGAAAGTCATGAGCCTCTACTGAGCACAGTGGTCACAGGAGAGTCATTCTTTGTGACCCTTCATTTAACTCATGGCCAAAGGAATAGGAAACGGTGCACGGTAATACAGGATGTTTCCAGAACAAACATCTTCTTTAGTGATGCCTGAGGCTCAGGCAGACGTTGGCCCTGGGGATTGCATGCGAATGGATTATTACCCAAAGTAACACACAAGTTCTTTATTAAGACCCTCTCATACAAGACCCAAGGTTGGAGGATAATAAAAAGCCAAGTAGAGAAGTGCAGAGCTGGTGATTTATTGAAGCAAGACGTTGAAACCTCTACATTTTACAGCAAAGATCAGGGTATCCTTGAAAGACAGTGGAACCAGGACTATATTTCATGCTTCATGGAGTACACTTCTTGAGGAGAATTTCTTTCTGCAATTGAACAAAAGAGAGAAAAGGGAAAGGTGAGACCGTCTGTACGGCTCCTGGGGTGACATGTCAGCACACCAAGGGGAACCTGGAGGTTGCCAGCCAAAACACTTTTCAAGGGCAGAAGGCAACCAGAGAGAGCGGGTTTGGGAGAACGAGGCCCACAGTTGTGGTGGGATTTCAACAACCTGTGCACAATAGTCGAGAACCTCTCAGAGTCAGGCAAATATACACAGAGGGGACCCAAGAGTGTGGCTCAAGTCTCTGTGGAAGGCGGAGGGGAAGGGGGGGTTCTACTTTCCCTCCAACTTGGGCCCCATAACTGAGACCCAGAAAAGGGCTGGGGGCCCTCAGGTCCGTACTGCTGCCAGGTGGCTCCAGGCTCCCTAGGAGATCTGGCCAAGCGGACACAGAGACCCACCTTCCCTACACAGTGCTCTGACAGTGGTCACTTGTAGCTTTCTCCCCTGCTCCTGTAGATACCCAAACTCTCCATAGGACAGTCCATGTGACTGTGACCCGTGGGGTGATTAGGACTCCCCCTCAGAGTGTTCCCAGGCACCGAGACTCGACCCTGAAACCTCCTGCCTGGGAACCAGATTGTCTTTCTCCTCAGGACACCAGGTGCCAGGTGGAAACCAGACCGGTATCCTGGAAGGAGGGAACTTCCCACAGTGCTGGGTGCAGTGGATTTTAATTCAGCAAGTGACCTGCTGGCATCTTTCCTGTGGCCCAGGAAATTTTCTCCACAAAAAGACCGGCAAGCCGGGTGCACCCCCCAACTACAGTGTTTCCCCACGAGGCAGTCATTCCTGGTAGCATGAGGATGAAAAGGCGTAAAAGAATGACATTACCAGTACTATTTTAATTTGGTTTCTGTCCGAAGCGGACATCTTGTCGGTGCATTCCTTCACCTTCAACTTTGCATCCACATTTTGGGAAGGTGGATTGAACTTCTGGAGCGAGAGCTTGTACAAAGCTGGTGGGATATCCAAGAACTCTAAACTTTCAGTAACGACGATGGGACATGCCAGTCCATTGGCTGGGGCACCAAAGGAAAAAAAAAAATTATGAAAACACAATCAGGACTTTTCCCAGGACTCCCTGATGTTCATCAAGACATGATCCCTAGGGTTTGGAATTTCCATCCCATAAATGTGTGGATGACAGTGTTAGACCTCCAAAATGATTTCCCCAGGATCACAGAGCAATAGCAGGGCCAAGACCAGACACCCAGCTGCCTGTCCACTCAATTTTATAGGTTTTTCTTAAGGCATACCCAGTCAACACAGTGGCTCTGCTTTGCTGAAATACCCTTTCTGGATGAAATGATTAAATGTCATTGACCAGTCAAGTGTCACATTATGACCCTTGGATATTGCACAAGGGGAGTTTTTGAATCATACAATTTGAGGTGCATGGGGAAGTCAGAATCTTATCAAAGATCAGAAAACTGGAGAAGAGTAATTAAAATTGTTAAAATGTGGGGCTGGGGATGTGGCTCAAGCGGTAGCGCGCTCGCCTGGCATACGTGTGGCCCGGGTTCGATCCTCAGCACCACATACAGACAAAGATGTTGTGTCCGCCGAAAACTAAAAAATAAATATTAAAAAAATTAAAAAAAAAATAAAATTGTTAAAAATGTGAAAGGTGATATTTTGAGATTGTGTTGGATGAATTTAATTATGCTATTGGGCACGATTAATGCTAAAAAGCTGAAATCATAAGAGAGATCGTCCATTTGATCTTAAAAAGCAAAAAACTAGTGATTGTCCCCAGTTCTGCAGGGATGTCCGGAATGCAGAGGGTGTCGGGACGTTTCCTGACCTCACTGGGGACTCTTGGAAGTCTGGAGGAGCCTGTTCTTCGGGTCTGAGTTCCACATACCCCCAAGGGTTTTTGCAACCACCTTGTGCTCAGGAGGTGCTCTGCCAGGCTTCTTGTGACCCCCTATCAGGCAGCACAATATGGGGAGAATTTGTTGAGGGTAGGATCTGAGACAAGGCAAAGAAACAGGAGGAGGATCAGCAGGTGAGAGAAAAGAGAAGGATGGAGAGAGCCTGCCTCAGCTCTCCGGGGAGGAGGCGATGGGAAGTGCCACTGCAGAATGGCTACAGGTACCTCTGCATCCCAGGAACCATAGCTGAGTGACGCTCCAGTGCTGCCACACTGCGGGATGGACTCCGAGAAAGCTAGAAGTGCTCCTGTTCACCTTAAGCACTGTTTGATCTCAGAGCCCATTTTTAGGCTTATTATTCAGAGGTTGAAAGCGCAGTGGCTCTTTCTTCTTGGACTGGGATTCCTCCACACATCTGTCTAGCAGGGACATTTCATGCATCCACATTCAGGGGCTAAGCTGTGGGCTCAAGTGGCACCTAAAAGCCTCTGAGGAGCAAACCTAATGATTACAGACTTGGCTATATATCAGAGATGTTGACAGCTCCTAATGATTACAGACTTGGCTATATAGGGGCACTATAGGTCTTCCTAGCTATTCAGGTTGGTTTCTTTAAAAACACCTACATTTTGGAGAGGGTGGGCACTGGCCCAGGGCCGAAGGCTGGTAAGTGACAGAGCCTAAATTCCCACTCAGATCTCTCATGATATTCTGCAGTGTTCCAAGTACAGATCGCAGGGAAAGAGGGAGTGTCTGCCTCTAATTCCTAACATTTGCCTGGAGTGACTTTCTCTAGAAGTTTCTAGGTGTTGAGGAGTTAATGAAAGGAGCCCTGAGTTTTGAACAGTCAATTCACAAACAGCAGAACTCTGCACGTTGTTCTGGTTCAGATCTCCCCCTTACCCCACCTACTCCAATAGCTTTATCTAGTGTCCAGAGACAGGTGCTCACCAGGGGCTGGTGCTAGCCTGACCACCATGGATACTCACCTTGTTTGCAGCAAAGGGCCAGAGTGACCAGCAGGACACACACAGACAGTCTCATGGTGCTTTCTTTGCTTTGAGCTTTAACAAAGGATGAGAGATTTGTATTCACCCCAGGAACCTGCGCAGCCTGTGGAGTCCAGGGCTATTTATACCTAGTCCATCACACAGGTCCTGCCCACAGAAGCATGGCAGGTCACAAAGCCTGGCTTGCAGCCCTCCTTCCTGTTGAGGGTTGATACCATCCATCAGTGTCAATCCCAACGCCTGCCTCCATTCCAACTGGGATAGAGCCCAAGACAACAACCCTCGGGAACTCTGCCCTGCCTTCCATATGGACAACAAGGTGCCTCTGCCAATGAGTCACAGTTTGGCTCTGTGCTTTTTTATGTTTATGTCTTTGTCCTTTGTCTGGGTTCAGAGGCCCAGGTGTGTTCTGACATTGGGAGGATAGACCAGGGGTACCTGGGGTGCAAAGTATCGGGCTTTGACCATGGGAGAGCAGGTGCACAAGAAGACTCCTCTTCAATCCCCTCTGCATGTATGTACCCACCTCTTTCCATGGCTCCTTCTGAACAAGACATTTCCCCTTTCTCTCTCAGCCTCTTTTATCCCACCTCCTTCTTCACCACATTAAGAACTTAAAACAGTTTAATAAATACCTCCATCACTGGGGAATTTTCTTGGGAGAAACATCTGCTCCGCCACTTCTTTAGCTGGTCTTACCGTGAACAATCTTTCTTTGGAGGTGCAATTTACCACAGAGAAAAGTTTTCAACATTCTTGCAATAAGTGGGAGCCCCCTCTATCAGCTGGGGGCTTTATACCACAAGGAGGCCAAGAAGATGATGAAAAGACCCCAGCTAGATCCCGGAAGTCAGGAGGCAGGTGGCATCAGAGACGTCGACAGCTCCTGTGACTGGTCTGCTCGTGGCCCCTCCTGGAGAAGACAACGGGAGTGAACTGACAGGTGGACAGAGAAGACACCCACTGCCTGCCTGCCTCCGGGGTTTGCCAATCCCCACCCCTCCACCCAAGCTTGTCTCACTCGGGCCGATCGTAATGGAAGGTCAGGACAACTGCTAGCCACAGGATCACGCTCCTTACCTGCTGTGCAAGACTGGTCCACCATGCTCCACGGGGGTAGAGGAATTTTCTGTCTTAGCTCTACAATCCAGTCCCCTGGGAGTCCTTGAAAGATATTTGGCTCTGTGGGCGATGATATAGGCATGGGTGGTGAGGTGATGCTTTGAGAGTCTTCTCTCAGAGTTTTCTGGCTGCATTTTATATACCAATTCACAGAGGCCTTTCACACTTATCAGCATGGCTACTATCAAAACAACAGAATTACACATTTTGGCTATAAAATATGGAGAAAGAGGAAACCTGTGCATTGTTGATGTGAATTTAAAATGTGAGCAGCACAGTTCACAATAGCTAGAATGTGGAACCAACCTAGATGCCCTTCAATAGATGAATGGATTAAAAGAATGTGGCATTTATACACAATGGAATATTACTCAGCACTAAAAAATAACAAGATCATGGCATTTGCAGGGAAATGGATGGCATTAGAGCAGATTATGCTAAGTGAAGTTAGCTAATCCCTAAAAAACAAATGCTGAATGTCTTCTCTGATATAAGAGGGGTGACTCAAAATGGGATACGGAGGAAGAGTATGAGAAGAAGACTACCACTAAACAGGGAAGAGAGGTGGGAAGGAAAAAGAGGGAGAAGGGGAGTTGCACGGAAGATGGAAGGAGAATCTCATTGTTATACAGAATACATATATGATGTTGTAATGAGAAAAAGAAAAAAAAAGTGTGTCACATTAGATTGGATGGAGAGAAAGAATGGGAGAGGAGGGGAGGAGTAGGAGGGATAGGAAGGGCAGCAGAATAGAATAGACATTATGATTGATGTATGAACATTCCATGTATGTATTATATGTCAAAATACATTCTGCTGTCATGTATGACTAAAAAAAAATAAAAATAAATCGTATGGTTAAAAAAAAAAAGAAAAGAAAAAAGAGCATAGAGAAATATTGGTAAAAATTAAAAAATGAAAAAAAAAGAAAAGTGGTAATCTTGTAATCACCCAGGTTAACATATAATTACAAGTGAAATAAGTATTCTGAAAAAATATAATTATGACAATATGTAATAAAGGAACCCAACCCAAACTGAGGAGTTTAGAAGGCCTCCCTAATAAGGGATGTTTAAGGTAAGGTCTAAAGAACCAGAGGAATCTGAGTTGGGCCTTGAAGGATCTCAGGCAGAGATGAAAGAACATAAGTGTCGGATTAGTGATCAGATCAGAGCGGATGTCTCACCTCCTGAAATTGTGTCAGTGGGAAACCAAGAAAGAGCACCTTCCTCTTTAAAGAGTTCAGAGGAACTATTTTCAAGGAAAAGTCAAGCCTGAAACATGGAAGGGAGATGGAAAATATGATTTGAAGAATTCAGACGACCAAAGAATTTAATTTTAACCCAAGAAATGTAGATGATTTTTAAACTGGGAATTGAATCCAGGTATGCTCTACCACTTAGCTACATTCCCATACCTTTTTATTTTTCATTTTGAGACAGGGTCTCAAACTTGCGACCCTCCTGCGTCAGCTTCTTGAGTTGTTGGGATTACAGGTGTGCTTCACCATGTCCAGCAGAAAGGATGGTCTTGAGGGGACAATGGATATTTGTCTCCAAAATGGAATACTAGTACCCCTAAACACACACGAAAATTTTCTTATATCACCAAAGACATTTTTGTGAAATCAGATTCTAAGTCTTCAAGAAAACTTTTCTACAGTTGATCTGTCTGAAAATGAGCTTATGTTCACAGTAGTTTTCTCTCATTTCACAGAAGAAATATATGCACACCCAACCCAAATGTCAACATGGTACTTTGCCCTGGTTTGTACCTCCAAAGCATCAAACAAAAGCATAAATGAAAATACTAGTTTGGAAGAAATCACCCTTAACAATGAATCAAAGCACATTAATCCAGAGGGCTTCTTATCTTTTTTAAGTAAGGCTTGGCATTAGAGATTAAATATTTGTTCCACTTTGGAATGGTATGAATTAAGAACAGGTAAAACAAGTATAAATTAGGATTATTTTTACATATAAATGGAATATTTTGTGGCCCTTCTAAACTTGTTCAAATTCACTGAGAAAGTCTAAATATACATGGTATGCTTTATTTAATCAGGTATTAAAGCCAAATTTATAAAACCAAAAATAAAAATGTGGTAGTTGCTAAAGAAGAGAGTGTGGAAGTTCCTCCAAAGTTGATTATAGAATTTTAATATGATCCAGCAGTTCAATTTTCTGGTATAATTCCCAAAGAATTGAATAAAATACTTGAAAAACCCCATGCATAGAAGAACAATTCACAATAGACAGGAAGCAGAAACCACCTAAATGTCCACTAACAGAGAATAAAACGGGGTCTGTCCATATGATGTATTATTATTGGGCCTTAGAAGCAAAGAAATCCTGTCCAAGGCTACAATGTGGATGAATCTGGAGGTCATCTTTCAAAGTGCAATAAGCTAGTTACAGTGAGGAAAATACAGTTTGATTTCACAGAGAAAATGTCTCTATAATAGTCAAATTGATAGGAACAGAAAGTGAAAAGCAATTTCCAGGAAGAAGGAAAAGCATGAGATACACAATAAAAAATCAAGCCCTCCGAATAATGGAGTGTGCTGCCGAGAGAGGCCACATGGGCTGACTCCCACCGACTTTGGGACAGGTGAGGACACCTCTTGGGGAACTGGAACCCAGAAGTGGAATCGTGGACCTTGGCAGATGTAGGTGTTTGCAAGATCCTTCCCCAAAGAAGTTCTACGGGGGTGTTACGTGGGAAAACTTCAGGAACTTGGCTATTGAGAGGAAAATAGTGAGAAGAAGACAACGTTGAAGGTGAGTCAAATAAATGTGAGGAGAGATCTGAAGTACAGCAGTCCCACGTGGAGAAATCTCCAGGCTGACTCCAGGGCCAACTGGAAATGAAAGACCCTAGCCCAGCAACCCCGAAGCCCAATTGCAAAACCATTAGGGCCTGTTGCAGACCCACACAAACACCGGAGATGTTTATCTGATAATCAGTTAAGGGTAGCCAGTTGTGAAAAAAACAGGATGGTTGGGAAAGAACAAAAAACCAGGTCCCAGGGCATTCTTAGGCAAATAGGAACTGATAAGCAAGAACAGAAAAAAACAGAGTGCAAATATGTGGTTTTTCTAATGTGTTTTTCCGGGAACATATATGCTGGGTTCAAAATAACCAATAAGAAACCTGTTGCTTACCGCGCGAAACCTACCCCTTTATCCTATAAAAGACCTGTACCCCAAAGCCCGGTGTGCCAGTTCACCAAAGCTCCGGCTGAGGTTTTGCTGAGCACCCGCAGGCGCCTGTGTATCAATAAATTGCCTCATGTTTTTTTGCAGCCAGTGTCTCGTGCGTTCTTCCTTGGACAGGGAGTCGAGGGTCTTTCAGAAACAAACAAACAAACAAACAAACCGAAATCTCCTCCTGGAGAGAACAATGCGAAAGCTGTGCATGTGGAGAAGAGCTCATGGCTGTTCATCCCAGGTAGGCAGCTCCGCTCACACTAGACACAAAGCACAAGTCTCAGGAATATGAACAGAAGTTGCACAGGGGTGAGGAAGGCGGGGAAGGCTTTAGTGATCCCCAAATCTTTGAAGTGATCCCCAATTATGTGAAGGTAAACATTGTTATAAGTTTTAGTTCTGAGGCACCTCAGGTCTCTTCACAATCGTGAAATAGCTCACCTTGGAAAGAAACACCCCAATGTAAGCAAAAGCAGGGAAGCCTTCAGCAGATGCCCTTAAATTCGAATGCTTGCAAGAATCCATGCTGGAGAGAAGCTCTGTGTAGGTACACAGGTGGGAAAGGCTTGTTGCTCATCTTGCATCATACATGCATTACAACACACATCATAACTACGCCTGGTAGGTGTAAGGTATGTGGCAGACGATCTGACTGTTCCAGCCTCTCTCTCGCACATGACAGAAATTGCGCTGGTCAGAAACACCATGAATGTCATCAATACGGAAAAACCTCTGGCTGCTCCGGTTCCCTTCAAGTACTTAAAAGGTATTACATGTGGCACGTGCCTGTAATCCCCGCTACTCAGGTGGCTGAGGCTGGAGGTTTGCATGTTTGAGGCTAACCAGGACAACATAGAAAGAAATGTCTCAAAATACAACATAAAAACAGGTAAGGGTGTAGCTCAGAGGGAGAGCACCCCTAGATTCAGTCCCCTGGAAGGAAAAAGAGAAAAAGAACTCACCCTGGAGGGAAGCCCTCTGATGGCAACAAATGTGAGAAATGCTTTGCTTGCTCCGGTTCCATTCAAAACTGTGAAGAAGAAAGAAAAAAGAAAACTCACTAAGAGAACCCCTCTGGACGTCAGCAGCGTGAGGATGGTTTCAGGTTTTGGGTGAATTTTGAATAGATGAACAATCTCACCATCCAGAGAAACGATGTATAAGCAACTTTATGAAGCCTACTGTGGTCCCAGTCATTTGAAATACATTAAAGAAACACATTGGAAATAACCCTGTGTATGTAGGCAATGTGGGAAAAATTTTTAATCCTTCCCATTACGTGCAAATATATAAAAGAATTCAAACCATTTACACCATTCTTCAGTAATTGTGTTAAATAAATAAAGTCAGCATACTGTACTGATACGTGCGCATCGTATTTAGGGCAGCATGACTCACCATGGCCAGGTTACGGAACCAGCCTTGGGACCCATGAACAGATGAACGGATAAAGAAAATGTGATGTATACACACAATAGAGTTTCTTTCATCCACAAACAACCTGAGATTATAGAAAAGACCTGAGATTATAGAAAGCTTTGCCATGTTGCTTATAAATACAGGGTGTCAGGTGTTCATTTTGCAGGAAAAAAAGATGAAATTTGAGAACATTATGTTAAGTGAAAAAAATCAAACTCAGAAAGTAAAGGGTCATTTGTTTTTCTCTCATATGTGGAAACTAGAAATTTTTTTTTAAAAAAAAAAGGAAAAAAAATTGGTGGTGATACCCAGTTATTGGTGATGAATTCTGTTCCCCACATGTTGAAGTTTGAATGTTAGAGAAGCACACCAAGGCAAGCATATGAAGCAGGGTTTATTTAAAAAGGGCTAACTGACTTCTCCCGGGAGGGAGAAAGGGGCCATAGCTGGTATCCTGGTATCCCAAGAAGTGAGGTGTTCTGCCTTTTTATACGTCTTAGGCTTCTGATGAACCCAGCCTAATTCCATTTTAAGATGTGGAGCCATCTCATCACAAAATCATGAAACGTTCATTTCTGTTTAACTATAAAATACTAAGATTTCTAATTGGCCTGACCAAACTCTGAAACTTGTTTGGGATTCCTGCTCCTGCTCTGAACTCACCCATGCCTGGCTCTCCCTCCCTAAAACCTCAGCCGTGTGCCTCATAAATTCTGATGTTGGAATCTCCATTTACTCCCTACCTTGAAATGTTAAGCCATATAGATCATTAACCTGCTCTCTGCCCTTGTATTACGCTTGCCAGGACCCTGTTAGCTGTAAGTTCCCAAGACACCCCGCTTTGTAACTTTCTGTGCTGTAAAAACCTTTCTTCCCAGAGCGTAGGTGCTGTCCTCTGGCCCAGTAAGGCAGTCGCTGGTCAGCTCTCTTGTGTACACAACACAAGCTTGCTTTAATTTGGTTTAAAATTGGAGTCACATCGCGGGTTCAACACTTCCTTTGCTCTCCTGCCCTCTTCCCCTTATCTTTCTCCTTCCTGCATATGACTAGGCCCAGGAAATGCTCCATCTGAGGGCCAAAGGTGGGAACCAGGTGGGCCGCAGGGGAAGGGCAGGATGGGGAAGCCCAGGACACATTAATTAACAACTTCAAAACTCGCTGTAGGGAGGGGCCGTTCCTGGGACCGTTACCTGAGCAGGGTAACTGATAGGATGGAGGAAGGCTCTGAAGGCATTTCAATCCCCCCCCAGGACCGAGGACCATCTCCAACTGCCCAGACTCACTCAAACTGGCCTCCTTGATCTGACCTGACTCGATTTACCTATCTATTCTGCCTGCCTGCCTAATTCTGGCTTCAGTGGGATCTCATGTGAGGGGAAGGGAGACTTGTAAGTAAAGGAAGAGAACCAAGGGAAGGAGGGAAAAGAGAAAAATGGGAGGCGAAGGGAATGAAATGGACCAAATCATATTGTTATATTCTCAAATGTACAAATACGAAACTCTGAACCTCACCATTTCTTCCAACTCAATAAGGCACCCGTAAAAACAATCTTAAGGAAAAAAAGAAAAAGAAAATTAACACCTGACACCCTATATTTATAAGCAACATGGCAAAGCTTTCTATAATCTCAGGTCTTTTCCCAAACATGAACGAATTTTACCACAAATGTAGAATGAGGGGGGCTGGGGTGGTGGCTCGGGGTGGTGGCTCAGGGTGGAGTGCTTACCCAGCATATGTGAGGCCCTGGGTTCGATCCTCAGCACCACATAAAAATAAATAAATAAAATAAAGGCATTGTGTCCAACTACAACATATATATATATATATATATATATATATATATATTTTTTTTTTTTTTTTTTAAGTGTAGAATGAGGGAAGTCTTCACTAAAGAACAACCTTCCTACCGCTCATGAAAGGCACAGTGGAGATAACTTCTACTACCAAGTGTGTGGGAACACCTCCAGTCATCTCGCCTCAAAACACAGATTCACAGGAACACACGGCAGAAAGAAAACTTCAATAGAGGAACCGTGGGTAAAAGGTTCTGCTGAGTCCGTGTGTGAAAAAGCACACAGGATCAAAATCCTGTGAAAGCAAAAAACACAGGGAAACTCTCTACTGTAAAAAAAATAGTGGCAATGTTCTGTGAAGATGCCTGGAGGGGTGGGATTCTACAAATGTAAGCAATATGGGGAGTTTCATGGAAACTAACACCGTGTGGAATGCTCCAAAAAGCATACAATCTGAAGGAAACATTCTGTTATGAATACTGTCTCATTCTTAAAAGTAGAAGAATAGAGGACATGGTTCTAATTTTTACTCTTGAAAATAAACCCAGGAGACATTGAAGAACCTGAGAGTGAGCTGGTTATATCTGGAAACACATAGCTATCATCCTTATATGATTTCAGTGGGATGCAAAACTTTTTTTAGCTAATAATGATAGTGGCATCATAAAGAGTAAAAACCCAACACCAAAAAAAAAAAAAACAACCCAATCAATAAATGGGCCAAGGAACCAAACACACACTTCACAGAAGAAATACAATCATCAAAAAATATGTGAAAAAATGTTCAACATCTCTAGCAATTAGAGAAATGCCAATCAAAACTAAGATTTCATCTTACTCCAGTAAGAATGGCAATTATCAAGAATACAAGCAACAATAAATGTTTGCAAGGATTTGGGGAAATGGGCACACTCATACATTGCTGGTGGGAATTCGAATTGGGGCAACCATTATGGAAAGCTGTATGAAGATTCCTATGAAAACTTGGAATGGAACCACTATTTGACCCAGCTATCCCACTCCTCAGTGTATATCCAAAGGACTTAAAATCAGCATACTGTAGTGACACAGCCACATCAACGTTTATAGCAGCTCGATTCACAATAGCTAAATATGGAACCAATCCCCAAAAAACCAAAGACCAAATGTTTTCTCTGATATGCAGATGCTAATTCACAACAAGGTGGGGGCTAGGGAAAAATAAAGGTACTTTGGATTAGGTGGTGGGGAGTGAAGGGAGGAGAGGGGCATGGAGGTAGGAAGGGTAGTAGAATGATGCAGACATTATTACCCTATGAACCTATATGACAACAGGACCAGTGTGATTCTTCTACAACATGTACAACCAGATGAATGAGAAGTTATACTTCATTGTGAGTCAAAATGCATTCTACTGTCTTGTATAACTAATTAGAACAAATAAAAATGATAACATATGAACAAATCAGTCACTATTTATAACTATTTAATTATCAGAGAATTCTGTAACAATTTATTGAGAAAATTATGAAGACAGATAAGAGTCCATCGGGTTAGCTGAATACAAGATCTCCATATGAAAATAAACTTCTTAGTGGGTGACAAATTGCTAAGAAGGACTTTGAGTCATAGATCACTATGTCATTATTGGCTTGTAGCTCAGAGGAGTTCAAGGTACAAAGAGACATTGCTCCCTCAAGAGTCAGTCTTTACTACCTTCCCCTTCACATGACATTTTCATGATTTAAAAATTTTTTTTTAAATTTTTTGTAGCTGTAGATGGACAGAATGCCTTTATTTTATTTGTTTATTTTTATGCGGTGCTGAGGATCAAACCCAGTGCCTCATGCCTGCCAGGCAATGGCTCTTCAACTTAGCTACAGCCCCAACCCTCATGATTTAATCTAGAAAGATAAAAGGGGAATAAAATTCCCTTGTTCTAGCAATCATGATAATAATGATATTATGTCACCACTCATGGATATAAAAATACTTGGCTAAGTTCCTGAAAACATGCATTAGCTTTTTGTTGCATACATTAAATATTTTTAAATAAATTTTTAAAATGTATTTATGTTTTAGTTGTAGAGGGACACAATATCTTTATTTTATTTATTTATTTTTATGTGGTGCTAAGGATAAAACCCAGGGCCTCACACGTGCAAGGCAAGTGCTTTACCCCTGAGCTACAACTTCAGGCACATTTAATACTTTTTGAATATTAAAATATGTAGATTGGGTAGTGTAGGTCCATGGTAAAGAGTTAACCTAGCATGAGCAAAGTCCTGGGGTCCAAGTCCCAGAAGCAGGAAAAAAAAAAAAAAACCCACAATGATAACGGGTTTTCAGTCAAAGCTCTAAGAACTTCTGCTAGTCCCCAAATCACCAACATACCCCAGGTTAGAGACTCCGTGGAGGCGCTCTCTTATTCTTCCCTTGATCCTGCTTATCTGGTGCCAATCTTTCCCTCGAGGTCTTCAGGTAGTGAGCAAGCTGGTGCAGCCACCACTCACATGCCACAGACCCCTGCCATAGACCTAGCACACCCAAAGCCCACTCAGACTTCTGGCTGCAAGCTCTCATGTGCCCAGGGAGGCCCACTGTACAGGTCATTGGACATCTGAACCTGTTTCCTTCCCTTTATGCACCTAATCATGCCCTCCAGATGGACCTCTTTGTCTAAATCCATCTTCTCTTTCACACCCAGGAACTAGAAGGAAGGGGAAGCAGGAAGGCTTTCTTACCAACAGTCTCCAAAGCTAACAGGTTCTCACGTTGTGTGCTGCCCTATTTGTGCTGTTCCTAAGAGTGGAGAGAGCACCGACATAATCCCGGACACAGTTGACCATGGAGACCTTTCATCCACCGGCAAGTTGTCTCATACATCACCTCCTATAGGTGGGATCATCACAGGATCCACCTACTACACGCACGCTCCACACTCTCTGCTTGGGCAAAGGACTTCTTTCCAGGGAAGGCAGAAGTTTCTTCACATGATACATTCTTAGCTCTATTTGAAATTCACTTCAAAATCACAGAAACAGACCAAGGACGTGTAGGGTGGGGGGACACCTGTACACCCTACCCAGCTCTACTCACTGTGGATCTTCCACTCCTCCGGCTTCCGTTATAAACCTCCGTGGTTCACTTCTACTAAAAAATGACAGATATTTCAACATGTATGCATGACTTGACGACCAAATTGTATCCATATATTCCACCCCAGACCCAGGCATTGACAAGATCAATACATAAATGCAGCGCCAAAGCAAGAATGGACCCACCAAGGACCAGCAGGCTCTAAGTGCTGGAAACCCTCATGGTCCCATGCCACACACACAGGCCACGTTCCAGTGAGCGGTGGGGCTCTGCTCCTATGCACTTCCACAGGGAAATGAGAGATCCAGACTGTTCCCCAGCAGTTTCCCTGAACATAGAGGGTTCTCGTTCCCTCGGCTCAGGACTGCTGCCTCATGTGAGGCTCTGTTCTGATACATTTGGTCTACCCAGGATGCCCACACTACATAAAGGAACCCACAAGGAGAATGGCCACGAGTGAGGTGGCCCAGGCCTGTCCTGTCTTCTTGACCATCCGCCCACTCAGTAGGACCTTGCTGGAGGAACATGCCGCCGATTCTAAATCTGCCCCGTGCTGGGAATGAGAGCATTGAGGACAGGAAGCCACAAACATCCCGCGGAAACAAGAGCGCTCTGCCCAAACGGGCCACTTAGAAAGGGGAAGGTACACAGATAATTATGTCCAGCCAAGGGAAAGGAGGGGCACTGTGGCTCTGATGAGGAGTTGAATGAAGCTTTAAATATTTTGTCGTTGTTGTTGTTAAGACTTCCAGGAAAGGTAGACTAAATAACCTCAGGATTCATAAAATGGAGCAAGAAATCCATCAACAGAGACACTTCGGGTTACTGACGCCACTTATTCTCTTAGCTCCATACTTTTCTGTCATTGACCAGAGAGACATTGCGCCCCAGCATCCCTCCCTTGCACTGAGGAGGACAGTAAAAGTGTGTGCGGAAAACACTCATGGACGAAGGGCAGAGGTGACAGGAAGCTGCCCGTGGCTGGTTGGGTTTCTATCTCATCCTTCCCAGTTTGCAATCCCCAAAAATATCCAGGTGCTCCCCAAACCCTCGGGTCTTCTCCTCCCCTCTGGCTCCTGGCTCTGACCTTTTCTCCAGGCCACGCCGTCACCCTGTCCTCTGCTCTCGATTCTCCACGGATCTCCCTCTCTCTGCTCTCCCTCCCTCAGGACCCCCTCAACACGTGTAACCAAATGTTGGCAATTTCGTTTTCCACCACACTGCTCGGCTGACGACTTCGTTCCTTTTTTTTTTTTTTTGGTTAAATTTCACGTTTGTTATTTTTGGAGTAGTCACAAGAAGGATGGAAAGGGATTAACCTCGGCTCAATATGTGCTCCTGATGCAATCTCGGGTGATGTGTGCCCTGTGCTGATTATCACTGTGGTCAGGTGTGTTGACAGAGAGGAATGTGATGAGAATAGCCCTGTAGTGGTAAAGGGCAGGAATTTTTTTTTTTCCTTTTAAAACAAATATGACTCTCTCTAAATCTCCTTTTGACATTTCCTTCTGTAGATAGAAACGCTAATCTTCCTAGGTTTTTCTGAAGACAGGGAACATAAATCCAAAGCAGTTATTGCAACAGCAAGGAAAGGTGTTTCAGCTGTGTTTACAGAAAAAAAAATTAGCTAAGGTTTACATAATCCATTTTAGAATTTATCTGTCTGAAGGACACTGCTAGTTGGACGTCCCAATGTCCTCCCAAGTCAATAGGGAAGAGGCAGAAAGGCCAAACAGGACAATTAAGTATTTGAAGTCTTAATATAATGTTTCCTTTCTGGGTTCTAAGGACTGTATGCCCTTGGAAAAGCCATCGGTACATCTGCAGCGCAGTAAATATAGACTTTCTTCATATGAAAGCCCCAGGGATCACAGAATAACTCATGTCAATACACTCAGACCTGTGCAGGGTTCAGATGGTCCCTTCAGCATGGACCACTCAGGCAGTCTCGTTCCTCTCCAAACAAGGCAGCCCCCTCTCCAATTCCACCCTCCCTTCTTCCTTTACCTTCCCTAAACACGGATATGACCACATCTTTCCCCTTCTGCCCCCCACCCACAATAGCCAACCCAAAAGTAGTTTCCTCAGATTCTGTCTCACAGTTTCACCAACTCTGTGGCCCTCGGTCTCTTCTCTCCTACTTTATGTGCATGAAACTGGAAAAGACAGCCTTTGTGTTTACAGGCCATGAGGATGCAGAGCCCTCTTTTGTCAAAAAAAGAAAGGCCCGTTGCTTGTTTCCAACTAACGTGGACATGAGAGAAACTCGTTACAGTTTGGTCGCTTATGAGTATGTCATCCAGGAATGAAACCTAAGCCCGTCACTCCTCAGCACCCCGTACAAACAAAGATGCTGTGTCTGCCGAAAACTAAAAAATAAATATTCTCTCTCTCTCTCTCTCTCTCTCAAAAAAAGATCTTTAGCCACTACAAAAAGAAAATCTCCGGTCATTACGGGCTTCCCCTCCAAAGCCACAGGGACCAACTGGGTCAAGAAATATGTCATTGTTACTGGGAATGGGCCACATGCCAGCACCTCACTCACTCACAGGGACCCGGTTGCTCAGGGACTGTTCAACAGTCAACGGCTGCCTGTAGTAACTCCTGTATCTTAGGCTTCTTCTTTGGAACTTTTCTGTTTGAAGAACGAGCCATGCCATTGCTGAGGCCCAGAACAGAACAGACCGCAGGATGTCCAGGGGGCTGCCTCGGTCCTCCACTGTCTCCACAGGGAGAGGGAATGGGAAGCACACCTCGTCTGTGGAGGGATTTGAAATAAAAACAAAGTCGACTAAGTCATGGTCTGCTCCCCTAGTCACATGGACCAGCTTTTCTTAAAAAAAAAAATTAAAATTAAAAAAAAAAAAAATGAGTGCTAAGTTCTGAATGATGGTGCAATGATCATCACCCGCAGCAGGTCACTCCCAGCCCCTGTCCTGGTGTCCCCTTGGGGCCGTGTGGTCATTCTGGGACTCAGGTCTTCCAACAAGTGGCACCAGATGTCTGAGGGCCTGATATCCTCCCAGGCAGTGCCAGATGTGGGAAGGGGCCCACAGTGAGGCTGCTCTATGGTCCACGTCTGGACGTGATGTTCTCACCTCCCCTATGTCTGACTTCATTCTACTGCCTTTCCTATTCCCATCCCCATCCTTCCATTTCCCCTTTGTCTAATCCAATGAGCTTCTGTTCTCTGCCCTTCTTCGTATGTGTCAGCATCTGCAGATCAGAGGGAACAGTCAGCCTTTGGTTTTCTGGGATTGGCTTATTTCACTTAGCATGAGAGTCTCCAGTTCCATTCGTTTACCAGCAAATGTCATAACTTTATTCTTCTTTATGACTGAGTAATATTCCACTGTGTATATTACCACATTTTCTTTGTCCATCCATCTGTTGAAGAACACCTAGGTTGGTTCCATAGCTTAGCTACTGTGAATTGTAGCTCTCTAGTCCCTATTTCTGTTACATTAGGGGTCTAGAGGAAACACTATTTTGAAAACAGTTGACCTCTGTGAAAACACCCTGCATTTCATTCCTCATGATGTCCTCAGCAGGAACCTGAAAACACTTTTGTTACAATGACCCTTCCCAGGTGATTGCCAGCCTTTTCCTTTATTCTGGGAAAGGCAGTTTAATTCAGGAATCACTTCTACGTCCACAAGATGCAGCATTTGAAAAAATAAAAATAAAAAAAAAAGATGCAGCATTTGCCTAAATCCATGCACTTGTGTTAAACTGGAGGCAGAACGATGCTTTCCTGCTTGGACCCAGGCCTCCATCTCCTCCACCCCAGCTGGCCCCTCCTCTTCCTGGGGCTGCTCCTGAGCTCTGTTCCTGACTCCACGGAGCCTTTCCTGTCCTCCTCTTTCCTGAACCATAAGCCACGAGAAGCAGGGCTCCAGGTGGACGTGAGGACAGTGGTGGCTGCGGGAGTCTGAGCGGGAGCTGAGCTGGGAATCCAGCAGCCTGAGGCCTCAGAGAGGTTGTGTGCTGAGGTGGTGGCCACAGGGCAGGGAGAGCCCGTCTCCAGTCTCCTGTCTCCCAGGAGGGCACCCCTGCTTGGGGACAGGCAGTGAGGACAAAAGTGTTGTACAGAGGCCTCAATCCCACAGCCAGGAGGTCTCCAGTGAACGTGTGTGTGTGTGTGTGTGTGTGTGTGTGTGTGTGTGAGTGTGAGTGGGTACACAGTCTCTGGAATTGTTTCTCCTTCTTTGGCCATGTGAGTTCATCACTCACTGAAGATGGTCCAAGTAAGGTGGTAAAACCAAGGGACCTTGGTGGGTCTCTTGAAGGGAAAGTCATGAGCACCTCCCAGGAAATCACATGATATGTTTTCACAAGCGTGTGCACCAAGTGCTTTGACACGACTAGTGAGAAGCTCAGAGCCTTCTCGTTCCTGGTCAGTGATCTGACAAAACATGGAACGGCCTTCGGGAATAGGTACCTGTGGATTCATCACGGGATCCCAGGCCGAGGAGAGTTCCGAGAGGGGTCCAGCAGTTTCCCTCCAGGACGTCAGGTGCCCCTGGATACCGAGATTCCAGTACAAGGCTAACTTCCTTCTGGGCGGAGTTGGGGCCAGTGGGACTTACAGGAGGCTCTCCTCCAGTGCATCCGTTCGACCAGAGGAATGGATCTGAACTAAAGGGATTCATGGGGGGGGGGGGGGTCTTGCAGTGTGGCAGCCGGGGACCCCTCTCTGCTGACCATCGCCACTCTCAGTAGATCGCTGGGCCTTGCTTGACGAACATGCCACCAAGTGAAAGTCTGTCCCAGGCTGCGAACCAGAGACTTGTGGGCAGCCAGCCACAAGGAACAAGAGAACTTAAAAGACAGGAGAGCTTGGGGTCCCTGCAAAAACAGAAGCCACTTAAGATGATGGAAATGGTAATGACACGTTTAGCCCCAAGTGAGACAAGAGTTACATTTGGCCACAACAAAAAGTTGATTGAAGCTTTTCAAAAAAAAAAAAAAAAAAGAAAGAAAGAATATCTGTGGGCACTCTATGGAACAGCAGGCCAAGTGATATCAGGATGTGTGAGATGGACCAGGAGACTGCTGTTCTGAGACTGGCTGGCTTCCCCGATACGATTCACCTTGCTTAACTTCCGAGTTTTCTGCAGCTGGTCAGGAAAAAAAAAAAAAAAAAAAACTCTCATCCCTTCAGGTCACTTGCATTAAAGGAGACAGTGGAAGTGTTAGGTGGAAAAATCCATTGTTGCAGAAGCACAAGGGAGTGAGGGTACGTGTCCACACCTGTTGTGAGTTTCTACCCTCATCCTTTCTGGTTTGCAGCTTCAGGTACTATCCCACTCCCACCCTAAACCTCTTTTCTCCTGTTCTGCAAAAACTCCTGGCTCTGAACCAAGTTTTTCTCCAATACATATTTGGATCTTGGTTTCTTCTCCTCTTATTTCTCTGTAGATTTCATTCTATCTGCTCTGCATCTCTCAGGAAATCTTCAAAACCTATAATCAAATAAAGGCAATTTAGCCTTCAAACACGCTGTTGAGTAGACACAGACATGGACCATCTCTCTTCCACCCCAGCTGAATGTACAAGTTGTGCTTTTGCTGTTTAAATTTCATGTTTGTTATTTAAAGGGGATGAACAGAGACTAACCTCATGCCACAGTGTTCTTGATGCAATGTCAAGTCATGCACTTAATATTTTGATGTGTATTGTGGTCGCCTGCTTGATTGTCAGATAACAATGATGATCATAAGTTGTGTTGGGAAAGGGAAGTTTGTTTTTTTTCTTTTTAACCAAATGTCATTCACTCTAAATCTCCTTTTGCCATTGACTTGTGCACACAGAAACACTAATCTCCCTAAAGTTTAGTAAAGACAGAAAGATAATTTGATGGAAGGCAGATGTATTCACAGAAACGAAAGATGTTTTGGTTTTATTTTATTTACAGGAGGGACTAGCCCAGCTTTTTAAATGCAGTTTAGAATTTGTCTCCACAGAGGACACCACTAGTTGGATTTCTGATTCCCTCTCAAGTCAATAAGGAAGAGGTGGGGGCTAGGGATGTGGCTCAAGCGGTAGCGCGCTCGCGTAGCATGCGTGCGGCCCGGGTTCGATCCTCAGCACCACATACAAAGATGTTGTGTCCGCCGAGAACTAAAATTAATAAATATTAAAATTCTCTCTCTCTCTCTCTCTCTCTCTCTCTCTCTCTCTCACTCTCTCTTAAAAAAAAAAAATAAATAAATAAGGAAGAGGTGGCAAGCCCATCTGGGGATGGTGGCAAACTCTATTGTTGAGTCTGGAAAAAAAAAATCATTAAAGTTTTAGGAATTACAGACTCCACCATCAGTTAGGCAGTTTGAGCAGGCGGGAGATTTGAATTCAGGAAATAAAACAAAACAAAACAAAACCCCCTGCATCCCTCAAGGGCAGACATGCGCTTCATACTGGTTTGGTGACAATTGGGAAGGGGTCGGTCTTAAGAAATGCCATCCTCTGGGCTCTTTGCAGCCAGGCTCAGGTATCCTCACACCCTGTATTATCATCTCCCTTTTTAAAAATTGCATTTTTTTCTTTTCTTTTTTTTTTTTTGACTCTTTTTTTTATATATACATAACATTAAGATTCATTTTGAAAGAATTCTAAAAAAGCAGGGAACATGATTTGCTCTAATCACACCCCCAGGACTTCCCCTGTTCTTCCCTTCCTCCCTCCCCCATCCCATGCCTCAACCCTACCCATCTTTCTGTTGTTCACCTAGACTTTTTCCTTAATTAGTGCCATTGTGGATATCCATAATGGGGAGGCCCACTGTGCTGTATTCGTGGATGTACCCTCAAATGGGAGGTCAGATTCATTCCCCTGCTCTCTCCTTATCCCCTCCTTCCTCCCGCTCAAATAAGTGACCTCTACTTCACGGATATTTCTCGATTTTAAGAAAGTTCTCACCCCCTTTTCTTTTCTTGGCCTTTTTATCTTTTTTTTTTTTTTTCTAGTTTCTGCATATCGGGGAAAACATTTACCTTTGGGGTCTGGTTATTTCACTCCGCATGTTTGTCTCCAATTTCATCCATTTACCAGCAAATGTCATTTAATTCTTATTTATGGCTGAGTGATAATCTTTTGTGTATATATAGCACATTTTCTTTACCATTCATCTGTGGAATGGCACCTAGGTTAGTTCCATAGATTGCCTCTTGTGAATTGTGCTGCTATAAATAGTGATGGGGCCATGTCCCCACACTATGGTGGTTTTAAATCGTTTGGATATCCCCACAAGGAGTGGGGTAGCCGGGTTATGTGGTGGCTCCATTCCTACTCTTCTGAAGTGTCTCCATGCTGCTTTACAAAGTGGTTACACTAATTTAAAGTACCCTCAACAATCTAGGAGTGTATCTTTTCCCCACATCATTGCCAATAAATATAGGAAAAAAATGTTCACTTTCTCTACTGATTAGGGACAGGCAAACTAAAATTACATTAAGGTTTCCTCTCACCCTAGTGACAATTCACATTCTACGTTTAACATCTCTAAGACCCAAAGTCCTCCATTTCATTTTTTAGAATTAATAAAAATGATGTTATTGAATAATTTATTTTTATTTTATTTGAAGAATACATAGCATTTGGGTTCATTCTGACAAAATAATACAGGCAAGGAATTTTATTTTAATTCCCTTTTACTCCTCTTTCCCCTCCCTCCTCCTTCCCCTTACTCTCTCTCCTTCCCTCTATTCCTTACATTCCTTTATTTATTTATTTTTATTGGTATTTCCACATACACATGCAGGTGAGATTATTTTTGATACATTTATATATGTATATAACATATTTTTAAATTTATTTCATATTTCTACCTCTTTTCCTTTTCCTTCCCTCCCTCTCGTTCACCTTCTTCTAATCAACTGATCAACCCTATATCGTTATGATGTCCTATCCCCTCCCCTGTCACCACTTTTTTGTCTTATTTTGCTCTATATTCCACATATAAGAGAAAACATTTGGCTTTTGATTTTATGAGTCTGGTTTATTTTACTTAGCATGATTTTCTTCATTTCCATTCATTTACCAGCAAATGCCATTATTTCATTATTCTTTATGGCTGAGTAGAACTCCATTGTGTGTGTGTGTGTGTGTGTGTGTGTGTGTGTGTACACATTCTCTTGCGTCTGTTGATGGGCATGTGAGTTGATTCCATAATTTGACTATTTTGGATTGTGCTGCTATAAACATTAAAGTGACTGTATCGTGATAGTGTACTGATTTTAATTCTTCTAAATAGATACTGAGGAGGGATAGCTGGGTCATATTTTGGTTTCTCTATTAGTTATTTGAGGAGTCTCCACACTGCTTTCTATAGTGGTTGCACTAATTTGAAGTCCCACCAACAATCCATGAGTGCACCCCCACATCATTTATTGTTTCCTGCAAATGACATCATTTCATTTTTCTTAATGGCTGAAGAAAACTCAATTGTGCTTTATGAACATGGGGGGGGGGTGCCTTTCCGTATTCTGAGGTCTTCTTCCATTTCTTTTTTCGGTGTTCTATATTTTCACTGTAGAGTTCTTTCAGTTCCTTGGTTAGATTAGTTCCCAGACATTTAATTTTTAAGGTTATTGTGAGAAAGATGGTTTTCTGATTCCTTTCTCAGCAGCGGTAGGAAAGCTATTGATTTATGATGTTGATCTTGTATACTGCTACTTTGCGGAATTCATTAATTAGCTTTAGAAGTCTTCTGGTAGAATTTGGGGGTTTTCTAGCTATAGAATCATGTCATTGGCAAACAGTGATAGTTTGTCTTTTTCTTTTTTTATTTGTACCCTTTAATTTCCTTCTCTTGCTTCATACTGGTTTGGTGACATTCTTGTCTGGCCCCCTGATTTTAGATGAAAAACTTTCTGGTTCATCCATTCACCCAAAGATGCTGGCTTTAGGTTTGTTGCATGTTGCTTCTAAATGTTGAGTTAAAGTCTTTCTATCCAGTTTCTCCAATGTTTTTAGCATACTGGTTGCTGTATTTTATCAAAGGCCTTTTCTGCATCTATTCTCCATTCTGGGATCAGGAATAAGTTGGTGGATGATCCCACTATGAGCCCTAGACTGCAGCAGGCTGATGACAGGAACCTTGAAATGGATGATTTAGTGCTACGTGGGCCCTACTAACTATGGTCTGGCAGAGTTTAAACTGTCCACATCTCAAGCACTGGGGTTTGTCATGGGGCTTTCAGAACCACCTCCTCTGTGCAGGAGGAAGGCGAGGAGACATAATTACAAACAATTCAAGGGCAGAGGCTCGCGCACACCCATCACACTTGATGCACTCTGTAATACAGGACTTTCAGAATAACCTACTGCCCTAGCCAGGTAAGGGCAGAAAACCCACCTGAGCAGCGGAGATTTAGCAAGGGAGACTTCCACAGCCATCCTGAATGCCACAAAGAAGTGCAGGACACACTGTTGCAGCTGCAGAGAATCAGTACGTGGGGCTTCAGTGGTATTTTGGCTGCACAGGATAATGGGGTTCAGCATAACTACTGTTATTCCCAGGGGTATGGGGATGGGGGGGCACACCCACACAATCACTGATTCTTCCCTGCAGGTCTCTTAGAGCTGCCTGGGATAGTACTGGAAAATGAAATGGTATAAATTCCTCGATGCATACAAGAATATGTCACAATAAACATGACAATTAAGTATATTTCTAATGCACTAATAAAAAAGATATTTTAGTCCACAATCTAAAAACACACACACAAACATATTAGGAAGATCTAAATTTCAGGGATGTGAGGATGCTCAACATGTAAATCAATAAATGTAATCTGCCACACAAAGATAAGATCACACACAAAAACCCATGAAGATGCTGGTGAATGCACACTAGGAGGGGGCAAGACGGTAGATTAGAGCGAGGCAGCATTTCTCCTAGCTCAGTACCCAGAACTCAGGCAGCAGGAATACTGTCACTTTGTCACCTGCTGTAGCCCAGCTTACTGGACAGGACCATTCCCTGCCAGGGCCATCCACCCCAAACATTGACTTGGTCACCTGTCCTTCAGCCCAGTCCACTAATACTAATTTCCCAAGAAGGGAAATTGGGAAGTCTTAAACCCCAAACTTTGACTCTGTAAGCAACACAATAAAAAGGAAGGACTTGACTCTTCATGGTCCACACTCCCAGGCTTAGTTCATACCTCAAGAAGAAATGAAAAGAAAATCAACTGGGCACAGGGAATATGTACTCTCATTGACTGTTTTGTCACTATTGTAGAAATGATGCCTTAAGTTCTTAACACTTCACCAAGATTTTTGTGTGTGTGTGTGTGTGTGTTATTTTTCCATGCTCTGTGTTTTGAGGGTTAGGGGTTGTTTGTTTGTTTGTTTTGTTTTTAGTTGTAAATGAACACAATATCTTTGCTTATTATGTGGTGCTGAGGATCGAACCCAGTGTCCCATATGTGTGAAACAAGCTCTCTACCACTGAGCCCCAGCCCCAGCCCTAGAGTTAGGGTTTTGGAGTAGCATATTTAGATTTTGTTTTGTATAGTCTTTGCCACTACTCTATCTCCTTTCTCTCTCTCTCTCTCTCTCTCTCTCTCTCTCTCTCTCTCTCTCTCTTTATTGCCAACAGCCAAATCCCATTCTCTTTCTCCTCCTTTATATTCTTCTGTGTTTCTTTCCCTTTCTCATTAACAACATATCCTAAGATACAACTGCATCTTCCGTATCCACACTTTAAAATTGCAAACACTTTTCTATCCTCCTATCCCTTATTCTTTCCTCATACTCAACTCTATCCTTAACACCTCTTAATACTAGTTGATGTATATAATTTCGGTCCTTACCACCATGTCACAGCAATAATTAATATGGAGATGTCATAGACAACACCTATTGTTTGATTTTTAAGCCAGACGTAATTCACGGTTATTTACTGTTTTTACTGATGGAAATTGATGATCCTACTATTTCTGAGTATTGTACCAATTAACACTCTAGATATCAAAATAGAAACTAAGGACCTAGTCTACTGCTATACATTGTTTGCAGAGATTGTTGCTATCATTGGACACCCCACTCCCAATCTGGGAGGTACTAGTAACATGGAGGGACACTATAAACCTGTAAGGCAGAAACTCTACAACTTCAGATCCATCCAGATAGGTGGGCAGACACACAAAACATATGAGAAAAAAGAAAGAAAAAAAAAAAAACAAGGAAACAAACCATCCCCCAAAACACAGAGTACCTAAAAAATAAATTCCATTGACACCACAGTGGAAGAAATGTCAGAGATGGAATTCAGAAAGTTCATGGTTAAACTGATCTACAAGGTACAAGATGACATAAGATATAAAATCAGAGAGAAAATAGATCACATCAATAAACAGAGATCCTGAAGAAGAAGCAGTCAGAAACCCTCGAAATGAGGGAATCAATAAACCAAGTTAAAAATTCATTGGAAAGTATCACTAGCAGACTTCATGAAGTACCTTATTGAGTCTGTTTTGTAGTGCAGGATTTCTTGTTGTGAATTCTTTTAACTTTTATTTATCATGGAAGGTTTTTATTTCATTGTCTAATCTGAAGCTTAATTTTGCTAGCAGGGGTTTCCATCCTCATATCGGATAAAGTGGACTTTAAACCAAAGTTAATCAGAAAGACTAAAAAGGACATTTCTTACTGTTTAAGGGAATTATACATCAACATAACAATTGTAAACATTTATGCCTCAAACAATGGAGCATCTACATAACAAAAAAAAAAACCCTTCTCAATTTCAAGAATCAAATACTCCACAATACAATAGTGCTGGAGACTTATGTCTCTCATCACTGGATGGCTCCTCCAAACAAAAACTGAATAAAGAAGCTATAGAACTAAAAAAAATTCAATTAATAATTCAGACCTAAAAGGCATATATGGAGTATTTCATATTCAACAATGACTGAATACACTTTCTTCCCAACAGCACATGCCTCCTTCTCTAAAATAGGCCCTATCTTAGGCCATAAACCAACTCTTAGCAAATACAAAAATAGAGATAACGCCTTGCATCCTATTGGCTCATAATGGAATGAAATTAGAAATCAATGATAAAATAAAAAATAGGAGCTACTCTAACACCTGGAGACTAAATAATACACTATTGAATGACCAATGGATAGTTGCTTCTTCACAGCAAATAAAACAATCAAGAATGTGAAGAGAGAGCCTACAGAATGGGAGAAAATATTTTCCATATATGCATAGAGCACTAATCTCCAGGATATCCAAAGAACTCAAAAAAAATTAACACACACACACACACACAAAGCAAACCAATCAATAAATGGGCAAAGGAATTGGATGGGCACTTCATAGAAGAAGAAAAGATATACAATTGAAAAATGTTCAACATCTCTAGCAATTAAAGAAATGCAAATTAAAACTACATTGAGATTCCATCTCACTCTAGTCAGATTGGCAATTATCAGGAATACAAGTAACAATAAATATTGGAGAGAATGTGGGGAAAAATGTGTGCTCAAACATTGCTTGTGGGAATGCAAATTGTTGCAACCACTCTGAAAGCCCTCAGAAAACTTGAAATGGAACCACCATTTGACGCAGTTATCCCACTCCTACACTCAAAGGTCTTAAAATCAGCTCAGTGTGATATATAATGATGGATCAGGAACCCTTGTAAATTGTCATATGCCAATAAAACGTCATAATTGGTTAAAAAATCGGCATACTATAGCAACATAGCCACATCACCGTTTATAGCAGCTCAATTCACAATTGCTTAGCTATGGAACCAACCTATGCTCTCCAACAGATGAATGGATAAAGAAAATGTGATACATGTACCCAATGGAATATTACTCAGCCATATAGAAGAATGAAATTATGGCATTTGGATAAATGGATAGACCTGGCAAATGGATAGAACTGGAAACTATCATGCTAAGTGAAATAAGCCAATCCCCCCCAAAACTATAGTCTGAATGTTCTGTGTGATATGTGGATGTTGACTCACAATTGGCAGTGGGAAGGGAAGGATGGAAGTTCATTGGGTTAGACAAAGGGGAATGAAGGGAAGGGAGAGAGATGGGATTAGGAAAACAGTAGAATGAATTGGACATAACTTTCCTGTGTTCAGTGAAACTTCCACATCATGCACAACCACTGGAGTGCAATTCTAATTAGAATAATGTATTTTCTTTGTATGTATTATGTCAAAATACACTCTACTATCATGTAGATCTGAAAATAATAAATAAAAAACAGTGAGTGCACACCAAATGACACAATGTGCTATAATGTTAAATAAATGCTTTACAACTAAAACAACAACAACAAAGAGAACATATCAATAGATACAGAGAAAGCCTTTGACAAAATTCAACATCACATCATGATAAAATCCACAAAGAAATAGTTGTAGAGTAATTACACTCCTGGGGCACATTAGTCCAAGAGCAGCCCTATAGAGTTGATATTTTTAGCTGCCCTAATGGATTCAAGTGGCTCCTGTGGCACAGCAGGGCTGAAACTGAATTCACTTAGGACGTTTGTCACAGCTGGGAGTAGGGGGCAGGCACAGAAATACGTTTGGAAACAACTGCGGCAGTAGGAACTGCATCATGTGACAGCACACAGACATGCTTCTCTGCAAGTCACCAAGAAGCAGATGACCTAACTAAGGGTAGAGGACTGGAGATGTGACAGACTAAGATGTGACGGCTTCACTAATGAAAGGGAAGGGAAGCTCTCTGTGCCCGGGGCTCTTACCCTGCCGGTTCCATGACACAGTAGTTAGTGCCTCATAGGGTGGGGCAGGTAGCTCAAGGGACATGCCCTGCACAACAGTGGCAGGTGGGCTTCAGGGGGCCCTTGACCTACTATGAGTAGAAACCCACACGCACTGCGACAGGCATAGACCTGCAGAAAGGCCTCGGAGAAGGCAACAACCAGACAAGACCTCAAATGCTTGGCGCCATACGTGGCACCTCCAGATATAAACAATGACAAGGAAGCACACCCAGCAAGCCACATGCTGTGACAGTGGCTGAGCTCTGGACACACACTGGCATTTCGACTTACCGTATAGCCCAGCGGCAGCTGGGTCGACTGCTGGGATGAATGGCCCACTTAAACAGAAACTAACTCAAAATATGATTCCGATTCACCCCCAAGCAATGATAACTGTCCATCAGGACACCAAATATATGAGAGCCGCACATGCCCCAGCACCTGTCTGATGTCAGCACAAGAACGTGGTGACCCCACGTGGATCCCAATGACCACTGCATGGGTGGTTCTTGGGGTAAAGCATCAATGTCTTAGAATAGTGTTACACACTAGAAAAGGCTCCATTAACAGTATGTATGTTATCTATTATCATTAATACTTACTACCCACATTAAAAATGTAAGCATTTTAATATTTACATCAGAATTCCCATTAAATGGAGAATTGAAAGATTACCAAGAAAAGTTGTGAAAATTTTTTTGTTTAAAAAAAAAAAAAACCACACAAAAGAAAGATGCTTATCAAGGAGATGTATCCTCCCCAGTGGAAACACAGGATGACTTTCTATTGCCACTGTCACATGACCTGCCACGGGGAATCCACGTATTCTATTGGCCATGGGAATGGCAAAAAGGCCTCAGTGGTTGGGGATCCCAGGTCCCAGGGCAAAGGTTCTGTAAGACAAAGAAATAGGAAAAAAATTAACCCCTAGAGGAAAATATACCATTTCATTAGGGACTTCCCCACCAAAACCATAAAGACCACTAAAACAAAAATATGTGGCATTGTAAACATGGGGTTTGACCATAAGCCTGCGGTATTCTCATCCTGAGTGATCAGGTTGCTTAATGTATTGAACAATATTCAAGATTTGCCTGTATTATCACCTGTTAAAATACCTCACATTTAATCTTTAGAGCTTAACTATTTCCAGATGGGCAAATACAATTGCTAAGGTGGAGAATGGAGCGATTGCCGGGTGTACGGTGAGCTGCCGCTGACCTCCTCCAACGGCCTCCTGTAGCACCAGCAGTGGCCACCAGGATAGAATGGAGGCAGATGCTAAGCTGAGCAACACCCACCGCCCACAGGCACAGCTGGCCGGCTGACATACAGACATTAACATGAACCTGTAAAGCACTCCAGACACGTCTTCTACTTCATGCAGGGACAAAGGACATGGGTAAGCACTTGGTGACGTACACCGTGTTTGATGCCCCAGGGTGGCTACAGGCAGCAAAGCTGTAAACGAAAGGGAGAGCTCTTCTCCTGTGTAGAAAGAAACAAAGAGTAATACCTCAACACCCTTTTTAAATATGGGTGAGACCCCTGTAAATCAATACTATAAACATTGCACCCCAAAACACGGACCACACAGGATGGGAAAATCAAATATCAGATGGAGAAGCAGCCTCTCCCCTGGGGGGTGGCTGTGGGCATGCAGCACCTAGTGATGGCCCTACCTGCCTCATGACTGGATTGACCAGTGTCACTAGGAGAGAGCTTGTACCCATGCCTGCAGGCTCCCCTTTGTTTATGACCCCTGCTAACCGGGAACTGGGACCAGTGAGACAGAGTAACTCGAACTCCCTGTGCGCTTTACCCAATTGCTCTTTTTTCTCTTCAAACTGGAAGTACCAAGCTCCAGGTAAGAAACTCCCGCTGCCTTCAATAAAACAGGGCCAGGGCTTCGGCCAACCAAGAGACCTCCCAAAGGTGGAAGGTGGAGAGTAGAAAGGTGCTGGACATGCTGACCGCAGGGCAGGGAGGTGACGGGGCCCTCGTGAAAACAGAACCATGCGTCTATCCCCCTGATAATTCCCACGGTGTGCCGTGCGGGGTGCTGCAGAACTGGGGGCACTGTAGGCACACCCGTGCCACCCGTCCTCCAGGCCACCCCTGCACCTACACCACCAGAGAGGGGAGGCACTGCCTACGGAGGCCTGCTGAGGGACTGAGGGGACCTGTTCAGTCTGTTGTCACCGAGCACTGCTGGGAACCATCACCCATCTCGTGTCAGCTTTCACCAATAAGTCACGGGTCTCACACACCGACTCCAGCCACTGTCTTTGGCCTTCGGTGGCTCACCCCGCTGCCCGGGCACAGGTGGGCTGTGGACCTGACAGCTCGCATCTGCTTATTGTCATGCTCCCTCGGTGGATCCCACAGTGATGATTTATTATTATTACTTCTCCATCCAACAGTTTTCCGGGACAGTGGGAAGCCCCACAATATACACAGGAATGCTGGGGCCGGGGTGCAGAGAGTGCAGAAGATGCACCGTCCGTGGAGAATTGTAAAATAAAAGCATCTTGGAATAAATTCCCTCTAGTTTTCCCTGACACCAGGGGATGAATGTCCTAACACCGGTGAAACGTAGTCCTCTCGGAAAACTTTTTGGTCTAAGTTTAAATAAGTGTTTACAATGATTGTGACCTGGAGCAGTTCACACCCAGCCCGGTCTCCGGGTCCACTCTTGGGTCCATGCAGTCATTCTGGGACTCAGGATCTTGCATGAAGTGGCTCCAGATGTCTGAGGACCTGAGACCTCTGCTGGCTCTCTTGCATGTGGTGGTGGATGATAGAAGGGACAAATGGGGGAGGTAGCTCTCTGGGCCACATCTGGACAAGTTTGTCACTCCTCCACATTCCATTGTCCAGAACTCACAAACCACATGGCCACAACCCCTGGACACTGTGGCTCTCCCGTGTGTCCAGGAGGAAAGGAAAATAGCTCTCTAGATTTTGTTTGTATTATCATTCGGACTACAGCACACACTGTTTAAAACAGCTGACCTGCGGGAGGTCACACTTCATTTCATTTCTCAGGATGTCCTCAGCAGGAACCGGAAAACACCTTGGTGACAATGACCCTTCCCAGGCGATTGCCAGCCTACTCCCTTATTTTGGGAAAAGTGGCTGAATCCAGGTGTCACTTCTACCTCCACCAGATGGACAATTTGCCTAAATCCATGCGCGTGTGTTAAAGTGGAGACAGAACGTCTGGACCCAGGCCTCCATCTCCTCCACCCCAGCTGGCCCCCCCTCTTCCTGCGGCTGTTCCTGAGCTCTGTTCCTGACTCCACAGAGTCTTTCCTGTCCTCCTCTTTCCTGAACCATAAGCCATGAGAAGCAGGCCTCCAGGTGGACGTGAGGACAGGAGCTGAGCTCAGAATCGAGCGGCCTGAGGCCTCAGAAGGTTGTGTGCTGAGGTGGTGGCCACAGGGCAGGGAGAACCCGTCTCCCATCACCCAGGAGACAGGCAGTGAGGACAAAAGTGTTGTTCAAGGCCTTGATCCCATGGCCAGGAGACCTTTAATAACAGTGTGTGTGTGTGTGTGTGTGTTTGTGTGTGTGTGGGTGTGGAGAGAGAGAGAGAGAGAGAGAGAGAGAGAGAGAGAGAGAGAGAGAGAGAGAGAGCTCACCCAGGTGTGTGGGCAGAAGTCTTCCTAAACCTCCAATTTCCCAGAAAAATGAAAAGGAGCTTTAGTGATTGCAGGTGATTTATTGAAATTGCTTTTGAGGTTTCAACAATTGTCTTGCAATTTATAGGTAGAAGAACAAAATTGGGAAAGAACAGGACAGCATCCGTAGTCAGTTTCTGAACGTGTTTTGCAGTTGAGTCAAGTTCTTGTGGAAACTTAGAAAGGTGCACAGTAAATGCTGTCGTACATGATGTTCTGGAAAAGAAAGGCAGGGACGTCACTGAGATTTTCAACTCTGTCCTGTCATGTCAAATACTCAAAACCAAAAATATCTGCTCCTTGTCTTCTTGTTTTTTTGTAGTGAACATCAAGTCTCCCACAGAATTCAGAAAGCAAGATCAGTTACCAACTTCTGGGTTCTATTGTTAGAAGACTTTTATTAATTCCAAAGAATGGCTGACATTTCTGAATCATTTCTCCAAGGACTACCCCCTGACTACTGTTCTTTAAAATAACTTTTTCATTAAACGAATGTGTTTAAGATAGAATTTGTTCCGTTTTGATACCACTCTTCCACCCTGAATTGTTAAAATCTCTGCTCCAGTAAATGGATGTGATCTTTCTGAATTCCTCTGTGGCCTGAAAAGTGAGAAACTACTGAAAAGAACCTGAGACCCTCCAACCTTATCACGTGTTCTGTGCAATACTGGAGTTTCTCACTGTGAATGGTGAGAGATGCAGGCACTCTTTGTCTCAAAGAGAATATTGATATATTAAGTATATTCCCAAAGAGATAAGCAAGTATCTGTCATTAGAAAGAAATACTCACTGTTTTATTTAAAATACTCCATCACCTATGCTATTGTGTAACTCTTCTACCTGGGTTTTCATGGCTGCTAAATGAAAGTGTCCACAATTTCCACACATGTACGCTGACAAAGTAGGTTGATTAGAAGTGCATCTTAAATGTTTTCATTCAGGAACAAAGAATGTGACTCAACGGTACATTTGGGACCCCTCCAAAAGTGTTTACAAAATGGCCTCTTTATGTTTGGTGTTTTGCAATAGGGGACCTGTCTTTAATATCATTAAAGGTGAGGGCATCCTGAGAATCAAGGATTTTCTTTTTGTAGAAAGTGTGTGTGTGTGTGTGTGTGTGTGTGTGTGTGTGTGTGTGTGTGTAACTCCGCCTTCCCCAAGGGATGTATGGAGAGATGAGTATGTGCATACGTGTATGTTCTGAGGAGCTGGGAGGTGGGGATCAACCTCTGGGACTGCTTTCCCTTCTTTTGTCTTCGGCTGCCATTCACTGAAGAGTGTCAAAGTGAGACAGAAAACCAACCCTAGGGCCTTGGGTGGCTTTCTTGAAGAAAACGTCATTAACACCCTACCACTAAATTACATGATTTTTTTTAAAAACATGTGCACCAATTTCTTTGACATTAGGACTAAAAAATCTCAGAGCCTGCTTGTTTCCAATCACTGATCTTACACGAGAAGAACCCCAAATTACCATCATCCCTTGAGCGTTGGCCAGAGTTTCGTCGGACTGGTTCAGGAAACACTGTTTAAATTCCTCCACGGCTGTCTTAGTGGAATCATCATGCACAAACTCCTTAAGGAAACTTAGGAACTCTTCTATGGATATTTCTGAATCAATTGTCTGTGCGATAACGTCCTCGAGAAATTGGCAGCCAGAACCTGGGAAGAAGCATCAGAACATGGCTCACGACTGGCAGTGGGAACCCATGAAGGGGAGCACCTGTGGTGTCGCTCATCCGTGAACATCTCAGGAGGGCAGGGCTAGAGATCCCAATTCTAGAAGAGGAAATTCAGGCTCTGAGGTTCCCTATAGCCCTGAACTTGCTGTACCCAACACAGCAACCCAGAGAAGTTGAACCCTGTGCCATCTTGATTGCCATTACAGAAGACATGAGGTAGTCCAATGAACAGGACTTACTGAACAGCGGTTGTTCTGTCTTTGTTCAAAGCCATGCCACACTACTCTGTCGTCATTCAGAACATCAGGTAAGATTTTCAGGTACCCTAGAATTACTGGATTCAAAATACTGTGAATCGGCTCTGTTGACTCAAACTAAGCATCAACATTCAGCACAAAGAGGAACGTCTAGGTAGGCACAGTGAGGCGTGTCTCTAATCCCAGCTGTTTGGGAGGCCAAGGCAGGAGGATCGCAAGTTCAAAGTCAGCCTCAGCAATTTAACAAGGCCCTGAGCAACTGAGCGAGACCCTGTCTCAAAATAAAATATTTTAAAAAGCACGGCTGGGGATGTGACTCCATGGCTAAGCACCACTGGATTCAATATTTGGTACCCAAAAAGAAAAAGAGGAAAGTTCTAGTACGTGAAGTGATCTCCTGAACCAACCTGCAAGGAGAAAGCTCAGGACTTGAGTTCACACGAGCTGATGTAGCTCTTGTTTCTGGAATTTTCTGTCTAGTTCTTGAGCACATCACCTTTTTTCCCTACATTAGGAACAAGTGAGGTAGGCCCTATAAAAAGCTTTGTAAAGTGTACGAATCAGGTCACACATGTCACATATCCTGGCGGGGCCTCCTTCTCCTCCACTGCTGAATGTGGGCTCCCCAGAGGGTGAGGTCTCCCCTCCAGCAGCATGAACGTGGAGGCACTGGAGCTCAAGGGTCGCCTGGAAGGGCTCAGATGAACCCTGCAGATGTCTGTGGAGTGGCCGGGTCCCAGGCTGTAGCCCGGGCCTTCACCTCCACAGGGCTGCCATCTCCTTCACATGTAAGGAAATGCACGATGCTTCTTTTAGGAAACACATCCGGGCCCAAAGCCATATCCCCTCGTCCCACTGAAACGTCTCACTGCAGTATTCCATAGTGAGACCCACTCTTGTCTTCAAGGTAGATGGGACCACGGTGGGTCACCTTGAAGACAACGACACAGTCAATGCAGTTCCAAAGTAGGAGACCAGGCCACAGGGGAGCTGCTTCTTTGATTATTTGTAATTAATGGTGACTGTGGGGGTCTCCTACTCGGAAATTTGGAAATAGGACTGAACCATACTGCGGCCTGGGAACTGGGACTCCTCCCCAGGGCCCTGGCTCCCCCCGGGCCACAGGCAGCCCTCCCTGCACAGAGCTCACCTGCAGAGCAGTAAAGGGGGAGGGCAGCCAGCAGGAGGACTGCGAGCAGCTTCATGGCGAGGTGGCTCCTGGTGGCTGTTCCCGAGGGGGGGCAGGATCAAGGAGTTTACTGTGGGCTGAGTGGCCACAGCTCCTCTCTTTATTCCCCAGGGAGCTGCCTTAGTCCCTCCCAAGAATGAGGGAGGGAGGGACAGGATCCAGTGGGGATTGGACCAGGGATCCACAGCCTGTGCCAAGGGGAAGCAGCCAGGCTCCGATGGCTTTGGAACCAAGGCAATCTTGAGACTGCAGTGACGACACGTGACCACAGGCAAGAGGGAGGAGGATGTTTTCTAAATGATAAGCACATCCCCACTGTGAGCTTGTGCCGTCATCACCCTTATTACTACTATTGGGTCGGCCTGGGTTCCTCCATCACTTTTCCTCCTGCTTTGTCTCCTCTTTTTTCACACCGTCACTTGTGTCTGCTTCACCTTGTGCTTCTCCTTCAAGGCGAGAACAGTTTAACAACCTGTGTGCTGGACCCTGCTCGAATCAGCCTGCTAGGACAGCGACAGTCCTGATTGACCTTGAATGGTCAATAACATTGGCAGTGAGCAATTGTCCAGCACTTCCCGGATGGCAGGGCCTCCCCTAAGCCTCTTTAACCATTACCATGGCAACCCTCTGTGGGGGAGCCATGGACCTTACTCCCCACCCCGGGCAATTTAGATGGTGAACAGATGCACAAGGTGGATGGGATGCCAGGACTGAAGAGGAGCCTGGACCATCCTGGGCAATCTGGAAGTGTCCCCACCTGCCTTAGGAGGTGGGCCGGTCATTGCCACTCAGCCTCAGAGAATGATGCACAAAGATATAAGTAAGACTTCCTCAGGGCTCAATTAGTAATGAGCTCAGCCAGGACATGAATCTGAGCTCTCAGCTTCAGAGAAGGCTCTTGGTTCATTTTCCTTCTTCCCTGGACCTTCAGGGACATCCCAGCACAGCTCAGGTGTCCCCCCGAGGCCCTGACTCCACAGCTGTACGAGTGAACTCTGGGTTGATTTCTGGGCAAGCCCCACAGTATCCTGCTTGAGGCCTCTGCTGCCTGTGGACACCCCTCTGCTGCCTATGGGCTCCCCTCTGCTGCTTCAACACTCAGGGTTGAAGCACCTCATTCACTGCCTCGGCCACAGGGAGGACAGCCCACGTCTGTGCCCTACCTTGCCTCTGCATCTCTAGGGCCATCCTGGTTCCCGGGACCCCTGGCTCTCCACGAGCAGCTCTCCTCCAACACTCGCAGAGCCTCATCCTGACCACTTCCTCCCTGCTCTTGCTCCTTGAGGACATGGCGCATGCCCTTGTCTCCTTGGTTGACTGGCGGAGATGATGTCCTTAAGAAGTCATGGTGGGGGCTGAGAATGTGGCTCAAACGGTAGCGTGCCCCCCTGGCATGCACGAGGCACTGGGTTCGATCCTCAGCACCACATACAAATAAGATAAAGATTTGTGTCCACCGAAAACCAAAAAATAAATAAATATTTAAAAAAAGAAGTTATGGTGGAGTCAATCGCTGAAACACAATTTATCATTTTGACAAACATTTCACTGGTTGCATGCTTCATTACTATGTTCATTTACAAACAGGAGCTCCTCACCAATACATTTTTACTGAAGCCTGGCATCCAGTTCCAATTCTAAATAACAGATTGGTGTCAATTGCTGGTGTCAGTTGAATCTACCATTTTGATTTCATAAATGGAGACTTTGGGGTCAGAAGAGAAGAAGCAGGAAAGGGGAGCACGTGGCTGAACCTCTATCATCCTATGTCACCTTGGTGTCCCTTTTCCCCCAGAAGGTACCCTTACCATGTGATTTAATCTGAATCCATCTTGCGCTTTGGGACTGGGAGCTACATTTGGAAGCAGAGCCAGAGTGAGTTGCCAGCCACTGACTAATTCTGCTGGACTTCTTCCCCCAAGTCCTAGATTTAACACAATTTCATATTAGCTGAAATATGTGGCTAAATATTTAATCACCGTACCCATGTGATGTTTATTTGATTCATTAGTTTTGTCCACCAACGTCTCCTGCAGTGGTTGGTGGTTGGTGCTTCCAATGCAATGCCAGCATTTCCCTGCTACCGGGTGACCTTCCATATTTCTGGGCCTCTTCTGCATATGGGCATCCGAAGAGGTGAAGTTTCTGTAAATATTTCCTCTGCTAACGTAGGGATTCAAAGGTAGGGGTAATTTTATTTCCTCGTCTGCTCAAGGAGAAAGTGATATTAGATCCAAGAAATACGTTACTGCAATAATGATACACGCTTTCAGGAAAAATAGATCCCAAATGTTTTCCGAGTTATAAAATGGTGTGATCTCCTATCCTCATCTACTCTAGGTAAAGCCTCTATCACATGCTGTAAAATAAGATAGTCATGAGTAAATGATCATGGACAGCTGGAGTTTTCATCCTTCTGTCCGTCCAGTCCTGTCTCCCGCACTGAACGCAGGCTTCATGAGTGTCCTTCCCCATGCCCCCGGGGCCTGGGCTGTGTGCTGCAGATTCAGTTGCAGGAACAAGTTAATCCAGGCTCTTGCTTTTGAGCAGATTTGCTACAGAGGAATACAATGAACAGATGGAAAAAGTGGTCCTCAGAGAAAAGAAGACAGGGCACGAGAGAGTAGAATGAGGCTACAGATGGACAGATCAGGGGGCCGTGTCTCATATGCCCTCAGGGCAGCTTGAGGGAGGAGAGGCCACTTTAGCTGAGACTTGGATGAGTGGACACAAGGGCTGAACTGGGGGAGTGACCTACACAGAGGGAAGAGCAACTCCAGAGGCCTGAAGGCAGGGGGTCACTGCCCAGCTCAAGGAAAGAGACCACTGGGGCCAAGAGAAAGGTAAGGCAGAATCAGGTGATAGAGAGGCCAACCAAGGTCAATTAGGAACAAGGAAAACAAACTTGACTCAGGTGCTAGAAATCAATCAATAAATGAAAGTGCCAGAGTGAGGAGCCAAATGACCCATGAATGCTGTATTTGCTCTCGGGATTACGGGCGACATTGTGTTTTTCATCATTCCGCTGAGGCATAAGATGCCAAGAACAAAACTGGCTTAGGAGACGGCAGAAAGCGGAAGCAGGTGTTCTCCGCAACCCCAGCAGCTGCCGGTTCTGGAGTCCTTAAGTACAAAGCCAAGCCAAAGACATTGACAAGAAATGGGACATTGTCTCCTTGCCCAGGACTTCTTGGGACTCTTCCTGATTCCCCAGTCTTTATGCACCTTCCCTGTCACCTGCCCGAGACGCCCTCAGAGGTTTCATTCATCTAAAAAAAAAAAAAAAAAAAAAAAAAAAAAAGCCCCACATCAGGTGGGGCCCCCCACTACAGACTGATTTCTCTTCAGGGGTTACCTAGACATCTCCCTGGGATCAGATGATTCTAGTGAATCAAATAGCAGTAACTTAGCCCAGAAAAGAATCAGTGGAAAACCAGTGCTTATGGGGAAGAGAAGGAGACCCACAAGTTCAGAATACCTTGCATTTTCTCACTCCACAGGGACTTTGAGGCTCAGAAGTTCAGAAACTGGAGATGTTTCCTATCCTTCAGAATCTCCCCTTTGTGACAGGTATTTATAGAGGACCTGCTGCGATCATCTGCAGACACACATCACTCACAGATTCTATCCAGTGATCTGGCATCTGTGCTGAGAAACAAACAATGTGGTGATAAAGAGTGGTATTTGACCTGATTTCAGGTTTCTAGAAGACCTCAGACATGACAAATTTGGGGCATTGGAAAGCTCTTGCCACACTAATGGAAGTAGCTTCTTTGAGAGCCGTCTTTTTCAGTGACTAGTGAACTTGCACAAAATCCTGTTAAAGAAGGTTTTTGAAAATTATATGAACATTAAGTTCATTTTTAATTTTTTTATTTGTTCTAATGAGCTCTGCATGACAGTAGGATGCATTTTGACACATCATACATAAATGGAGTATAACATCTGATTCTTCTGGTTGTACATGATGTAGTTACACAGGTGCTGTAATCACATATGCACATGGGGTAATAATGTCTGATTCATTCTACTATCAATCTTACCCCCATTCCTCTTCCCCTCCCTTCACTCCCCTCTGTCTAGTCCAAGGTATGTCTATTCATCCTTCACCCCTTATTATGAATTAGCATCCACATATCAGAGAAAACATTTGGCCTTTGGTTTGGGGGAACTGGCTTATTTCTCTGAGCATGATATTCTCCAGTTCCATCCACTTACCAGCAAATGCCATAATTTCATTTTTCTTTATGGCTGAGTGATATTCCACTGTGTATATATAGCACATTTTCTTTATCCATTCATGTGTTGAAGGGCACATAGGTTGGTTCCATAGTCTAGCTACTGTGAATTGAGCTGCTGTAAACATTAATGTGGATACATCACTGTAGCATGCTCCAGTTCATTTCTACATTCTGTGTTTCGGGCATGCATCTGTTCCACACTATTTGGGGGAAAATATCCCCCATTCCTTTTTTCACGATGTCTCTTTCCACTGTCAGGGGAATTTAAACTCGGATGTCTTCCCATCGGTAAACCCTTGTCTCCTTGAGCAAGATCACAAGATTAGAAGTGGGGCTGGGAGACAGATGCCTACCCCAGACATAAATTTGGGGAGAAGCCCCTGCTATTGAAGACATCTTGGTTGACCACGAGATATCATTATCCAAATCACTGAGTTCTTTCTTAAATCAGGGGTTGCCCTTGCCTGGGATCTAACCTGGTCCTGGGATTTTAAGACCGTGTTTCTGAGTGGTCAGTCCACATCCCAAGACTCCAGTGCATTCCTGCTCAGCGCCTGGGACCTGTGAGAATCCTTTGAAAGACTGATACTCCCCTCTTTGCAAGAGTGCGCGTGAAGATATAAGACTTGAGATTAGATGAAGGGAAGTCTGTAATCACCCCCTGATTTAGCCAGCTTTTTTGCTGCTGTGACAAAAAGACCTGACAAGAACAATTTTCGGGAAGAAAAGTTTATCTGGGGGCTCACGGTTTCAGAGGCCTCAGTCCACACATAGCTACCTCCATTCCTCAGTGCTGGGGACGAGCAGGACATCCAGGTGGAAGTGTGTGGCTGGCAAAACCAGCTGGAAACCTGGTGACGGGAAGCAGAGAGAAACTCTCTTCCCCCCACACAAAAGATACGTCCCAAAGGCATGCCCCCAAAGACCCAGCAACTTCAGTCACATGCTGCCAGCTCAAGTTCCACCTGGGTAATCCCTCTCAGGGGATTGATGCACTGATTAGATGAAGGTTCTCATACCCCATCGTTGCACCTCTAAATCCTCTGGCATTGTCTCACATATGAACTTCTGGGAGACACCCCACACCCAACACTAGCATTCTGCCCCTGGACCCAAAAGCTCATGCCCATCTCACAATGAAAAATCTATGTAGTCTGTTTCCAAGAGTCCCCACGGTATCAACCCTTCCAGCAATGTCCAAAAGTCCAAGTCCAAGTCTCCTCTGAGACTCAAGACAAACTCAGCATGATTCAGTGTAAAAAATCAAAAGCAGTTACATGTGCCCAGTATGTAAAGGCACGTGGTGAACATCTCCATCCCACAAGGAGAAACCAGGCTTACAAAGAAGGGCTGGAATCCAGCAAGACCAACAACTCCTGCCCTCCACGCAGAGCCCCAGGCCCATGGCACATGCTGTTCTTTCCAAGGGGCTGCTGTGGCTCTGAGCCTGACTTTCCTGCTCGCAGCCCACGTGACCAGCTCTCAGCTCGTCCCCGCTCGTTCCTGCAGCTCTCCTCAGCTAGGCTCCGAGGCACTGGCAGCTCTTCACCTGGGGGTCTCCACTGCGGCTCTGGCTTCCTGCTCACACCTCCAGGCATCACCCTACGGGGCAGCCCCACGAGGACTCTGACCTGCTGCGCTTTGCCCAGCCTGCCAGGCCTCCCTTTGAAATCTTGCTGGAAGCCTCCATGAGCACCTAACTCCACCACCTGCTCTCCTGCAGAACCAGCCCCACGAGTTGCCTCCAACGTCTGCCACCTCTCAAGCAGCAGCCAAGCCTACGGGGACCCTGGCTGCAGCAGCCTCTGAGTGGCTGAATGGATGAGCTTGGTGACGCCACTTCCTAGGACCCCCTGTGCCAGTAGGTGCCCCCCTGGTCTCTTCTTGAAAGAAGTTTCACTTTTACACCCTGGAGCCTGAGATGGGTGTGACCTGCCAATGAAGAGTTCACCCTGCATATTTTTGTTTTCCACTAGCTCCATTTGGAAAGAGAAGCCGATTTAATCTGAGACTGCAGTGAAGGCAGAGACCAAAGCTAACACCCAAACTGGACAGCAATGTGACATCCTGGGCACCAACCCCACTTTGCACTCTCCTGAGTGAGGACTTGGGCTGGGGTCCAGGGAATCAGGTGAGGAGAAGAGGTGGCTGGAGGTTAGCCAAGAGGGCCTCAGTCTCTCTTTTCTCCATAAGTGATGGTTTCACATATGATCTAATCTTGATCCATCTAATGAAGTAGGCCTGGGAATCAGGTTTATAAGCAGAGCAAGAGTTAAGCCTCACTCCCCGACTGATGTCTCTTGACTTCCCCAAAAGCCTAAACTCTATTCAACTTGACATTTTTCCTACAATATGTGGTTAAATCCTTAATTCTCTACACATGTGACATTGAATGGTTCCATCAGATCTGCACCAATAGCTTCTCCATTAAGTGAGTAATTTTTTTATTCTTCTAAAAGCCCACTTTTTCCTGTAGTGATCCCACAGCTGTGGACCTCTTGCCCTAGTGGCATAAGAAGACTTATTTAGGATAAACACATGATAGCAAATTTTTCCACCAGTAGAACAGTGATTCCCAACAGGAACAGATTTACTCCTCACTTCCACTTGCCCCTGTAGACATTAATCACTGGCCTGTGGTCAGGTAAAGCAGATTTTTGCTCAGATATAAGCCTCATCACAGAGGGATGGGTGCCAGGCTACCAGTCAGTGACTTGTAGCCTGCTACAAGTGGCACTACTACTTGTAGCCTACTACTGTGGCATGACGGACGTGGCTGTACTCTAATGCTGTGATGTGGGTCACACCTGAGCCCACACCCCACTGAGACCACAGCAACACAGGGGCAGAATCATCAGTCATTTGCTATGGGCAGCCTGCTGTGGGGTGGGCTCGTGGCCAACACCATGACAACAGGCCACAGGTTACCCTGGCTAGAATACAGTTCTGGGGCTCTGCTGCTGCAGATCTAGACCTGGCCCTTGTCTGAGTCCTGAGGCTCTGTTAGTGGGCACTAGCCTGAAAAAATTAAGATCAGCTCAGTTTGGTTTCATTAGCTGCACTGACTTCCAAAGCAGTGTTCTGTGCTCACTGTCTCCCCTACCCTCTACCTGGTAGAGACTTTTTCTTTTGTGCTTGATCAAGTTTTCGAGGAGGAGTGTTGGAGGCACCAAGGCTGACAATAAACTGTTTCATGTGAATCTGAGGGTGCACCTGAGGCCTATCCCATGGCTGCCAGTAACATGGGCCAAAACACAAGTATGTCCCTGGAGGGGGTGGGCCCAGGTCTCCCCTTTGTGCCCAGGTGAGATCTAGAGGCTCAGTCTGTAAGCACTGCCTGTGCACAGGGGCCCTAGGGCTCTTCCTGGTGGGAGATCTGGCAGCTGAGCCCTGACCTTCAAGACAAAGCCCTGTGCTCACTTTCCTACATTCCCCTCAGCAGTTTAATTTTCACCTTGCTGGGCTGTCTGAGGTTAGAGAAGGGATGGAGGAGGCAATTCCTTGGCTACCTGGCTAAGATAGGGCTAGATTCTCAGTCCTGGGGCCTGGCCTAAGGGCAGAATTGTGGGGCTCTTCCGGGTGCTGGGCTTCATCTTGGCTGGCTTGGGACTAGCTCTGAAGTCTCAGGCCTGGTCTTCATTCCCTTTCCCTGGTGCAAAAGGGAGGTGTATCTCTCCACGCTGCACTTCAAGTTCAGGAGAGCATGATATGAGCAACTCTTTTATTCCTGCCATCTTCAGGGTGAATTTCCTGATATTCCTCTAATAATGGGTACTGTGGTTTCTCACCTGGACTTCCTACCTCCAGTGAAAACAGTCCTAATTAGAATAAGATATATTTCACGTTGTATAATTTTGTCAAAATGATTCTACTGTCATGTATAACTAAGAACCATTTTTTTAAAAAAGTAGCTTGGTAAAAAATTGACAAAACTAAAAGTTGGTTCTTTGAAAAAATAAATAAAATCGACAGACCCTTAGCCACACTAACGAAGAGAAGAAGAGAGAGAACTCAAATTACCAGCATACGGGATGAAAAAGGCAATATCACAACAGACACTTCAGAAATACAGAAGATTATCAGAAATTATTTTGAATCCTTATACTCCAATAAAATAGAAGATAGTGAAGGCATCGATAAATTTCTTAAGTCATATGATTTGCCCAGATTGAGTCAGGAGGATATTGACAACCTAAACAGACCAATATCAATTGAGGAAATAGAAGATACCATCAAAAGACTACCAACTAAGAAAAGCCCAGGACCGGATGGGTATACAGCAGAGTTTTACAAAACCTTTAAAGAGGAACTAATACCAATACTTTTCAAGCTATTTCAAGAAATAGTAAAAGAGGGAGAACTTCCAAATTCATTCTATGAGGCCAACATCACCCTGATTCCTAAACCAGACAAAGACACTTCAAAGAAAGAAAACTACAGACCAATATCTCTAATGAACCTAGATGCAAAAATCCTCAATAAACTTCTGGCGAACCGGATACAAAAACGTATCAAAAAAATTGTGCACCATGATCAGGTAGGATTTATCCCTGGGATGCAAGGTTGGTTCAATATACGGAAATCAATAAATGTTATTCACCACATCAATAGGCTTAAAAATAAGAACCATATGATCATCTCGATAGATGCGGAAAAAACATTCGACAAAGTACAGCATCCCTTTATGTTCAAAACTCTAGAAAAACTAGGGATAACAGGAACATACCTCAATATTGTAAAAGCAATCTATGCTAAGCCTCAGGCTAGCATCATCTGAATGGAGAAAAACTGAAGGCATTCCCTCTAAAATCTGGAACAAGACAGGGATGCCCTCTCTCACCACTTCTGTTCAACATAGTTCTCGAATCACTGGCCAGAGCAATTAGACAGACGAAAGAAATTAAAGGCATAAAAATAGGAAAAGAAGAACTCAAATTATCACTATTTGCAGATGACATGATTCTATACCTAGCAGACCCAAAAGGGTCTACAAAGAAACTATTAGAGCTAATAAATGAATTCAGCAAAGTGGCAGGCTATAAAATCAACACGCATAAATCAAAGGCATTCCTGTATATCAGCGACAAATCCTCTGAAATGGAAATGAGGACAACCACCCCATTCACAATATCCTCAAAAAAAAATAAAACACTTGGGAATCAACCTAACAAAAGAGGTGAAAGACTTATACAATGAAAACTACAGAACCCTAAAGAGAGAAATAGAAGAAGATCTTAGAAGATGGAAAAATATACCCTGTTCATGGATAGGTAGAAGTAACATCATCAAAATGGCGATATTACCAAAGTTCTCTATAGGTTTAATGCAATGCCAATCAAAATCCCAACGGCATTTCTTGTAGAAATAGAGAAAGCAATCATGAAATTCATATGGAAAAATAAAAGACCCAGAATAGCAAAAACAATGCTAAGCAGGAAGTGTGAATCAGGCGGTATAGCTATACCAGACTTCAAACTATACTACAGAGCAATAGTAACAAAAACAGCATGGTACTGGTACCAAAACAGGCGGGTGGACCAATGGTACAGAATAGAGGACACAGAAACCAATCCACAAAACTACAACTATCTTATATTCGATAAAGGGGCTAAAAGCATGCAATGGAAGAAGGATAGCATCTTCAACAAATGGTGTTGGGAAAACTGGAAATCCATATGCAACAAAATGAAACTGAATCCCTTTCTCTCGCCACGCACAAAAGTTAACTCAAAGTGGATCAAGGAACTTGATATCAAATCAGAGACATGGCGTCTGATAGAAGAAAAAGTTGGCTATGATCTACATACTGTGGAGTCGGGCTCCAAATTCCTCAATAGGACACCCATAGCACAACAGTTAATAACTAGAATCAACAAATGGGACTTACTCAAACTAAAAATTTTTTTCTCAGCAAAAGAAACAATAAGAGAGGTAAATAGGGAGCCTACGTCCTGGGAACAAATCTTTACTCCTCACACTTCAGACAGAGCCCTAATATCCAGAATATACAAAGAACTAAAAAAATTAGACAATGAGATAACGAATAACCCAATCAACAAATGGGCCAAGGACCTGAACAGAAATTTCTCAGAGGAGGACATACAATCAATCAACAAGTATATGAAAAAATGCTCACCATCTCTAGCAGTCAGAGAAATGCAAATCAAAACCACCCTAAGATACCATCTCACTCCAGTAAGATTGGCAGCCATTATGAAGTCAAACAGCAACAAGTGCTGGCGAGGATGTGGGGAAAAGGGTACACTTGTACATTGCTGGTGGGACTGCAAATTGGTGCGGCCAATTTGGAAAGCAGTATGGAGATTTCTTGGAAAGCTCGGAATGGAACCACCATTTGATCCAGCTATTCCCCTACTCGGTCTATTCCCTAAAGACCTAAAAAGAGCACACTATAGGGACACTGCTACATCCATGTTCATAGCAGCACAATTCACAATAGCAAGACTTTGGAACCAACCTAGATGCCCTTCAATAGATGAATGGATAAAAAAAAATGTGGCATTTATACACAATGGAGTATTACTCTGCATTAAGAAATGACAAAATCATAGAATTTGGAGGGAAATGGATGGCATTAGAGCAGATTATGCTAAGTGAAGCCAGCCAATCCCTAAAAAACAAATGCCAAATGTCTTCTTTGATATAAGGAGAGTAACTAAGAACAGAGTAGGGACGAAGAGCATGAGAAGAAGATTAACATTAAACAGGGATGAGAGGTGGGAGGGAAAGGGAGAGAGAAGGGAAATTGCATGTAAATGGAAGGAGACCCTCAGGGGTATACAAAATTACATACAAGAGGAAGTGAGGGGAAAGGAGGAAAAATATAAGGGGGAGAAATTAATTACAGTAGAGGGGGTAGAGAGAGAAGAGGGGAGGGGAGGGGGGAGGGGGGATAGTAGAGGATAGGAAAGGCAGCAGAATACAACAGACACCAGAATGGCAATATGTAAATCAATGGTTCTGCAACTGATGTGATTCTGCAATCTGTATATGGGGTTAAAATGGGAGCTCATATCCCACTTGAATCAAAGTGTGAAATATGATATTTCAAGAACTATGTAATGTTTTGAACAACCTACAATAAAAATTAATTAAAAAAAATTTTTAAAAAAAGTAGCTTGGTATGTGAGTTATTGGTCAAAATGGTGTCTCTGTGAAGACGAGTCAAGGAAAGAAAACTATACAACAATATCCCTGCTGAACATGGATGTGAAAGAAAATATTAGTAAACCACATTCAAAAACACATCAAGAAGATAATACACAATGATCAAGCTGTTCAATCCCAGGAGCATAAAATTGGTTCAACATATATGCAAGTCAATAATGCAATTCACCACATAAATACAATTAAGCACAAGAATCATATGATCATTTCAATAGATGCAGAAAAAGCCTTTAATAAAATCCATCACCCATTCATGTTAAAAACACTGGAGGAACTACAAAAAGCAACAGGATACAGGATCAACATTCATGAATCAATAGCTTCCCTATACTCTGACAATGATTCTGCTGAGAATGGAATCCGGAGAACTATCCCATTCAAAATAACCTCAGGGGAAAAAAACAAAAAAAACCTTGAGAATTAATCTAACCAAGCATGGAAGATCTCTGTGATAAAAATTAAAGAACACTGAAGAAAAAAAATTGAAGACCTTAGAAAAAAGAAAGATCTCCCCTGTTCTTGGATAGGCAGCATTAATATTGCCAAATAGCCCTACTACCAAAAGCACTACACAGATTCAATTCAATTCCCGTCAAAATACCAAATGCAGTCTTCATAGAGCTAGAAAAAAAAAATAGTCCTTAAATTCATTTGGAAGAATAAGAGACCCAGAATAGCCAAAGCAATCCTGAGCAAGAAGAGCGACTGGCTGGAGATATCACTGTACCTGACTTCAAACTACACCACGGAGCCACAGTAACAAAAACAGCCTGTGCTGGCATCAAAAGAGACATAAAGAGCAATGGAAGAGTAGAAGACACACAGCAAACCCATATACTTTCAGTCATCTGATACTTAACAAAGGTGCTAAGAGTATATGTTAGAGAAAAGATAGCCTCTCTAACAAATGGTGCTGGGAAAATGGCATATTTGTATGTAGCAGAATGAAACTAGATCCTAATTCTCTCACCCTACACAGAAGTTAAATCAAAGTGGATCAAAAACTTAGAATTAGATTGGAAAATTTTCAACTTCTAGAATAAAACATGGAGCCAACACTCCATCGTATGGATGCAGGCCCTGACTTCCTTAAGAAGACCCTAGAAAGCTCAAGAAATAAAACTAAGAATCAGTAAGTAGGACAGCATCAAGTGTAAAAACTTTTGCACAGCAAAGGAAACAAGAGCAAAAGAGAGAGCCTACAAATTGGGAGAAAATCTTTGCCAGTCACTCCTCTGACAGGGGGATTAATATCCAGAATATACAAAAAAACTAAAAAAAAAAACAAACCCACAAGTAGCTTAATCAGTAAGCGGGCAAAAACACTAAACAGCACCTCTCAAAGGAGGAAACACAACAGCCAACAAATATACAGAAAAAATGTTCAGCATCTCTAGCAATTAGGGAACTTCAAATCAAAACGACACTAAGATTTAATATCACCCCAGTCAGAATGGCAATTATCAAGAATACAAATAATAATAAATCTGGCAAAGATGTGGGAGGAAAGGTTAATTACATTGTTGGTGGGACTGCAAATGAGTATGACACTATGGAAAGCAGCATGAATATTCCTAAAAAAAAAAAAAAAACAACTAGGAGTGGAACCACCATATGATCCACCTATCCCACTCCTTGGTATTTATAAAAAAAAAAATTTGCACATTATAGTGATAAACCACATCAATATTGTGTGTGTGTGTGTGTGTGTGTGTGTGTTGCTGGGGATTGAACCCACGGCCTTGTGCATGGGAGACAAACACTCTGCCAAATGAGCTATGTCCCCAGCCCCCATGTCAACATTTATTGAAGCACAATTCACAATAACCAACAAGAGATGAATGGATAAAGAAAACGTGGTGTGTATATATATATATATATATATATATATATATATATATATATATACAAAGGAATATTACTTAGCCATAAAGAAGAATGAAATTATGGCATTTGCCAGTAAATGGATGGAAATAGAGAACATCATGCTCGGTGAAATAAATCAGACTCAGAAAATCAAGGGTCAAATGTTTGCTCTCATAAGTGAAAGAAAGCCAGAGCAAAATAAAGAGAAAGCTGGAAGGGGAAATAGATATCAGAAAGATATAAGGAAGATCAGTGGAGGAGAAGGAGACTGAGAGGGAGGGACCAGGGATGGGAAAGGAGAGGGACTGTGGAATGAATTTTTAAAAATCACCTTATGTGCATATAAAAATATACCACAGTGAATCCCACCTTTATGTATATGTATAAGGCACCAATCAAAAATAAATAAACAGATGAGTGAAAAGAAGGGACACCAGGTGGGAAGGGGCCAGAACAGGGACTGAAATGGAGTAAACCAAATTCCACGCATGCATGATTCTGTCAAAATGAACCAAAATACTATGTATAACTATCACGTCCTAATAAAATAAAAACAGAGGATATATCAAAATAGCTAGAAGAGTAGATTTTTAATGTTTTCACCACAAAACAATGATCAATATGAGATGATGAATTGGATAATTAGCCTGATTAAACCAGTTCACACTGGAAGGATATAGCAAAACGTCAAATAGTACACCATAAATAATTATGTATACATAATTATTATTTGTTGATTAAAAATAAATATTCCATTATATCAAAGAAGACATTTGGCATTTGTTTTTTAGGGTTTGGCTAGCTTCACTTAGCATAATCTGCTCTAGTGCCATCCATTTTCCTGCAAATTCCATGATTTTGTCATTTCTTAGTGCTGCGTAGTACTCCATTGTGTATAAATGCCACATTTTTTTTATCCATTCATCTATTGAGGGGCATCGGGGTTGGTTCCACAGTCTAGCTATTGTGAATTGTGCTGCTATGAACATCGATGTGGCAGTATCCCTGTAGTACGCTCTTTTGAGGTCTTCAGGGAATAGTCCGAGAAGGGCAATAGCTGGGTCAAATGGTGGTTCCATTCCCAGCTTTCCCAGGAATCTCCATACTGCTTTCCATATTGGCCTCACTATTTTGCAGTCCCACCAGCAATGTATAAGAGTACCCTTTTCCCCACATCCTCGCCAGCACTTGTTATTGTTCGACTTCATAATGGCTGCCAATCTTACTGGAATGAGGTGGTATCTTAGGGTGGTTTTGATTTGCATTTCTCTGACTGCTAGAGATGGTGAGCATTTTTTCATGTACTTGTTGATTGATTGTATGTCCTCCTCTGAGAAGTGTCTGTTCAGGTCTTTGGCCCATTTGTTGATTGGGTTATTTGTTTTCTTATTGTTTAATTTTTTGAGTTCTTTGTATACTCTGGATATTAGGGCTCTATCTGAAGTGTGAGGAGTAAAAATTTGTTCCCATGATGTAGGCTCCCTATTTACCTCTCTTATTGTTTCTCTTGCTGAGAAAAAACTTTTTAGTTTAAGTAAGTCCCATTTGTTGATTCTTGTTTTTAACTCTTGTGCTATGGGTGTCCTATTAAGGAATTTGGAGCCCGACCCCACAATATGTAGATCGGAGCCAACCTTTTCATCTATCAGACGCATAGTCTCTGATTTGATATCAAGGTCCTTGATCCATTTTGAGTTAACTTTTGTGCATGGCGAGAGGAGGAGATTCAGAGCAGGGAGGAAGAGCAGGAGGAAAAGATTAACATTAAGCAGAGTCATGAAGTGGGAGGGAAAGGGAGAGAAAAGGGAAATTGCTTGGAAATGGAAGGAGACCCTCATTGTTATACAAAATTACATATAAGAGTTTGTGAGGGGAATGGGAAAAAAATAAGGAGAGAAATGAATTACAGTAGATGGGGTAGAGAGAGAAGATGGGAGGGGAGGGGAGGGGGGATAGTAGAGGATAGGAAAGGTAGCAGAATACAACAGTTACTATTATGGTATTATGTAAAAATGTGGATGTGTAACCGATGTGATTCTGCAATCTTTGTAATGTTTTGAATAACCAATAAAAAAATAAAAAAATAAATTAAAAAAAAGAAACCAGGAGAAAAAATAAATAAATATTCCATAAATGGAGGGAAATATATTAACACTATTTTCTTCAAGTGAAAAATCTCTATTTTTAAAAAATAAATCAATGAATCAATCACTATTTACAAATATCTATTCAACTTCCAGAGGTCTAAATAAAGCAGTATACACCTTCTTCTGAGGCAAATATTAGAAAATTGAAACTATTCTCAAAAGTATTCTACCAATTAAAGCAGCCCCACCATAATCCTAACGGAGTAGTCCTGTACTTTGAATTCTGAATTCCTGCTTAGATCTCCCAAAATTAGCTTGTATTCATAGACTGAGGAACAGGCAGCACAGCCTGGGGTCAAGCTCGATTCAGGCAAATGTTCCACTTGTGGGGGCTCCCGCCGGCTGAATCTCACAGTCTCACTCTGCCGATCTCTAGAACAAAGGTGACAATAATAGGGCCTATGCATAGGGTCTGTGAGAGGAGTCAATGGACTAATAAAGGAAAAATTCTCAGCAAAATGCCTGTCTATAAATGTCAATTATTTGATTTAGAAAAGGGAAATAGTCAAACAAAATAAATGACCTTGACCCCAAGGTAAAATATCAAACTCAATCTAACTGAATCTGTCAACGAGAAATGTTAATGCTAAATACTAACAAAAATGTCCTTCAGACCTGGCTCTGTTTGCACTGGCACCTCTCACTCTCCTGTTGGTAAGTTCAGGTGTTCCCTACGGCCAGGAAGAAGCAACTGTTTTTTCATATTAACATCCTTAACAGTGAAATTGGAGAGAGGCTGTAGGAGGGGGGTTGGTTGGGATAGTCCGCATTTCTTTCTGAAGGGAAAGTCCCTGGACCCACATCCTCATCTAGATGAGGTCAAATTTGCCCTTTGGACTAGGGATAAAAAAAATCCAGGAATTCTCTAGAGAGCTGGTGTTTGAACTGGTGGGCACAAACCTAGGGGTCAGAAGAGGTCCTAATCCCCTCATAGGAACCGTGTGCTCACACCGGTTCTCATCTCTGCCTCCCTTTCCACATTCACTCAAGTTCCGGTTTGTTTGACAAAAGACCTGCCTGGCTTCGCTGAATGTTAATACTTGGCATTGATTCTGAACGTAGACATTTCTAGACTTCAAAGAAAAATTTTGAAGTATTATTTTGTCACACACAATTTTTTTTCTCTATCAAATGGTATCTGATTTCTTGTCTTGAATAAAATCAATCCAGTCACGGGCACTAAATCACTAAAAAGAATTTTGAGTAATAGATCTCCCTATTCTTTTTTTAGCCCATAGCACACAGGAATTCAAAGAATCAAGTGACATTTCTCCCACAAAACTGATTGTTCCCACATGTCCATTCATCTGAAAAGTATTTTCAGAGTTATAAAAATTTTTAAAAAAATTCAGAGTTAGAAAAATGAAAAATGCCCTATAGATGCAAGGAGTGTGGAAAAGCATTCAGTCGATTCAGTCAGGTTCTCAGACATCAAAGAACTCACACTGCAGAGAAACCCCATGTGTGTGAGCAATGTGGAAAAGCCTTTAGTTCCTCCAGCTGTATTAAATACATGAGAAACTGCATACTGGACAGAAACCTCATGTGCATAAGCAACGTGGGAGAAAGCCTTCATCCAATCCAGCCATGTTCTCAAGATGAGAGAATTCATATGGGAAAGTAACCATGACCAAAGACGTGGTAGGACTTCTTTCTTGAACTTTCTATCAAATATGAACAGTGGAGAGAACCCATATTAATGTCAGGCATGTGGGGATGCCTGCGGTCATTGTGTTCAATATGCACATATAAATGAACAGCGCATGGAGAGAGATATGGAATAGAAGTGATGTGCAAGAGCCTTCAGCTGACCCGTGTATAAGTATGTGCACTGAATCTAAAGGCTGGGAACGAGAAAAACACAAGAGAGTTGTCATTTAAAAGAGACAGTTGCAACATCCTCTGAAAAGTTCTGGACTGGAATCCTAGATATAATTAATATAAAGACCTTGTTGCAAAATAATTGTGATTAGAATGCTCCAGAAAACACACTGCCAGAAGGAAACGTATTAGTTATAAATCAGTTGTGCTTATCAGTGGTTTTTTTTTTTCTCATTGTTTTGTACTTATAGGGTTTGTTTTCCCTACTGGATGCAAGCTGTAAAGGGCATGGGTCTGTTTTACAAATACTCCACCACCTCAGCTCAAAAGCCCAGGGAGGGACCCCTTGTGGAGGGATGAGAATGTACAACTCTGAACCAGGCGGTCGTCTCTGCCTCTGATGACTGCAGCACCCACTAAGTCTCCTCGGGCCTCACATGAAATAGGGGTGAGGCTTCGTCCCACCAATCTCTCTTAACCACAGGATGGATAAGAAAAGCTCTGCAAGTTTTGAGGCAAGCTGCAAAATGAGAGGGTTTCTCTTATTCACCAGGCAGAGGCAGTTCTACAGGGTTGGAATACTCTCAGTGGAAAACGAATGTCTACTCTACTGAATGTAGAGATTCAGACTTTAACCAAATAGACTCCTGTGTGATTCAGAAAATATCCTGAATTTCTCATTTTGTTTCAGTAGTCTCCCCACCTAGGCTTGACTCCATTTAGGCCTGGTGTAAATTTACTTTTTAAATCTCTGGTTTGATTTATAAGCAAATCAAGCACTCTGATTTGAACCATCAATAAATAAAAATGGAAAATAAATAAAATTCTCTTGTTTAGCAATAATAATATTTTATGATGCATGGACATATAAACACACAAAAAACTGCATTCAACTTATGAAAAAAATGTGTTAAATTTTTGCTTCATGTACTTAATACTTTTTCAAAATGGCAAGATATGGGTCTGGGGGGTGTAGCTCTGTGACAAAGTGCTTGCCTGGCATATATAAAACCCAGGATTTAACACGCAGAACCAGAAAAAATGTTTGGAAATACATGGCAGGTCCTCTGTCAAAATGAATCTCTGCTGGTACCCAAATCATCAATGTGCCTTATGCTACAAATTCCATGGAGACATTTTCTTATTATTTCCTTGTTCCTGATGAGTCTGTGTGGTTCTTGCCTCAAGCTCTTCATGACAGTGAATGAGTGCTGTAGCCACCACTCCCATGCCCTCAGACCCAGGCCATACCTGTAGCACACCCAAAGCACCTGCAGACTTTTTGCTGCCACCTCTGATTTGCACAGTGAGTCTCACTGAATGGAAAGATCATTCATTAGACATCCGAGACAGTGACCATCAATTTGTGCACCAAATCATGCCAAATGGATGGTCCTGTGGTGTCTAAATCCCTTTTCTGTGATATATCCCCAGGAAGAAGAAAGGAAAAATCTTAAATGCTTGACTTACCAAGGAATTGTCAGATAACTGCCCTACTTGGGCTGTTTTTAATGACAGAAACCAGTCCCAGTACCATCTGAGACACAGCCCACAGTTGGGGACCCTTTAACACCTATATGTTGACTTCACACGTCATCTCCATGGTCCAGCTATTACAGGGGCCCTCTCCTGCTTGGCCTGAGGCCTTCTCTCCGGGTAAGACCAAAGCCTTTTCAGCATGAAAGTTTTGTCTCGGTGATAGAATTTTTCACTTCCTCTTTGAAAATCACTTCCAAATCACAGAAACATTGCAATGACAGGTAGAATAGAGATCACCTCTACAAGCCGGTCCAATTGCAGTTCTTTTGCTTTGATAATACAATCTCCTTGATTCCACTGTGCTTAACATGAATTCAGGGTAAGGTTCACCATTTGTGGGACAGACATTCCATCAGGTATTCAAGCTTTGAAGATCAAACGACAACCAGACTCTCCCACCCCAGCCCTAGAGTTCTGGCAATATCATTCATAAATCCAGTGTTGAAACAAGAATCACGTGGCCGACACTGAACAGGCTTCATGTGGAGAAAGCCCTCCCAGTGTCTATGACAGACACACAGACAGGGTTCCAAGGAGCAGTATAGGCTCTGCTCCTGTGAATTTCTCCCAGGTTGTTGAGAGATCCGGTTGAGTTCCAGCAGTTTTCCTCCAGCATGTAACAGTCACTTGAATATGAAGGATTCTCCTTCAGGGCTAAGTTCCTTTCCACAGGGTTGAGACCCCTAGACTAAGGTAAAGCTCGGTTCCAATACTTTGGTTCTACCAAGAGAGGGAAGCCTAATTAAATGGATTTACAAGAGCTTCCCTGCAGTGACGCAGTCCAGGTCCCATTAGCTCTTCTCTCAGCACGGGTTTGTGCTGTCAAAAGGAAATTTTTCTCTTTGTAGGCAAATGTGACTCCTTCTAGCCCCCCTTTGACATCCCTCTGCACATAGAATCCCTAATCTTCCTAGATCTCTGGTAAAGACAAAGAAGATAATCCCAAGCAAGACAGTTAGCCACAAGGGAACCATGTTCCAGTTGCTCGTTTACAGGAGGAAATTAACCTAACTTCCCAGAGCCAGCTTAGAATTTGTCTCTCTGTGGGACACCACTAGTTGGAGGTCCTGACGCCCTTCAGGTACAGAGGGAAGAGGTGGCAAGGCCAACTAGCACAACCAAAGATGTGAGATGGGGGTATATTTTTTCATCTCTAGATTATATGGACCACATGAGTTTCAAGGAGCCATTACTCTTTCTGTGTCCCAATAAATGGAGACAAGACCTTCTTGACATGAAGGTCCTAGATTAAATAATTACCATGTGTTGAACGCTCGGTACCGCGTAGTCCTCAGACGGCCCTTCCACCTGAGCCAGGTGGACACTTTCATCCTCTCTGAATAAGGCAGCTCTATTCTTCCATTCTCACTTCCTTTACCTTCCAAGACACTAACACAGCAGTGTCTTTCCTCTTTATTCCCCTTTATTAAGGTCGACCCTCAGTACAGTCTCCACTCAGGCTTTACCTCAGTTTCTTCAGCCCTGTTGCCCTCCATTCCTCATCCCCTTCTTTGTAGCTATGAAATATGAAATGACAGGCATAATAAGCAACTGCCATGGGGACGCAGAGCTCTCTTTGGTCAAAAAAAGAAAAATTGGTCAGCTGTTTTGAACTAAAGTTAAAAAAATAAAATGAAACTCATTTCCTTTGGTTCACTTTGAGTGTGAACTTCATCACCTCCCACACAGAGGGACTGTTGGCAGGTTGTAAATGTTCCATGAAGTTCCAGATTCTACAGGAAATGGTGCCACCTTGAGGTTCAATCTGTACACTTACATTCAGTTTTAGAAAAATACTCCACAGACACTTCCTATTACATGCCAGTCCCTACACATAACTTTGGTGATTAGAACAACAAACTCATTTGAGACCCTAGGATGTTCCATCCTGTGCAGGAAGTAGACACATAAATATGACACTTCAAAACAAAGAACATGGTCTTTGGGAGACATGTGCTTAGGAAATTGTGGAAATATAGAAAACGGCCACGTACACCAATCCGGGCATTCAAAGGAGGCTTTGTGAGGGGCAAGATTAAGAGAGAAGTAGAATTATTTTGTCAAAATGAACCTGAATATTATATATAGTCATAATGCTCTAATAAAATAAGAGAGGAATAAATAAATGTCTGACCCGGAGTATCAGTCAACATTCACTTAACATGCACAGGGACACTGCAGAGGAAGACCTGATCGAGCTGGATGCTGGGACTTAGATTGGACTCCTGGGAGGAGGATGGGTGCTGAGAGCCACAGCCCAGTTGGGATGGCACCAGAAGGAGTGGTTAAGAGGTGACAGGCAGCCATTAAGATGATGATAATTAAGTTATAATTGCTGTGACTGGATGATGCTGGATTGGGACAGGCTGTGTATTGAGTTGTATGTGGACCCCGGCTGTCCAGCAATAGGGTGGCTCGGGAATAGGGCGGCTCCAGGAGTAGGGTGGTTCCTGCTGCCTTGGGCGCCCACCACTTTGGAGTTCCCCTGGAGTTCTCTCGGGGTTGAGAGAGAGAGAGAGAGAGAGAGAGAGAGAGAGAGCGCACTGAGCCCAGTGGAGAGCTGGGAGAGTTCCCGGGGACAGTTCCCGGGAAGTGTGCATGGAGTGCTTGGCGGCTCGGCTATTTTGTGCCCAGCCAGACTGCGGCATTGGCTCTCAGCAGATGGGGTTTACAAAGAAGTGAATCAAGAATTGGAAAATCACCTCCAAGTTGGCACAGATGATCGATTCAACCCTCATGGCAGGTTGGGTGACAATAACTCTGCAAAATCCAAGTGACCCATGTACATTGAGGGCCAGGAAGGATGATAATCCTGGCAGAAAACATATCCAGACAGCCATCCTTGTGGATGAAGACAATATAGCCGCAGTTGAGGGAAGAAGACGCTTAGGGGAAACATGAAATCCTCTGTGGTTTGTCATTTGGTCACTAAGAAGTCATCAGAGTGCTGAGGAGTGATAATGGTCAAATTATATTGTTACATTATGTGCATATATGAATATCTAACAACAAATTCCAACATCATGTACAATTAAAACACACAATTAAAAAATGTGTAAAGAAGGCTGGGGTTATGGCTCAAAGGTAGAGCGTTCGCCTAGCACATATGAGGCCCTGGGTTCGGTCCTCAGCACCACATTAAAAATAAATAAATAAAATAAAGGTATTGTGTTATCTACAACTAAAAAAAACTAATTTAAAAAATGTGTAAAGAGAGGAGATAAAAGGAAGTTATCAGAAATTCATGGAAGTCAAATCGTTGGCTTGCTCACCACCTGTAAAGAAGAGTACTAGTGATTGGGGATTAATAAATACCATCATAGCTGTAAGCATTTATCAGGTAGGAGTAAACATCTACTTCCCCACCTCCAAGGGTGGAGGTAAACCTTGCACTCTCTTAAAGTACTGCTGTTTCTTTTAACCATATTTGGTATAGCCACCATCTTTCCACATACAAATATACTCTTGGTTTTTGTTTTTGTTTTGTTTTTGCAGTGCTGGGGATTGAACTGAGAGTCTTGAGGAGGCTCGGTAAGTGTCTACCACTGAAGTATGCCCCCAGGCCCCAGACAGACACTCCTGAAAGACCCCACTCATTTGGACAATGCACAGAACAGAACCATTTTTCACATCCTAAGGACCAGAGTGCTTCCTCAAGTTTAGGTCCTGAAGACTCCAATGATACAGAAGAAGATCCTCATCTGAGAATGAAACTCACTTTTCTCCCAGCACTAGAGGGTGAGGGAGGAAAAAAGTCTGCAAAAGATATGAAGAAAAAATTTAAGGGAATATGACAATGTTTGTCATCAACTTTTGAGGAACGTTATACTAAAACAAAAAGATAGCAAAAGTAACTCAGAAAGCTATCCAAAACCCCAGCAGAAGGCATTTCTAATTACTGAGAAATAGGAGAGCCCTAACCAATGTCAGGAATTGAAAAATGAAAAGAACGTCCTACACCTAAACAAATAATATCTCAAAACAGACTCTCTTTCAACTTGAGGTGGGTCCAGAGGCATTACATCAATTCGTCCACATTCCCTCATTCAGAGGACGTTGTCGGTGTCTCAATGTTGCAGTCACCAAAAAATTCAATATAACGTTTGTTTGTGGCAGATGCTCATTATATATTTGTTAAACAAATGATCGTCATTGAAGTTCACGTCTTTCTCTTTGCCTGGAGTCTAGCTATTAGGTTCTGAGCTTAATGGGACTTCTAAGTTAGTTTCCATAAAGAGATGAATGTCTCAAGGACAGGAATGTTCTAATCTTCTTCTTCTTTTTTTTTTATAGGTCACAAGAGTTTATTTTTTTAGAATATGAACTGGAAAAAACATTTCAAAGGGAATGAACTAATATTTTAAAGCATATGGATGATGTAGAAACCATAAACTCATCTTTTAAAAAGAATTCATATAAAATTGAAATAACTATGACATTTGCGCTAACAGTTTAAATACTCATTCCCCAAAGGAGACATTAACTATATAGAATTCCAGGCATTAATGCCGGTTTCTCTTCTTCTCTGATCTTGTGTTTCTGCTTTTTCCCATGACAGGCTAAAGAAGCCCTGAAATGTGTGCGCCATTCTCTCTACTTGAGGATGCTAAGTAGAAGAACTCAGTGAAAAGAATTAATCTCACATTTTTAAACACCAGTGGATTTTTCCATTTTGTATTGATTTTGTAATTTCCAAACTAGATGTTTTTGTTTTCTTTTTTTACATGATAAATATATTTGGTGAAATAAAAAAGACAAGATTCAGAATTCTGGAAGATAACTGAAAATAATAAAAATCAAAATATCAAATTGAAAATATATCTGCAATGAAGAACACAATGTTGGGTTTCAACACCTTTTGCTACCTTGAGATGGGATGCTGCAGTAAGAAACGTCTAAATGTGGGAGTGAGTTTGGAACCAGCAATGGGAGGATCCTGGGAAGAAATACATGCCAGGTGCAGTGGCACATGACTGTAATCCCAGTGGCTCAGGAGGCTGAGGCAGGAGGATCACAAGTTCAAAGACAGCCTCAGCAACAGCGAGGCACTAAGCAACTTAGTGAGACCCTGTCTCTAAACAAAATACAAAATAGAGCTGGGCATGTGGCTCAGTGGTTGAGTGCCCCTGAGTTCAATTCCTGGTACCAAAAGAAAAAAGAAAAAAAAAGAAATACAGGCTCATGTTAGAGTCCAAATTGCCCTGGACAGACTCGGCGGAAGTTGAAATTTCTACGACATTCCTGTTGAACACTCACAGGAAAAAGGAACGTGTTATCAGAGAGCAAAGGGGAAGGGCTATTTACGATGCAGTGGCAGAAAGTTATCAAAATTGTTGTCTACTGACCAGGTCAAGATACCACCATGCCTGGGTTCTTGGTTACCCACATCATTCCAAACCAACCATTCTCCTTTTCAAAGGCACTGCTCACTCAGTTTAGAGTAACATGGTCACAAACATGCAGACAATACACCCTAAGTAACTGAAGCAGGAGTCCACTAAGATGTCACAGTGTCCCTGCCACTCCTGCAGTGGTGGCTTCTGCCATTCGACCAGCGCTAGCTTCATGAAAGAAGGTTCATAAGTAATTGCTAGGGAGTTTTAAAGAGACAAGACTCTCATTACCTTTAATACCAGCTCCAAGACGACTTCTCCTAGCTCCCGCCTCCAGCCACCTAATGCGGTGGCGGTGTCGAGGTTTGCAGAAGAGACAAGAGAGAGAGAGAGAGAGAGAGAGAGAGAGAGAGGGAGAGAGGGAGGGAGGGGGAGAGAGAGAGAGAGAGACACACACACACACACACACACACACACACACACGTCAGGGAGTGAGCTTTAATTGGAGAACAAAAAATTCCAAGGAAAATCCCATCCAATGAAGGTTAAGGGGGGCAGCATCCCAAGGTCAGGGGTGATGATTGGGTCTTCAGGGCAGTGGCCAGGCATACCTCTGCACAGACAAGCCCTCGGACTTGGAAAAGGAAGGCTCCGACACAGCTGTGTCCAAGCGCCTCTCACCCAGCCTGGGAAGTAACTCAAATCACGTGCGAGGATGGCTGCCCCCCAACACCTTTACAGGGCTTCTGAGGCCAAGCAATTCATTCTAGGAGCCCACATTGGGGGTAACCCCATAGTAATTTTGTTAAAGAATCCCAGCACAGGGACCACAGGGGACCCTCAGTGGGCCCCTTTCTCGGCTATTCTCTAATCACAACCGAGACACTAAATACACTCTTGAAGTTCCCCTCCTCTGCTTCCCTGGAACCAATTCTCCACTGCTACGGACCCCTCCAGACTAGAGGCAGAGCAGACAGAGCAAATAGAGATCCAAACAAATGTCATAGCATGCATGAGTTATGGCCTCCTCTTCTTTTAGCTCCAGATTAAGCTGAAATGAACCTCTATTACCAAGATCAAAGCTTCATAGCCTGATGTGGTGGCCCACGCCTGTAATCCCAGCAACTCAGGTAACTAAGGCAGGAGGATCACTAGTTTGAGGCCAACATCAGCAACTTAATAAGACCCTGAATCAAAATAAAAAATAAAAAGTGCTAGGGATGTGGGTCAGAGGTAAAGGCACCTTTGGGTTCAATCCCCAGTACCACAATAATAACAATAATGTTATTAATAATAATATTATTAATGATAATGTTATTGTTATTATTATTATAAGTTTTATGAATTTAGTCAACTAACCTGAATCAGTGTTGGCCTTCATGTCCACACTCAGACTTAATAAGTTGCAATAAAATCAAGTGTCTGTCAAAGGTATGATTATGCAGCTTAGCTCACCACTACAAGACAATGAGTGTGCTTCCCTTCTCAGCATGCAAGGTAAACTGCTTTTGTGGAAAAATTTCAAACTTTATTAGACAGCGGTGGGGATGTGGTGGAGTTGACCACGCAAGTTATTTTTTATTGGCTGATTAAGGGATCAAGCTCAGTAAGGGATACAAGTCCGAGCTTCAGTAGCTCAGACTCTGGCTTTATGTGCTACCATCCAGGTTTCTACAGATGTCCAAAGGAGCCTCAGTTGAGCTCCAAAAGACTCAGATGATGACTGTAGCTGGGGCTCCAGGTAATCTGTAACCCCTTGGAATACAGGTGATGGATTTATATGGTTTATATCTAAAATGTTCTTCCTCTCTCCCCCCCCCCCTTCCATCCCCCCATCACGAAGTGAGCCTCTTGCTCAACCACATGTTCCCAGCCAAAATGTTCTGCCTTGCCTCAGGCCCAAAGCAATGGAGCCAAATGACCATGAACTGAAATCTCTGAAACCATGAGAAAATAATTTCCTCCTTCAGGTTTTTTCCACAGGTATTTTGTCACAGCATCGAGCTGCTGACAGAAGACTGCTTCCCTTCTAAGCCTCCTCTGCCTTCTTTCCTAAACCTTCTCTAGGAATCTTTGCATCACAGAAGCCCAAAGGGAGCAAACAAAGGCTATAACGATGGCTCTGGCCAAGCAGAACTTGCCCAGCATTCAGACTACCTCGGCTCCTGGCCCTCAACCCCACCACAGCACGTGGACTTGGGCTTGTGTTATCACAAGCAGATGGAGTCAGAAGGTTTGTCCACCTCTACCCGAGCCTTACCTCGGGTTTGACAAGGATGTGTGTCGGGTAAGGAAGGGGTGGGCCACAGTGAGGGGTGGGGTTGGCAGCCAGGGACTGGTCTTGTGAAACAAAGGAGCCTGGGTCAGCCTGTGTCGCATGGCTCTGGCTAGGTGGTGAAGAGGGGCCCACTTCTGTCCCTATAGTAGGATAGGTTGTGTACAGCATCCCTCCAGCAAGGGGGCAAAAATAAGTTGGTGGCTAACAGTGACTTTACGTGACAGTAGAATCCATGTAGAACTAAAAAGAACCAGCAAATTTTTAAAAAGCAAAGGGGTTTAATTTTGATGAACTATAATTTATTATTTTTTTATACTTTATACTTTTTGTGTCATGGAAGAAATCTCTGTCAAACACAAAGACCCTTAAGATCGTTTCCTGTTTTCCTCTAGAAGTCTTTAACATTTTTAGCTTTTACATTTAGGCCTATGATCCATCATAAATTAATTCTGATATATGTAAGGACATGTAATAATTTTTCAAATACATCCAACTGGACCAGATAAGATGCCAATACCATACTGTCCTGATTTCTGTAGCTTTGTATTGTCTTAAAAAGTCCTGTTGTGTGACCTCTCCAATTTTTTTTTTTTTTCATTTGGGTTATTAAAAACTCTTTGTAGTTAAATATGAATTTTTAAACTAATTCGTAATAAACTTTTACCCTTCCATCCTCCAAAAAGGAGGATATTGGGCTTGGTTAAGGTTGAATAAAATCATTGGGGAAGACTGACATTTTAATAATATGGAGGATCCGACCCACGAACACCGTATGTACCCCATGTCTTCATGCATTTCCCTCAGAAATGTCCTGTTATTTTTCACTGCATAGGGCTTCAGATCTTTTTTTTCTCTCAAATTCATTCCTAAGATTTTGATATTTAACATTACTGAGACTTCTATTTTTATTTGAATTTGATTGCACATAGCCAATGCACAGAAATACAATAAAATTTTGCATATCATTCTTGTATCCTGCAACCATACTAAACTGACTTACTACCTACCAGCCTTTGGTTGATAATACTGGATTCTCTAGAGGTTATCATCATTTGTTTTTGTGCTAGCAATTGAACCCTGGGCCTCTCATGCCAAACACACACTCTGCCTCTGAGCTACGCCCCCAGCCCCTGAAGATCCTTTCCAATACTTTTTTTTTCTACTGCACTCTACAACCTCTAATGAAATGCTCAGAAGTAGAGTCAGCATCCTTGCACTGAGCTCAGTATAAGGACTGCATTCAGACATTCACCATTTAGTATGCATGTTAGGTTTGTTTTGTGGGGTTTTTTAAATAGAAGCTTTATCAAGGTGAAGAAATTTTCTTTAAATCCTAAACGTACTTAGAGCCTTTATCATGAGTTATTTGCATAGAATTGTCAAACTTCTCCATCTACTTAGTCATGATTTTCCTTTAGCATTGTTAATGTGGTAAATTTCATTTACTTTCCAATGTTAACCCTACCTTACATTCCTGAAATAAATCTCACTTAGTCTGTTACCCAGTGTATTTATGAAGGTATTTTGTAGAATCTGATTTGCTAAAATTTTGTTGAGAATGTGTTTATGTTCATGAGGGATGATGATCCAATTTCCTTGAAACACCTGTGTGTGGTTTGGGGATCAGGGCAATACTGGCCTCAGAAGACTCACAAGGGTTCTTTCCTCTTTAGTTTTCAGAGAAGTTGTGTAAAATTGGTATTATTTCTTCTTTTAAAATGTGGTAACAAGTACCACTAACACCATCTATACCTAGAGTGTTCTTTGTGAGAGGAACGAAAAATCAAATCCTCTTACAAATAGGACAACTTATACAACTCACAATAGCTAGACTGTGGAACCAACCCAGATGCCCTTCAATAGATGAATGGATTAAAAAAAAATATATGGCATTTATACACAATGGAGTATTACACAGCACTAAAAAATGACAAAATCATGGAATTTACAGGGAAATGGATGGCATTAGAGCAGATTATGCTAAGTGAAGCTAGCCAATCCCTAAAAAACAAATGCCAAATGTCTTCTTTGATATAATGAGAGCAACTAAGAACAGAGCAGGGAGGAAGAGCAGGAGGAAAAGATTAACATTAAACAGAGACATGAGGTGGGAGGGAAAGGGAGAGAAAAGGGAAATTGCATGGAAATGAAAGGAGACCCTCATTGTTATACAAAATTACATATACGAGGTTGTGAGGGGAATGGAAAAAAAAACAAGGAGAGAAATGAATTACAGTAGATGGGGTAGAGAGAGAAGATGGGAGGGGAGGGGAGGGGGGATAGTAGAGGATAGGAAAGGTAGCAGAATACAACAGTCACTAATATGGCATCATGTAAAAATGTGATGTGTAACCGATGTGATTCTGCAATCTGTATTTGGGGTAAAAATGGGAGTTCATAACCCACTTGAATCTAATGTATGAAATATGATCTGTCAAGAGCTTTGTAATGTTTTGAACAACCAATAAAAAAAAATAGGACTACTTAGGTTTTCTATTTCTTGAGTAAACTGAGATAATTTCTACCTTCCAAGGAATTTGTGTGTATTTCATTTAAATCATCAAGTGTGCTGCCCTAAGTGTTTCAGATAGTCTCTAATGATCATAAACATCTGTATGATCTGTAATGGTGTGATCTCTCTCTCCTGACAGGGGTAATCTGTCATATCTTTTTCTCCTAACCAGTCTAGACAGAGGTTTATGAATTTTTTAAGCTTCTCAAAGAAATAGCTTTAATTTTCTGCTGTTTTTCTGTTTTCTCTCTCTAGTGTCACTGAATTCTGCTCTGCTTTGCTACTTTTCTTCTTACACTTCAATTTGATACTGTTTTTCTACTTTGGAAAAGTGGAAATAGAAATTATTACTGAGACCTTTTTACTCCTATCATAGGCAGTTAGTCCTATAAATTTTCATCTGAATATTACTTTAGTTGCACCATAAGATACAAGGCCAACACACAAAAATCATTTCTATTTCTATATATCAGCAATGAACAAGCATAATTCAAAAATTAGAAAAACAAAACTATTTACAATAATGGCCAGAAAATAAATATTTAACAAAATATGTACAAGATAATGTAAGCCAAAACTACAATGTGCTGATGACAGAAACTATAAAATGTGAATACATGGAGACATATCACATGCACGAATCACAAAACTCACTATTGTAAGTATGTGAATTTACCTCCAAACTCATCTATAATGAAATTCCAATGGAAACCCAAGCAGGACTTTTGTATAGATAGATCAATTCTAAAATATATGTAGAAAGGTAAAATTAATAGTAAAAACAAATTGGAAAGGAAAAAGAAATCTGGAGGGTTTAAATTATCAGATTTTGAGATTATTACAAAGTATGGCAATCTTGGCCATGTGGTTTGGGCAAAAGAAGAGACACAGATGAATGAAGAAAAAAAGTCCTATATAGGCCCATATGAAATGTGGCTAACTGATTCTTGACAGAGATACAAAGGACATTCAGTGGAGGAAGGACAGTCTTTTCAACAAATGGTGCTGAAACAACTAGACATCCGTCCACGTGCCCCAAATAAAAACAAAAATCATGAACCTCACACTTTAAAAAGTAATCTCAAACTAAAAGTTATCTCATGTCTAAATATAACATTTAGAATAAGAAAACATTCAGAAGGAAACATACAAAAGCTTTGGGACTTGACGCTAAACAAAGATTTCTTTTGGACATGACACCAAAAAAGTATAACCCATAAAATGATAAGTAGACTTGCTGAATTTAAAATGTCTGCTCTATGACTGGAAGTAAATGAAAAGGCAAGCTGCAGAACAGCAGAAAATAGTACAGAGCACGTATCTGGCAGCAGATTTGTATTTACACCACACAAGGATTCTTAAATTCAATGGTTAAACAACACAATTTAGGACTGAGTGAGACTTGAACAGATTCTTCACCAAAAATGATATACAGAAGGCAAATAGGCACTTGAAAAAATATTCACCCTTTTCAGCCTTGAGGCAATATTAAAACCATGAGACACCACTACACTCCTATTACATGGATAAAGAAATACGGACAACATCAAATGCTGATCAAGACACAACTGAAATTGCCTTTCTGTTGAATAAGTGCTTCTTGGACACGCTGTATCAATATGCTTATCAGAGTGAAAATTTGATGTTATGATTTCAGACAAAGACATGCTCTCCAGTTTACTTAACGTAAGTTCCCAGTCGGGAGAACAGATGGAACAAATCTGCATGTCCACCATATTTGAATGAACTGTAAAATGTTTTTCTTCGCATGGGCAGAATCTTCTAACTTTGGTTTATCGTGTGTGTTCACCATTTCTTTTCTTTTTAAAGCATTCTTCTATTTAGCCTTTATTTTGTCCTAAGGTAGGGGTCAGGAAGTTTTTCTGTATAGGTTCAGACAACAAAAATTGTCAGCTTTATAAGCCACAAGGCTTCTGCTGCAAAACTTAATTCTACCCTCAAGTGAGAGCAGGTGGGGACGGACAGACCAACCAGCACTTCCAGTCTGCATGTTCCAATAAAACTAAAAGTTGACTGTGGCTTGATCTGGCCCATGGGCCATAGTTTACCAACCTCAACCCTAGGGACTTAGAGCAGCAGGACACCTAGTAGCCAGGACCAGGGCCACTCTTGATTGGCACCAACCATTTAATTAGCAGCTGTCTGGTTTCAATGTTGGGGCACTCTCCCACTGCCCTGGTCCCAAGGTGGTCTCAAAGGACCTCCTTTTTTTCTAATCAGAGCTCATGCACTTGAACTCTTTCAAGTCCTTTCACCACCCATGCAGCAAGGGTGGAGCCTGAGGAGTAGCTAGGCTGAGGGACTAAGTGGCAGGGCTGTGTCAAGGCCCAAGTCTTTCCAAAAGAATGGAATTTCTTTACTAACAGCAAGCATCTTCACTACCCCATCACGAAGTCATTAAAGTGTCTCCCCGGGTATCGGATTCAGCCCTCAAGTCAGTACCTCTGGGGCGGGATCCCCCCACCAGTGACCACGGAGCACACCCAGGTGAAGGAGCAGTGCCTGGCTTCTCCAGACCATCTGGTGGCCAGAGACACATGCCTGCAGGACCAGGATCTGGGGCATGATGCCGCGGAGCCTGGTCTTCATGACATCCACAGAAGGCTGGAAAGAATGCACTTTATTAATCTACCTCTAAAACTCTACAGACTAAAATTCTACTGAATTGTAATAATCTATTTACACAGTGCTGCCTGCAGGCTGGTTGGGGCTGGGCCTGCTTCCTCCCTAGCCATCCACCAAGCCCATGGCCCCCCGCAGGCCTGGGGCCACCTTCCATCTGCAGCACAAACACCTGCACACCAAGGAGGCTCACAGCCACCTGACCAAGCCCTCAGCACTGACAGACCAAGCAGGAGGATGTCAGCCAACACAGAGACAGACAGACAGATGGGCGCAGAGACAGCAGAGAGGCCATGGGCCTGCTTCAGTACTTCTTCAGATTGTGGACCAGGATGCCAGGGGTCCTGGTGCCCTGCAGGGGCGGTGAGTTCCAGACAGCCGAGCTGGTGCGCTTGTGGTAGCGGGGCTTGCTCTTCTTGAAGATGTCCTCCAAGTCCAGCGGGAGAATGGGTCCAAAAAGCTCCTCAATGTTCGGTGGGTTCAAGTATTGAGGGACGACAGCCTGTGAGAGCTGGGCGCCTACATGGAATGCAGAGGCCTGGTCAATGTCTTAGGCGCTCCATGAGGTCCCTGTCCCTTGCCCTACACACAGCCCTGCCACTCTCGCCACCCGAGCATGCCCTGCCCCTGCTCCTCTTGCAGGGCCTTCTTCAGGCTCACCCGCCACCCACACCAGCTCTTGTTCGTCTGCAGTCCTCTGGTAGCTGAACCAAAGTTCCCCAAGATCTGATAGAAGCAGGTGCTTTATTTTCCCCGTTGTGTAGATGGAAGACTTGCCCCAGGGAACAGAGCACAAGCACCAAGCAAGCCTCCTCGCCTCAGAGCACAGGCTGACAGGGGACAGAGCTGAGGCCGTGAGAGAGCACAGCCCTGCCAGCAAAGCTGAGGAAGACCCTGAGGGATCAGAGGTGGGAACGTGCACCCAGCACTTGCCAGGCAGCGGGCGCCACTCCGCACTCATTGTATTCCCCAAAAATCTCCTCAGCCAGGTTTTACTGTTAACCCAGCTAACAGATAAGTAAACTGTCTAAGGTCAACTAAGCTTAGGTGGCTCCTCTGCTGGCACTGGCCCCTGCTCACTGCAGCCTCTTGGGTGACTTGACACTTCTAGTTCGACCAAGATTCCAGCTATCGTGGGGTTCAAAGGAAGTGAAATTGACAAAAGCAAGCTGTCTTCTGTAGAGCGCTGACCCCCTGTGGGATTCCTGGCTGGGACCAGTCTGGCCCTCTGGAGGTCTGCATCCTGCCCCGACCCCCCGCACACATCCTGCAAACCACTACTGATGGCACCAGGCCCTGCTCCACGCCAGCAGGCCTCGCACCCAGCCCAGGGCAGCAGTCTCACTTACCCGCACGCCGTTTAGATGCTGGGCCTGTAAATTCCAGGTCAAATCCTGATCAAGTGGCCCGTGGCCCTCCTCCAGGTCTTTCCTACCATTCCCAATGGCTTGAAGCCCCTGGCTCCAGCTCTTGGCACTCTGCCTAAACCCTACTACCATCCTCAGCCCGACAGGTTGCTTATGTGGGTCTAAGCCTCATTGGCCCTCCTGAGTGGGGCTCTAAGAGGAGCTTGAGTCCATCAGAGCGCCTGGTAGCATGCCTGGCCTGGGCTGGCCACAATGTACTCATTAAGAAAACAGGCACCCACCACCCTAGGCTGGTCCTCAGATGAGCCCACAGGCCCAATGCAGGCTTCTTAGGCCAATTTCTCAAGCTGCCAACCCCAGCACAATAGCCTGGCCACCTGCAACAGTCTACCTGCCACTTCCAGGGCCTGAGAGAGTGAGGAGAGGCAAAGGCCTGAGTCTCCTGGGCACTCTAGGCCCTGCTTACCTTGGGCCCAGAGGGGAATAGGCTTCCGGGGGTTGGCCTCGTCATCAGTAGAGTCATCACTATTCAGGTCCATCCCATAATCCTCTGTAATGATTATGGGGTAGGTCCTGGGCCCTTGTGGAGTCATTTGATATGAGGTACAAACTGGAGACTGGGGGGAAAAAAAAAAAAAAAATCAATATGGCCACCACCTCCCTTCCCCTACCTTCCTGCATCCCACCACTGGGGGACGCTGGGCTCCAGCCACCTTCCCTCACCTCACAGGAAAACACAAAAGGTTTAGGGTCACATTTTAATCTTAAAAAGTCACAGAATACATACTACTCTGCATATTCGTTTTCCACACAAATATTTTTCCATGTCAGTGTGTCCAGATTCACCTCTCAGACCCATGATCTTCAACTTAACCCTCCGACATAGATGGACAGACCCAACTTCCAGTTTTCAACATCTTAACTTTGCTGCAGTGAAAACCCTTCCTTCACACTGTTTTGTTTCGTATCATCACTGAACTGAAAATAGCTGAAATGCTCAGCAGGAGCTGGCTAAATTCTAGTATAAAGAATGGGGACACAGACATCAAAAATAAGAAATGCACAGGGGGCAGAGCTGGGGAGAGAGACTGGCCAGAATACATTGTTATATTGTGTGCTTGCACCAACACGTAACAACCAATCCCATCATCACCTACAACAATGATATACCAAGGGAAAAAAATGTGGAAAAAAATTAAGAAATGCACATGTTAGAAGGGCAAACATCAAGAATAAAACAAAAATAAATGTTCAAAAGGGTGTGAGGAAAAACGAACATTTTTTACCCTGTTGATGGGATTATGTATCAGTACAACCGCTATGGAAATCAGTATGGCAGTTCCTCAAAAGACAGGAATGAAACCACCATATGACCCAGCTATGCTACTGCTCAGTATCTGCCCAAAAGAACCAAGCCAGCACACTACAGCAACACAGACACGCCCATAATCATAGCAGCAAAATTCACAATAGCCAAATCACAGAAACAGCCTTTTTTTTTTTTTTAAAGAGAGAGAATTTTTTTTTAATATTTATTTTTTAGTTTTTGGTGGATACAACATCTTTATTTTATTTTTATGTGATGCTGAGGATCGAACCCAGTGCCCCGTGCATGCCAGGCGAGCGTGCTACGGCTTGAGCCACATCCCCAGCCCCTGGAACCAGCCTTGATGTTTACCGATAGAAAAAAAGGTATATGTACACAATGGAGTTTTATTCAGCCGTAAAGAAGAACAAAATTATGTCATTTGCAGGAAAATGGATGGAACTTGAGATGATGTTTAATGAAATAAGCCAGATTCAGAAACTCAAGGGACATATGATTGTCTCTCATGTGCAGAAATTAGAGAGGAAAAAAGAAAAAAAGGGTGGTGGGAGAGGGAGGATCTCATAAACATAGAAGGGAAACCAGAAGAACAGAGGAAGGGTATCAGAGAAGGAAGGAGAGGGAGGGAAAGGGGAGGTAATGGGGAATGAGACTGATCAAATTATGCTGGGTGCATGTACAAATACATCACAATGAATTCCACTATCCGTATAATTATAATGCACCAGTTTAAAAAAAAAGGGGAAAAAAAGAAATGCACGTGTTGAAATGTCTATAATATATACTAAATGAAAAAAGAAAAATCAAACTTCCAAATAGTATTTGGTCATACTCATTTAAAAATGTACAAGTGTATATGTATGGAAAAGTACATCCATGTGTTTGTGTGCATGACCTGGTTACATATGTAAAACTCTAAGATATATAATGAGTTTAGTAGTTTCCCAAGGGCCCTTTTTTTAAAATTTATACTTTTATTAAAACTTTTTTTTAGTAACAAATTCTACTTTTAGAATATAAAAATAATATACCTATCAAAAACAGTAGATACAAAAAGGAGGTGGACCATCCTCCTTAAGGTCCTAACTTATAAAGCCCCTGTCTGGACAGAGAACAAGAGCGGGCCCCTGGCCACCCTGGGCACTGGCCTCACCTGCACATCTATGGTCACATTCAGGCCCTTGCTGGTTCTAGTCGCCTTCTTGGCTTTGCGCTCCTGCTCCTCCTGCAGCTGCTGCTCAGCCAGGCGCTGCTGCTCCTTCTGCAACCCAGCCAACAACAGGGAGTTGTGTATGTGCCCCACTGCCACCCCAGGCAGCACAGCAGGCCAGGCAGGCCCTGCGCCAGAGACTGAAATCAGGCTACCATCTCCCCAGCCACAGCCCAGCAGGCCCAGAGAAGCCCACCCATGACTTCCCCCTACCTTCTTCTTCTCCTCCAGTTCCCTCTGCAGTCGCTCCTTGTGTAGCCGCAGGGCCTTCTCCCTCTCCTGCAGCTCCCTGAGTACCAAGCAAGAGCCTGTCAGGGCAGGAAGCAGAGCCCTGGCCCTGTTCCCACCCTGCTAGGGAAACCAGGCCAGTGGGTATGCCTTAGAGGATGGGATGGCAAAATGGGATACCAACTCAGAGCCACAGCTGCACTTTTGCCCCAAAGGCAGGGTGTCTGCACCCTGAAGGGCCCTGCCTTGGCGATCACAAGCATGTAGTTCCCACTCCACCACACAACTCAGGTCTCAGCCTCACTCTTCTCTTATGCGATGGGACTGTAACACCTTTCTTCTAGCATTGTCACAGAGTCAAATGAAACCTTCTGTGCTACCTGCAATCATTCTAACCCACAGGACAAACACCAGCTCAACCCATGAAGCAGAGGAGGGGCTGTGATGGGTCTAGCTCATGACCTTGAACAAGTCACATAACTTTTCTGAACCAGTTACTTCCTCTGTGAAGTGGAGCTGATGGTTCCTAAGCCACAGTGAGCTTCAAGTGAGGACGCAAGAAGCGTGGGTAAAATACAGCTTGGTACCCACCACGGCTACCATTATAATTATCCTGTCACCCCTCGTAGGGTGACAATACCACCTTGCACTATCCAATTCTAAAACCACATTAGCTGCTACCCCTTTCTCCTGTCTTGGACTTCTACCTCTGACTCTGTCCATAGGACCAGGGACAACTTTATGTCAATCAATTAGCACCAGAAGACAGCACTATCACAGTCCAGCCCTTTGGCTGTGACTCCTCACTTCTCCGTTAAGCCTATAACCATCACAAAGATGGCGTTTCCCAGGAGATGGGGCAGGAAAGAGGACAGCTGCTGGGCTACACACACACGTGGGCACAGTCCTCTTACATCTCCTGGCCAACAGTGAGTGTGGCTTTTGTCCCTGACATCCCCAGAACCCCAGCGACCAGGCACAGGTGGGCCTCAGGTAACTACTTAGAAAACTAACTGCGGAATCCTATCCTGCCTCACAGAGACCACTCCTCGGCACAGCCAGTAGGTCCCAGGGTTCATGGAATCCAGAGTCCCCAAGGTGGGGAGCTGGGGTGGGAGGCACCCTGGGTCATCCTCATCATCATGGGGTGTACATCTGGGGGCAGGGCCCAGAGTGCTGAAGGCCCCATGCTGCATCACAAAGATCCCTCTGGCCCAAGATGCCAGTTTTGTTAACAGAAAAACAAAAAAAAAAACCTGTGGGCTTCCGTAGCCCCAGCCCACAGCAGCCCTGCTGCGAAGTGCTAGCCTGCCTGTCGCTGAGGAAAAGACCAAAAAGGCAGCACCACTGCCTGCAGGCAGAACAGAGCCGGAGCCAGGCCACCCCTCCCATGGCTCCTGCGTCTGCTGTAGACAAAGTATACCCTACTCGGAGGCCAGCAGCCATGGGCACCCGGCTCTGAAGGTAAGGAAAGAGCCTGCCAACCCAAGAGAAGCTGGGAGCCACACTGGTGTCAATGCACCGTCTCATTCCCACGCACAGGAAGGCAGGCTGTGAGCAGGGCCTCACCTTTCAGCCTGGAGCCGCTCCTGCTCCCTCTTGCGCTCCTGCTCCCTCTTGCGCTCCTCTGCCAGCTGCCGCTCCTGCTCACGTTGCTCTGCCAGCCGCCGCTCCTGCTCGCGTTGCTCTGCCAGCCGCCTGGCCTCGGCCTTGTGCAACCGCTCCTGCTCCTCCTCCTTCTTTTTCTGCAGCTGCTCTTGATGGCGCCGCTCCTCCTCTTCCTGAGACAGCCGTGCAGAGGTGGATAAGGGCACTCTCGCCGGCCAGGGCTCCCAGGGAGAGAGAGGCTGGCCAAAGGGGTGAGGGGCTGTGCCAACCCAGGGTCCTCTGGCACAGGCAACGGCAGGGGCTAAGCCGCCAGGTGGGCTGCCAGGTGCTCTGCGAGCGCCACCATGGCCAGACTGAAAAGGCATCTGATGACACCAACAGAGGCAGATTCAACAAGCAAGGGCAGAGGCTGGAGCTAGGCCCACCAGCTGTGTAACAATCAGTAAGTCACTTAACAACGCTGGCCATGGCTTCCTCATCCATAAAATGGGAACAAGAATAGTACCTGACGCCCCAGGGAGCTGTGAGTTCACTCACATGATACTAAGGACAGTGCCCGGCACAGAACTCCCTAATGACAGATTCCACTCCCTACAGGAGTGAGACACAGTTCCCAGGGAGAGGCAGGCCCCTCCTGTTCGGAGGAAGGGTGGCTCTAAGGGCAATCATGTGGAAGACTTTTAGCACATGCCAGACACCGCCTGACGACCTCACATCAGGTGACACTTTTAACCTTCACAATAACCCTATCCAGAAGATACTGCTCCCACTGCAAGTAACAGAAGCAGAGAGGTCAGGTAACCTGCCCAAGGTCACACAGCTAACAAATAGCAGAGCTGTGTCAGAAGTCTGACTCCAAATCATGCACCTCACCCTCAAAATGCCCTCTTCCTCAGAGACAGGGGGCAGGTTACAGTCACCATCCCCACCCCTGAGGTACTTGCTGTTCCTCCTCCTGGGCTCAAAGCAACAAGATTCACCAGAATCAACCCCAATAGAAGGTGTGCCCAGCAGGTCCTTGGGCACCAAGGCAGTGACCTTCCTGCCCGCCCCCTTCCCTGCAGCCCTCCTGCATCGCACCTGCTGGAGCCACTTGAGCCTGCGCGCCTCCTCCTCCTGCTTCCTACGCGCCTCCACTTCCTCCATCTTCCTGGCCGCCGCCTTTTTCTTGGCCTTCTCCTCTGCCAGCCGCTCCTCCTTGGCCTGCAGAGCCCACCCGCACGTGCCCATTGGTTGAGGCCCTCACACAGCTCCACAGAATAGGACCCAGAACTCTGCGTGATGGGTACTGGTGCCACTAAAAACCGTGACTGCTCCCCACAGCCCAGAGAAAGGGCAACAGCCGCCATCCAGCGGGTCAGTTCTACCCACTCGCAAAAGGCTGCTGGGAAAACCCAGAGCCCAGAATTTCAGCCCTTGGCTTGATTCAGAATGGCCTTCAGGGCCCACGATACAGACAGGATAGCGTGTTAAACCCACAGCTTCCCAAGAGGCCCAGCCCCACCTCAGCCTGCCAGGTCTGAGTGCTCAGGCCCCACCAGGGCGAGCCCACCCCACATGGCAGCCCCAGCCCAGGCTCTCACCTTCTCGGTCTTCTCATCGATCTGAGCAAACTTCTGCTCTATCTGCTTCTTCTTCTCCTCCTTCATCTGCTCCACGCGCTCTCGGGCCTGCATCACCTTGCGGAGGCGCTCCTCACGCTTCCTAGGGGCACAGAGAGTCTTACGACCTGGGAGGGCTGGGGCTGGGAAGGGCAGGGTCAGGGGCCAGGCCACTTACAGCTTCACCTCCTCCAGCCGCCGCCGCTTGTCCTCCTCCACCTTCTGCCTGCGCAGCTGCTCAGCCTCCTCCTTCCGCCGCAGGTTCTCCAGGCGTTGGCGCTCCTTCTCCTGGGGGTGAGAGGGGCTGGGACATGAGCAAGGACAAACCCCACTCCAAAGGCTACCCAGCCTCAGCCAGGTGGACAGCAGCAGAGAATGTTCCTTAGAGGCAGAGGTGCCCCTAGCATGCCCTCCATGCTCACCCAGGCTGGGCAGGGGCTTCTGTCTCTGCTCCCAGGAGGATCCAAACGCCTCCAAGGGCCGGAGTCACAAAGCACCCTCAGCTGAGCCCTGCCAAGTTATGGGCAGCACAAAAATCAGGCTCAAAATTGAAATGTGTGTGCTGATTCTATAAATAATGCATTTGAAAAAGAGAATGGAGGCTGGGATTGGGAAGGGACAAGAAGACAGCTTTGACAGCTCTGGCTACTGTTCTGCATAAGGGGCCAGCACACACACAAGCACTGTCACCATCATGCTTTATAACGTATGTTATTTGTGAATACTTTATTCTTTTGTGTACATCAACTATTTCAGAAGTGTTGAAAACAATAAAGTATTGTCAAGTGCTAACAAAGGTTACTATGGTGAGACAGATTAAATATGATATTTCTTAATTTTCCGAATTCCCATGATAGAATTTTTTAAAACAAGTTTTTAATAGTAGTAGTTGTATAGCAGATTGATGCTAGCACCCCATCTGGGCAGACCCAAAAAGCCACAGGAGGGCACAGTTAGGGCATGGACAGTCAACAGGAGCCCCACGCCCTCCCTGGCCAAGGGCAAGTCTGCTGTTTTCCCCCTAAATGGTCTGGGGCTGAAAATAGAGGCTGAGGCCAAGACCATAGCCCTGCACACACCACCCTCAACTGGCTTCCACTCCCTCTTTGGACTCAGCTTCCAACAGCCAGCCACCCCGCTCCCCCTCCAACTGGTTACTGCTCCCCCTCCAACTGGTTACTATCAGTTTCTCCCTGGCTCCTGGCCAACTGGCCCTGACAAGAAGAGCACTCCCACCCAGAAATCTAGCAGGGACGTGGCACGATCCTCCTGAAGCTCTGGTTAAGGGCTAGAGCAGAGTAGGCACGCACCACCTATTCTTCCCACCTATGACGGTCACAAAACCTGGCAGAACGCAGAGAACAGCTTCTTGAAGCCTCTGAAGAATAAAGCGGCAGGCAGAACTGGAAACAAGACCAGACTCTGAAGCACCAGCAATAAGTTCTCCTTTACCTCTCCTGCCCAGCCCAGCCTGAACTCAGTGCAGCTGAAACCCCAAAGGGTCAGGATCAGCTGGGTGCAGAAGGAGAACTCCAAGAAAAGCCCCCTAGATCTGACTCAGGGAGCAGAAAGAGAAAGTCTAACAGAGACAGTATACAAATCCTTTCTGTCATGGTAAACAGGGGCTGCAGCAGTTGCTGCAGACTCCAGACTATGGAACTATGTTCCTGAAAGTCTAGGCTCAAACTTGTTTATTACTCTTTGCTTCTTGGTCTTTCTGCCAGGTGGCCCTGGGTGCAGTCATAGAAGCACAAGGCAGAGCCAGGTAACCAAAGTCCTAGCTCCCTGGATGGAAAAGGAGAGTTCCAGAGAACTGGAAAGTACTGAAGGAATCAGGAAAGGGATCCCATGGATTATTTATGAGTTCCTAGGCTCTGTTCCAGGCTGCAGATGCAAGCATCTGACTCTAATTATCACACCCAAAACTAAGATAAAACACATCACCTTCAAGCCCCTTCAGACTGGCACACACTCCGCTAGACCCATACAGCAAAGGCTTGAAAACATGAACCGACTTTGGATGCACATGCCACAGAAGACAGATGGGAACCTGCAGCCTGAAAATGAATCAAGTCGATTGCTGCTAAACTGCAGAGTTGGTAAAAATATCAACACTCTCCATAAGATTTAAACAAGACCCAGAGCCTCAAGCCTAATAAGAACATTGAGGAGACAATCCAAAAATCACTCAACACGCAGAGAAACAAGAAAATCTCAACTGACATGGGAAAAAACAATTATCAGACTCCAAGGTGGCATGGTTGTTGGAATTTATCTGAAAAAGACTTTAGAATGGGTATTTCAAAAATGCTCTGATAAGTCATCACAAATATTTTCCCAAAAACTAGACAAACAGAAAAATCCCAGCAAAGAAACATGAGATATAAAAGAAACAAATGGAAATTTTAGAACTAAAAATGCAATAACTGAAACTTTAAAATTCAATGGATAAGTTCAACAGCAGAAAAGACAAGACAAATATGGCAAAATTGAACATAAATCAATAAACATTAATCAATTGAACAGAAAAAGTTATTGAAGAAAAATTAACCAAACTCACTGTTTTAAGACAAAATCACAAGGCCTGCAGGCGCAGTGGCACACGCCTGTAATCCCAGCAGCTCAGGAGGCTGAGGCAGGAGGACTGCAGGTTTAAAGACAGACTCAGCAACTTAGTAAGGCCCTGAGTAACTTAGCAAGACTCTATCTCAAAATAAAATTAAATAAATAAATAGGGGATGGGGCTCAATGGTTAAGTGCCCCTGGGTTCTATCCCTGGTACCAAAAAAAAAAAAACCCAAAAAACAAAACAAAACAAAAAAAACAGGTCTTCATGTGATTCATTAGTATCTTATAATCTCACAAGGAGAGGAAGGTGATGCTTAAGAACCTTTAAAAAAACAATGACTGATAATTCTGCCAAGTCCAGTGAAATATATGATCTTGGGATTTAAGGTCAGTGAACCAGATGACCTTGACAGGAGATGCACCCAAAACTATAAAGAAATCCATGAACACATGCATCATAAACAAACCTAAAAACTAGAAACAAAAGTAAAGTATTAAAATCAGACAAAATAAAAGGATACACTCCCTACAGAGGAACAATATTTGGAATGACTAAAGATTTCTTATGAGAAGGAAATTTTTAAAGTTTTTAAGAAAAAAAAAAATTTATACCCTGTGTAAGTATCTTACAGAAATAGGAAGAGAGCTAGGCTCCTCAGATGAAGGAAAACTAGAGAATGAGTTGCCAGCACACCTATTCTAAAAGAAGTTTTCCTCTCTACAAAGAAACATGAAATATCCAGAACAAAGAAAGAGCAACAGAATTGGCAGATACCCAGGCCAAGAGAAAATTCTTTTCCTCTTGAGTTCAACAAGATATTCAGCAGTTGAAAGTCAAAATTAGAATGTATCTTAATGGAGTCGTCAAAACCAAAGGATGTAATTTGCAAGACAACTAGAGTAACAGTAGTAGAGGCCGAGGGGCCCAGGGGGAGGTTTTTGCACATCCCCACACTGGGGAAATGGTGGCTCAACAGACTAAGTGGAGCACGGAATGCCTGGAAACACCTGGAGAGAATGCTGCAGAAGGATAGTCAAAATCACAGCAGATAAAATGGAACACACAAAAGTTTTCTAGTAAGCCTCTGAAAAAAAGAAAAGGGGAAAGATCAAACAAAAAAAAAGAATGATAATAATAATAAAGTAATGGTGGTCCTAAATTCCAACCTATCATTAAATACATCAAATTAAGGCACTGTCAGAATTATTTTTTAAAAACCAATTATCTGCTGTCTTTAAGAAACTCACTTTGAATATGATGGTTCAGATGGGTTCAAAGACCTTGGGCAGACAGTAGGAGGCTAATCTCCAAAGGTAGCTATGACTCAACAATTAACATGACATTCTCCAAAAGTCACCACCACACTGAGCTGAGGGCAAACAGGTCAATGGCTGCTAGGATCAAGGCAGAGAGATGGTATGACCACACAGGGGCTGCTACTGGCGCTCTGTGGTGATGGAGAGGTTCTGCATCCCAACTGTGATGGCGGTTACATAAATCATGTTAAAATTCATTGAACTATACTCCCCACCCCCCCCCCAAAAAAAAAAAGTCCATTGTACTGTAAGATCACCGTTTCAAACAAAACATTTCTTAAAAAGTGAAGAGAAAAATGGGAGGAAAGAGAGACACAAGGAGCCACAAAAGTCAAGCTGGGTGCAGAAAAGGCCTGCAGGACACTGGGGCTCCACGCGGAGGGAGAAGGGCAGGCCTTCAGCACACCCCAGCTCTGCAACTACCCAGACCTGGGGAGAACAAGAAGAGGGTGGGGCCCACAGGCTTCTCCACCCAGCTGCGGCCATCTGCTTTCCTTCCAGGAAAGCACTCAGAAGCAAAGGCCACATGGCACCCGACTGCCACCTCTCCTCCTGCTCCAAGAGCAGAGCAGACTCCAACTTTCAGTAAGGCTCAGTGAAACAGAATTGTGTCCCAAAGCTCAAGTGACAGCTTTCCCAGCACAGACCCAGCAGAGCCCTTCATCTTGTTGCATTACAAATTTAGTAAGAAAACTTGGTGCTTCAGAGTAGCTAGTGTCACAAAATCTGTTTCTTCTCTGCCTGCTTCTCAAAAACAGGCTGGGTTCTTCCCGCTCCCCAGAGGCCCAAGCAGAGGCTGGGAGGACACCATGAGCCAGGGAAGCCCCTTCTGCCTCCAGAGATCTCACCTAGGCAGTCTGTCCTGTACCCAGTGCTGGCTTTATACCAAGTCCTGCAGTAGCTACCTGACACAATTACTCCCTGGGTCATCAAATCTCTTTGAAGTTCTCACTAGTCTCTTCATTTTGTGACCAAGGAAACATAGGCCCAAAGAAAGTGTGGCCCCTGGTTTTCCAGCTAAGGACTGTCCATACCCACCAGATGCCCTGTTCAGGGGCCTGGACTCCCCAGAGCAGAAAAGGGCAACGTCCCAGGTGTCTCAGTCACACCCATGAGAACTGCAAATCTCTAATAAATCAGGGTGTGGGGCACACAAGGCTAGCTAGTCCTCTTCACTACTGTGGGCCCAGGAGCCTAGTGGGAGCCTAGCACAGAAACAGGAGTGTAGGGCCTCGGCCTCCTGGCTGTCGAACCGGAAGGCACACTATCACCCCGTCCAACCAGGGAGTTGGAACGGGGCTCCCTGCAGGAAGGGCAGGCTCCAGACCCACCAGGCCAAGTACTGGGAAGCCCCTCCCACCTGCAGAGGTGATCAGCTGGAGGCAGAAGCCCTTCTGATAGTCAGTGGGCAGCCCTCCAGGGCTCCCACAGGAAACAAAGGAACAAAGGTTAGCCTTGGCAACTGGCACAGGAGCCCAGCCTGAAGGCTAAGCAGGCCCGAGCTCCTCTAGGTTCTTACTCAAGGTCAGTAACCTGGCTCAGCTCAGCTGAGGTGTCTGAGAAGAGAACAGCTTCTGTGGCCTTGTTTCCAGATGTCACTGCAACAATTCTACTGTAAGGTTTGGAGTTTTGTTTCATTTTTCAATACTGGGGATTGAACCCAGTATTGTGCATGCTGGGCAAATGCTCTACCACAGAGCTACAGACCCAGAGACAATTCTCTATTAATAGCCCAGTTCAAAGCCAGACCTCCCTCCCCCGTAGCTCCACCAACTCAAGGCTACTGCTTAGATCTGTGACCCAATAAATCTCAATGGCTCTGGGGACCAGAGACAATCTGTCTGTTCTCTTAGCAGACCCACAGGCCCCCAGTGCTGGGGACAGGGAAGAGAGGGGGTGGTAGGAAACAACTGGAGCTGTAGTCCCAGTGAACAGCTACAGGACACACCCTGCTTATGTCCTTGCCAGAGCAAGGTCACAAGCAGAGGGCAGACTCAGCAGAGGGAGGACACCAGACCCCAGAACTTCTGAGTGCCTCCAGCCAGCCACCCGGTGCCTCAAATGCCCCTCACCGCCATCCCCATCTCTTCCTAATGCTCCCCTTGCAATGTTAGTGCTTCCACAGCTGTCAGTTACACAGACAGGGCTACCCAGGGAAGTGCTAGGTGCAGCTGTTACAGGACAGGAACAGGCTTTACTTACGACAAAGCTGTACTGTGAAGAAGACAGGAAAAAGCCAAGAGTTATTGTTAGGCTGGGCACAACCCACAAGGCAGGCCCCAAACCTGGCAGTGACAGCAGCCGTCTGCTCAGAGCCTATACTCTCACTAGCAGTACCACCCCATGCCCACCTGAAGCGTCTGTGCCACTCCTCACCTGAGCCCTCACACTTGGGAGGACGGTGAGCACTGTAGGTCTGCTAGGCCCATCCTGCCACTTCCCAGCCCACGGTTCACACTGAGCCACCAAGGCTCTGGGCCACAGTCCAGAGGACTAGAAGGTCAAGGCAGTGACCCCAGTGTCAAGCTGCTCATGGCCACAGAGCCTTGAACTGGCCCTTTATCAGAGCCAGGCCATACCTGCCTCTGCCCCTGTCTCTGTCCGGACGCACACTACTCCCAGCAGCCCCAGCTTGAGCAAAGCCGGACCAGAGAACGGGGCTCCCTCACCTTGGGGTCCACACGCAGGGGAGTATTGCGCTTGATGAAAGACTTCATGACACTGCTGCGGGACCCCGAGGCTGGGGTCATGAGCATCTGGTTCCTCTGCACTGTGTGCAGAAAGGTCCGGAGGGGCCGTACCACCTGCCAGTGAGGAAAGAGATTAGGATAGGGCAAACAGGACAGGGAACAGCACAGAGTTGGAAGCCTACTCACCTTGCTGGCTGGGCAGGGTGGGGAAGGAGTCTTACACCTGGGGGGCTGCAGCTCCTCATCCCCCAGATGATGCTCGTCCAGTTCACTCATCGCCTGCTTATAGCTGCGTTTCCTCCTACCCAGGCACATTGGCAATGTCACAGGGCAGACCCATGCACCCTCCCTACACTCCGCCATACCCCATAAAAAAACAAAAAGTCAGCCCTAGTCGGGCAGGGTAGCTCACATCTATAATCCCAGCAGCTGGGAGGCTGAGACAGGAGGATCATGAGTTCAAAGCCAGCCTCAGCAAAGGCTGGTGAGGTGCTAAGCAACTCAATGAGACCCTGTCTCTTAATAAAATACAAAATAGGGCTGGGGATGTGGCTCAGTGGTCAAGTGCCCTGAGTTCAATTCCTAGTACCAAAAAAACAAGTCAGGATTCTGGACTGGAAGGGACTATAGAGTTGGGGTCTCCCTGGCCAGCCCTCTGACTCATGCAGAGAAAGGAAGGTGACCTGTCCAGGGTCACATAGCCAAAAATACTCAGAAGGACAGGGTTTATGACTAGATCACCCCATTCCCAGGCCAGTGCTGGCACCATAGCATTGAACAGCCTCCTTCAATAAGTCAGAACACAGGCCATGAACCCCAACAAGAAAGGAGCCCCTCAACAACGTCCCCCTCCTCGTGCAAAGCCTTCTAGTTCATGCCCCTGTGGACCCCTTGAAAGAAAATCACCCACATGCCCTTTCCCAGGTGCAAACCTGACACTCCGGGGTGGCTCTCTGTGTCTATCTGCTTCATCAGTCTTGGCCTCTGTGAAGAAAGCAATTTCAACAGGGCTGCAGGACAATGTTGGTGGGCTGGGCATGGAGGGACTGGGAGAGGTGGCTCCCAGCTGGAGCTATAGGAGGGGCAAGGCTCTTCCTGGCAGACCCCAGGGTGGCCCGTGACAGAAGTATAAGCCTTAGCAATGTAGTCACTAGCTCTAAGGAATTTATGTTCATCCAGAGCCTGACACACTATGCCCAGGCCAGAACCCTCAGCCCCAGTGCCTGGTATCGGTGGCAAGAATGGCAGGACAGTCCCACTGGAGTTACAGCCCCTGAAGCTCCATGCACAGTTGCTAAACTGTCAATGGGCCTCGAGCCAGTGACACCATGGCAGAAGGACAGGCTCCTGTACAGAGTCACCATGTGGAATGCAGGCTCAGGATTTGCTTCACACTAGGAGAAAGTGCCCCTTACTCCAAAGGGAACTTGCAGCCACCCTGGGGGCTTGTAGGGCTGGCACAACCATTGTCACAGTCCCTGTCATAAAGAGAAGGAAGACACAAAATCTTACAGCTACAGTATTCTCCCCACCAGAGGAGAACACTCTTCCTAGGAGATGTAACCCCAACCCCAGGATCTCCCAAGGAGCCCAGAAAGCCAGGGAGGGCTGCAGGCCAGCTCCTAGAGCCACGGTTCTCCAGCCCTCTGTCCACGGGGAAGGACCTACGAAGGCCAACAGTGAGCCAGATACAGAGACAAAGCAGGCGGCCAGGCTCTCCCCTCTTCCCCTTGGAGTAGAGTTCAAAGCCTGAACCAGGCACCTCACATTCATACCCTGATTCAGGCCCTTCCCCCTGCTTCCTGCCCCAGCCAGCCAAGGCCACTCGTGCAGCACCCAGCAACAGCGCCAGCCAGAAGATCTATGCTATCTTCAGGTTTCATTTACTCCAGAAAATGGGGTTCCTTGTCCCAAGACAGGCCAGGCTGAGACCAGCACGGCCTCCTGTGGCTCTGGTACCTGCATGCAGCAGGTCAGGAAGACTTACCTTGTTGCCCTTCAGATGATGCTTCCTGGTCACCAGCTGCAGGCTTCAACGTGGACGTACTAGGGGCAACCTTGGTGGCACCATGGAGCCTCGAGTTACTCCCATCGTTCTTGGAGGCCTGTGAGAAGAAGCAAGCTTAAGGGGCCCTGCCTGGAACTGAAGGCCTAGGATGACTGTGATGTGGAGCAGAGCCCCGGGGGCCCTCAGGCCCTCCCCCCGGCTGCCCGCCTCACCTCTGGCTCGTCTGCCTCCACAGGCTCATCCTTGTCACTGGACTCCTTGTGCTCAGGGCTGAAAGCAGAAGGGGATACTACAGGGACACCCCGGCAAGTCTAGGCCCTCCCCCCCACCGTCTCTGGGGTAGTCAGAGTCAGAGGACCTGACCTAGGCACACACCAACAGCCCCAAGGCATGATGGGAGGATGACAGCCATGACCAGCAGCTTCCTGGGCAGAGGATGTCTTGAACTTGGTTTCATCTTACCCCCATCATCCCATCATGGCTTTGATTGGGAGGGCAGCTTGCTATCCTTTGGTTCTTTTTTTTTTTTTAGTTGTCAATGGACCTTTATTTTATTTATTGATAAGCGGTGCTGAGAATCGAACCCAGGGCTCACACATGCTAGGCAAGCGCTCACCCCTGAGCACAGCCTCAGCCCCAGCCCTATCATTTGGTTCTTAAAGGCCTGGTTCCCAAAGGTCCCTATGTTAAAGGGCTGGTCCCCAGAGTAACACTACTGGGAGGTGATGGGCATTTTAAGAAGTGGGGACTAGTGGAGGTCTTAGGGTCAATGGGATGTGGTCTGGATGGGGATAGTGAGGCCCCACAGGCTCCTTCCCTTCTCTTCCTGGCCCAGAGGTAAATGGCTTTGCACCCCTAGGCTCTCCTTTGTGATGCATGCTGCTGCCAGAAGCCCAAAGCAACAGGTCAGTTGGTCATGGACTGAGACCACTAAAACTGGGAGCTTTTTCTCTTATTAGTTGGTTATCTCAGGTGTCTGTATTGGAAAGTTAACACAGAGCCCACTCCCAGCTCACTGCAATCTCCTGGACCCAGATGAGCCCTGTCTCTGGGTCCAGGGGCTGGTCAGGCCAGCAGGTATGCCCAACCCAAGCAGTGGCCCTCTGCTCCAAAGCCAGAAGGGAGGGGGCTGGCTTTAGTGATGGCAGAACGTGGCCTCCAGGAAGAGGAGTCAGTGCCATGGCCCCAGGCAGTGTGACCCTGGAATGAGGAGCACTCCAAATCATCCAGGCTACTCCCATTCTACCTCATCCGCCCCAATCTGAAGGCGTTCTGCCTCATCTACAACCTATGGAGCCCACCCTCCCGCCAGGGCAGGCCAAGCAGAGCTGACAAGTACTACATAGAGACCGGCCCCCTGCTGCTTACTGGCTGGTTAAACAGGCTGGGGGGAAGGGCAGGGCTGCCAGCAATGCCATGGATGGTCCAGCCCGGGGAGGGAGGGCTCAGCAGCAGGAAATGCTTCCATCCTTGGTGCTCACCTCAACTCCCTGGTCCCCAGAGTGCCCTGCCCACACCTGGGAGCATCCCTTAGCCCTGGAACAGAACTCACCTGACTTTTTGGGGCACCTCAACATTTAGGAGCCTCTCCAGGTAACTGTGACCTGATGGGAAAACAAAGAAACAAAAGGTGTCTTCAGAAACTGGCCATGTACCACACCAAGAGGCTCACAGAATCAGCTCTAGCAAGGGCTTAGCCATCACTCCCTTCAGGAGACACAGGCCCACCATGTCCTGGGCCCTTAGCCTGACTTCCTCAATGGACCTACCAGCTTTATGCCTTCTGCTACTGCCTAGCAAGGCCACCGGAGGCCACAACTCAGCTCCTTCACTAGGCATAGCTCTGGGTCCTCAACTCCCAGCACAGGTGCAACACAAGGAGCTTATTCATTCAACAAACATTCATCGAGTGCCTGGTATGTACTGGGCCCTGAGTCAGGCCCAGGGAGCCAACAGTGAGCAAAACCAACAGTCACTGTCTGGTCTTCACATCCAACAAATAATCCCATAAAGGACATTATGGTGCAATGACAAAAAGGAGCAAAGGTTTTTAAAAGCCTAAAGAGGGGAATCTGAACTGGTCTGGAAGATTCAATGTGTAGAACAAAGAAAGGGAAGAAATGGGAGGGAGAAGGAAGCCCAGGCCAGTGGTTCTCAAACAGTAATCTCCAAAACCTGGATATTCCCAGACCTTTTCCGGGGTTCCACGAGGTTGTAACCATTTCACCCTAATATTAAATAATTACTTTCCATTTTCACTAGGTTGACATTTGCCCTGAAAACACAAAAGGGGTGGGGTGGGAGAAGGGGACTACGGAAGCTTAGCACCAATCAAGACCACAGCAGACAGCATCATCTTATCTCATATAAACAGTCTAACACTGTCCTGTCTGCTATGTGGGTGCTAACACACAATAAGGGGTGGGGGCGAAGATAGAAGTTCATTGGATTAGACAAAGGGGAACAAGGGAAGGGAGGGAGGATGAGAATAGGAAAGACAGAATAAATTGGGCATAACTTTCCTATGTTCATATCTGAATACATGACCAATGTAACTCCACATCATGCCCAACCACAAGATTCGATCCTAATTAGCATAGTTACCCCATATATGTATGATAAAATATACTCTATTATCATGTATATTTAAAAACAGCAAATTTTTTAAAATGTCCTCAGTGAAGAAGCATTAATTTTATTAAATCTAAACTCAAGTGCATGTCTTTTTAATATTGTGCTCAACACAGTGGTTAAGTATGTAAAATGTGCATCTACTACAAACCGAGGTCTCCATGAAAAGTGCCTGTGTTTGAATTGCCAGCTGAACTAGCAAATTTTTCTTCAACTTTTTTAGTTGAAAGAATAATTAGCAATCTTCAGCTATCCAATGTTGGATATCTGGACAATATCCTAAAAATAAATGAAGTGAATCCATTCCTTAAAATATAACAACTAATGCATTTGTTGACAAATAAAAAAAAAAAAAGAGCTCTCCCCCCAAAAAGTAGAATTTTGAAAAACATGTGTCCACCACCAGAAGCACTGCAGTTTCCCCAGACCTAAAGACTTTTCTGATGAGATCAGAAAACAAACATGCTTATTTGATATTACAAAAAGAAGTCTGTGGATGTTTTTGAAGATGTATAATTCAAAGAAACACATCTTCCAAATGACCAATGCATGAGGTTATAAAACCGCTTTGATTCAGTCAAAGCGCAAGACAGATCAATGAGGAATCAACGACATGATTTCATTACAAGGAGCCTTCATGAAACTGTCACTTATTACACTGGGTATAATAACAAAGGACATGCACAATTATCTAGAAAAGCCAGATAAAAGCCCTCCCTCTTCCCATGATTACACATGTGTAAGGCCAAATTTTCTCAGATACATCAACCCAAACAGCAAAATGCAGCAGATAAGATGCAGAATCTGGCTGTCTTCAGCTAAGCCACACATTTAAGAGATCTGAGAAGCGTGGAATAAGGTCAGTCAGTTTTGGAAAAGTTGTTTCAGCAAAAATCTTATGTTAAAAGGTAAAAGGCTTGACACTTTAGTTTTTTAATATTAAGATATTAAATATTTTAAATCCTTTAATATTAAAATATTATTAATAGATAACAACTATTAAGTAATTTCTGTTTTCTATAAAATATTAACTATTTTAAATACTTTTAAATTCCTTACTTTTAATTTCTAATATAGTAACTAGCTTATAATCAAAAGCTTTTTGCGGTCCTCATTGATTTTTAAAACTGGAAGCAGGTGCTGAAACCAAACCTTGAGAGCCTCCAGTCTAGGGAGAAGGAGAAGCACCTCCAGGAGCCAGAGACAGAACAGCCTTCTGGGGGCGTGGAAGGCAGACCTGCTCAGCTGGCTCATCCTGAGCCATGGGAGCATGACCAGAGCTAAGGCGGAGAGGCAGCTAGGGTCTACGGGCAGACAGGCAAGGGGATGGAACAACAGAGTGGCAAGTCACCAAGGAGGAAGCAAGAAGCAGGAAGTGGGGACCTCTCTTTCTGGGGTCTGGCAGCCAGTGGGAGGAGCGGCTTCAGAGTCAAAATGGCAGTTATGGGTGATGACTATTCACAAGAGAGGGCTCTGTTCCTAGCTTCCATTCCAGCATCAGAGCAGGTCTGGTGGCAGGGAGGTAGCCTAAGGCCAGGCATAAGGACTAAAGGATTACTCCCCAGTGCAGAGGTAGCCAGGAAGCCACAACAGAATCTGACCTACACAGCATAACCTTCTAGAAACCCTACAGTGGCAGCCCCTGACCCTTGCCTATCCACCTGAGAGCCAACCTGCCTGTCCACTGCTGCTAGACAGCCCCTCCTCAGTATTTGTGCACCAGGCCAGGAGGGCCAGGGCTTCATGTCCCTGGTCAGCAGCTCCTCACCAGTGCTTCACGCAGGCTTCCAGATATCCCCTGTGTCTACCCTTTCCTGCCGGTCACCTTTTCCTGTCTCATTTCCTCTCTATTCTCCTGCTGCAGGTACTTCCCTCCTTTCTAAAAAGAATGAGTTGCATGTAAATCCCTGCGGCAAAGGCTGCTTTAGGGGACAACCCCAACCAAGATGCCACCTGAGTTGCCCATACAGCCACACCCAAGTCTGGAGTCAGAAAGACACCCACAAAGTCTCCACATCCCCTCTTCACCACCCCATAGCTGTGTACCCTGGTCACACCTACACGGAGCTTCAGGGACACTGCCCTTGCTGTGTTTGGCTTATTTAAGGGAGATCTACTAAGCATGTGCCACACCCAAGCACTAGACAGGTTCTCCACCCACATTCAAGGCAGGTACTATCACCATTTCACAGATGCAGAAACTGAGGTTGAGAGAAGGGGTATACCCAAGGTCACCCAGAGTCTCTATGACTCCAGATCCTGGACCCTGCCTCCTCCTCTCCCTCTTCCTTCCATCTTAAGAAGGAATATGAGCAGTGGGCTTAGAGTCAGACAGACTTGGTCACATGCCAGTCCACTCAGAAGACCACCTGGGAGCAGAGAAGGGGCAGAGAGGGAAGAGCAACCAGAAGGGCTTGGAACTACAGATCTGATCTCAAAGCATGAGAGGAGCTCCAGAGATCCTCTCTCTTCCTATAGCCCCGCCTCACCTGCCCCTGCTGGACCTCTCTCTCAGGATCCGATTCAGGCCTAGGGAAACCTCCCAGGCAGATATGAGCCACCTAGGTACGTCTGAGAATCTAAAAGGGACAGTGCACCAGACTCCTGTCTCATGCCATGCTTCACAAGACCCAAATTACACCACCACACGACCAAGGGCAGTGCCCAGGAGAAACCTGCCAAGGTGAGGTATCTGCACCTGCCTGAGGGTCCCTGCCCTGGGGCTTTCAACAGGCCTCAGCAAGTACTTGCCTTCCTGGACAGAATAAAACTAGTAGGGCTCAAGCCCCAGCTTTCCAATTAATAGACACCATGACCTCCAAAGCCTGTCTCCTCCTCTGTTGAAGAAAGGAAATCCTAATAAGCAAACAGTGCTGTTCACAGACCAAAGGAGATAACCTTTTCTTTTGCAAATTTTATAAGTTCCAGGCAGATGCCAGTTACTTTGTACCACCCACTAATATAAAACATGGCCCATCCTCTCTATCAACCTCACTGTCCAGACCAACCTCTAGTCTGCCCTGCAGCAGCCTCCAGCTCCCTGACTCCCTCCCTCCTTCCTCTTGGCCGTTTTTTCCCCCATAATGCTGGGGATTGAACCCAGGGACTCACACATGCCACATAAACATTATACCAGTGAGCTACCTCATCAGTCCTTTTCATTTTTTATTTTGAAAAAAGGACTTGGTAAGTTACCCAGGCTGGCTTCTGTCTCAGCCTCATAAGAATCTGCGATTTCAGGCATGTGCCATTGTGCCCAGCCCTCTTGGCCATTTTTCACAAGGTGCTAGGAATCTTCTAACAACTATCATGGGCTACTTCCTCTGCTCCAGTGGGGCTATGCCCAAGCTCCTCAGATGGCACATGAGCCCAGACACCCTATCACTTGTTGCTCTGACCCTCAAGGTCTTTGTTCAAGCTGTTCCCGTTAGGGATGCCTATCCCCACATTTTTCCCATCTAGCCAAAGCCCAGCCATCCTTCAAAACCCTCCCAACTCAGACCCGCCCCCATCATGCAGCCCTGACTCAGAGATGCCTACCTCCCTTCTGTGGCTCATAACACTTAGGGCACAGGTCCCCTTCACTGAGATATGATGATAATAAAAGCAGCTAATGCCATGGAGTCCTTCCTGTGCCAGGCATGATTCTAAACACCCTAGATGCAATAATGAAGAAAAGCTCATGATGCCCCTGTAAGGTGATGCTATTATCCCAGGTCACAGATGAAGAACCCAGGCCCCCGAAGACATTTACATACCTACCCAAGGCTGTAAGGTAGGTAGGTAAATGGCCCAGCTGTCACCCAAATCCAGAACTCTAGCTCAGAGTCAACTTGGTCCTCCTACTCCTCTCAGCAAATACTTAGTCATCTGCTCCAGAATGAGCCTGGGGCAGTGAGAATCCACATTCCAGACTAAACATTCCAGCATGCTGCATCTAAGTCAGTCTCTGCAGGACAGGGAAGGGGAGGAACACACTGGCTCTGAGAAGACCCTCCTCAAAGGTTCCAACTTCAACGTGGCCATGAAACACAGGGACTCTGGGGCCAACCTCTCTATGCTTCAGTTTCCTCATCTATGAAATAATGGTTGGATTAGACCTTTATCATCCAACATGGCAACCACTAGCTATGTGTTGCCATTTCAATCTAAATCAAATAAAAATGTAATAAAATTTAAACTTAGCTCCTCAATCAGTCTAGCCATATTTTGAGTGATCAACAGCCAGATGTGGCCAACTGGCAGCTACCAAGCAGAACAGCAAGATACAGAACAGTCACAGCATCACAGAAAGTTGTTCAGAAAGTTTTCTGCTAGGTGGTCCCTCAGAAACACTCAGCTGAATCAGGGACCAGGGACCAGTTCACACCACCCACCACACTCACAGATGATGCGGGCAGAGGCAGTTGGCTCCTTGGCAGCCTTCTTGATCTTTTTGCTTGATCTGCGGCTGGTGCCTTCCTGTCTGGACACCAGGGAATACTTTTGGGTGAGTAAGACTTGGGCATCCGGGGAGGACAGGGCAATCAGGGTGCGACGCACTGACTGAGGGACTGCACAGGAGCCCGTGGGGGTGGAGAAGTTCTCTGGCAGGATGGGGGCCAGCACCCGCTCCTTCCATGGAGAGTCTGGAGAGCTGTGTGAGTCCCACAGACCTGGGGAAGCCTGAGCAATCTTGAGCTTGGACACAGACCGTCCAGTCCCAACCCCTCGACTCTTGGTATCCTGGGGCGTAGCCATCAAAGAGCTCACTGTGACAGACTCCAGTCTTCCGGCCTCTGACTTCTTAGGTGTTGATTCAACATCCGATGTCGGGATGTCCTGGGAAGCCGGAGGTGCAGCTGGAGTGGGAGCTGGGGATGGAACCCGTGACAGAGCTGAGGCAGCCATGCGCTGAGTGAGGCACTGCTCAGCACTCCGGCGCTCGGTAAGGCCTATCACCACCGTGGGCTTCTCGGTCAGCATGCTGGGAAGCTCGGGGATAGGTGAAGATTCAGCCAATGCTGTGGAGGAGGCTGCAGCAGCGGCTGTAGCAGCGGCGGCTGCAGCTGCGGCAGCTGCAGCTGCGGCGGCTGCAGCTCGGGTCACCCGCTGCAGCACAGGAGAGCCATTCTCCCCCATCACTGTGGCCAGCTTCTCCACCTTGTCCTTGCTACAGAGGTGTCGGGAACTCAGCTGGCTGCTCCGAGTCTTTCTACGGGATAATCTGCTGGGGACAGAAAAGCAGGGGCTAAGATAGCTCAACAGGGCAATGGGCACCCCTCAAAAAACTCAAGCCAGTCTAGATCAATCTCTCCAGAAGCCACCAGCTCGGCTGGAGTGCAAATCAGAGGATTAGAGGCAAAAGATTGGGGTTCCAGTGCATGCTCTGCCACCTCTAGCCATGAGACCCTGGCTGCTCAGTCTCTCTAACTATAAGCTAGACGCAATGTCCAGTCCTCACAGAACTGCTGGGAAGATTAAATTACTATAAACTTCCCTCTGACTGAGGTCACACTGTCTAGCACCCTGCTATGAACTTTACACATGATCTCAAGCTGCAAGATGGCCCCGGGGAAGGCAGCACCATCATACCCACTTTGGGGGATGAGGAAACAGGATCAGAGAAGCCCAGAGATATCCGTACAGCTAATAAGGCACAGAACTGGTGTTTACATCCAGATTGCCTGACTCTAAGACCCAGTGACTTCACTCCAATACTTTGCAGTCACCATTTCTGTGAGGAATTATAACACGCCCAGCAACAAGAGGGCTGGACCAGTCATCTGGTCCATACCTCTGGTCACTCTAACCCAATACAGACTGGTTCTCTCTTGTCTCCCAAACTAGGAATCTTTCCCCTCCCCCACCCCTAACATATACACAGGCATCTGCACTCACACACTCTCTGAATTTCATGGTCTTGGTAATTGCTTCACTGCCTAGTTAATGCTTGGTTAATGCTTCACCCACCAGCACTGCTGCAGGTAGCTGCCCCTCCAACACCTTCCCAGAGGGCACCAAGCCTCAGCAGAGACCACCTACCCAGCACACTTGGCCCTGGCCCTCCTACCTCTTCCTGATGGGGTCTCTGTTTTCATCCTGAACACAAGAAACCTGTCTCTTCTTCCGTCGGTTCTTCTGAGAAGGAGTTTTGGGCATCAGTTCTGGCTCTTTGCTGAATTCTCTGTTTGGTACAAGAACAATGACACTTGAGACTTCCTAGCAGAAGCCAGGTCCTCCTTTCATTGATCTGCCCTCCTCCCATTTCCCAGCAGTGACAGGTAAAGCTGGGGTTGCCAGCACCAAGAAAGCTCTCCAGGGCTGGGGATGTGGCTCAAGCGGTAGCGCGCTCGCCTGGCATGCATGCGGCCCCGGGTTCGATCCTCAGCACCACATACAAACAAAGATGTTGTGTCCACCGAGAATTAAAAAATAAATAAATAAATATTAAAAATTCTCTCTCTCTAAAAATAAGAAAGAAAGCTCTCCAAGGCCCTGTGTGAATCACCTGCCAGGCACTCAGAGCTCCCTCCGGGACACATGACAGGGAAGCAAGTTCCCAGATGAGTCCTCACAGCCCCTCACCTTGAGAGGCCCCACCAAGTACAGTGAGCCAGGCAAAGACAACCGCTCCCTCTCCTGCCCACTACACTGGGTCAGGCCCCAGCACACTGGGCCCTCGGGAAAGAGCTGTCTGCTTAGCTGTCAGGTAGGAAGTGAACCTGCTATGTGTCCAGAGCCAGAGCATCCCAGGCAGCCCCTGGTGCCCACACTGCACAGCACCCCTGCCTTCACCTTATGAACATGCGCTCCGCCTCCTCCTCAATCTCCTTGAGCCACACCAAGTCCTTATTGTCCATGTTGCAGACAAAGTCCATGAGCTTCTGGTCACATAGCTCCAGCAGGTGAATGGGTCCTGGGCCAGTGGTCCCCATGGTGGCTCTTTCTGGTGAAGGCATGGACAAGAGACAGAAAGGTTAGAGACCGGTACTTTGTTCAGCAGAAAAGAGTTGCCAGGCCACAAACCCCACCCCTAAATCACCACAAGACACCCAGTGCCCAAAGCAGGGCCCCTCTCCAGATGCAGAATTCCAAACACCAGTCCAATGGTTTCATTTGTACATAAAGAAGGACCCTTGCCCTCGAGCAGTCCAAGCACCTCCCTCTCCTAAAATACACATTCTCAGGGAAAGGCTGTCCCAGTAAGTCCACACTTCCCATCCAATTCTATTACGAATGTTACAAATCACCTTTTTCAGGCTTAAGACGACAGGCACTGCCACCTGCCTTCTTGGATCAGGAAGAAAGCAGACACCCCAGCACCCCTCTCCCTGCCCAACCACAGGCCTGCTCTTACTCTCCTGCCACCTTTCATCCTAGCACTTGTGGGTGAGTTATGTAAGGGCTTAGGACACAGCCACCCTGGGATGCACATGAGCTGACCCCGGGCTCTAGGCCATCAGACATCAAATCCAACTGCCTCTTTAAGAAGTTGGTAAGAAAGTAGGGGTCCAAGGGTATGTTCTCCAAAGAATCCCACAACCTTCTCCCTAGAGCTGAAATGCCCAATAAATGGATAAAGGAACATGAGAGGAAAAGATAAGGAATCCCTTGCTTTTGAGAAAACTTGTCTCCAAATATTAGGAAAGGGAAAACACAAATGAGATGAGCTTTTTTCCTTACTTTCTTAAAAAACTAGAAGCTTAGATATCTTCCTTATAACTTGGTAAGAGAATCATCACAGAAGTCCCAAGCTAAGATGAAGTATTCTATTACAGTCAAACGAGGGGTTCAATAAATACCCCAACTGTTAAGTGAATGAAAGAACAAAAGTGTGGGTGATGGCCATAAGCCATAATAACAGACTGCACACCTCATGTCATGAGTGACACCCTGATTTATACCTTCAAAACCAAGAAGAGCCATGCTCAGCTCAACCTACCACCTAGGATGGAAGGTCTGGGAGTAAGGCCAGATTGCTGACCCCTTGATTCTTCTGGAGCTTAACACTAGGTCAGGTTACAGCCTCAGAGGACTTTCTTAGGTCTAATTTTGGGGCACACACTAGCCTTTGTTCTTCAAAGGAGCTCTGCCCTCCATCTGGAACATTCTCACCCATTTTCTACCACTTGGATCTCAGATCCTCAGTGAGGACCTGACCATCAATCTAAAACAATCCCAGCCACAAACCCATCCATTGATTCAATCCCATGCACACCACTGGGTGTGTTTAACTGCCTGTCTCTGCTCCCAGAAGACAGGCCCTTGTCTGTCTCACTCATCACTGAAAACCCAGAGCCCTGCACAGCACCTGGCATTTGTTGAATGAATTAATCCATCCATCCATCAATCTCATAGGAACCCCTCTCCACCATCACAACAGACAGTGACACTAACTGAACAACTCAAGGTACAGGTTAGGGCAAGCCAGTACACATCCAAATCTCCTGCTCCCAAATGCCAAGGGCAGCATTAACTGGGTAGGGCCAAACAGGCAGAAACACACAGGTTCTGGGCAAAGCCCTCATCTGCAGTCAGCTAGACATGGGCATCTCCTTTCCACTGCCAACTCTCTCCTGCCCCCAGCACTTCTGCACCCAGGGCACAGCCCAGACTCTGGTCCAAGGCCAGCAAAGTGGTTTGTAGAGGAACTAAAGGGAGCAACAACTGGACAACTTTTTAAAGTATTTGTTTAAACTGACAAAGTGGATGAGTGGTTCTTTTGCTAAGTTCAAAATACCATTTGAACTTCTTAGGGTATATGTGGTTTTAGCAGACTTTGAATTAACTATTTAAAAAACATCACCATTTGGGGCAGGGGATGTGGCTCTAGCGGTAGCCTGGCATGCCTGCGGACCGGGTTCGATCCTCAGCACCACATACAAACAAAGATGTTGTGTCCGCCAAAAACTAAAAAATAAATATTAAAAAAAAAAAAATCACCATAAGTTAGAACAGAGGGGACCCTGAGAAAAAAGGAAGGAGTGCCATCAATCTCCTGGAAGAGCAGCAAAACCCCCATCTTCAGGTTAAGAACCTATGAACAGACCCTGAGTGCCCATGGAGGAGGGAGATTTTCTTCCTCTCCACAAACACTTTTTCCACACCGTACACCAGACGAGAGCCCCCTACCCCATGGCCCTCCTCGGCGCCTCCTCTTTTGGGAGTACAGGAGGTGGACACCTCTCCACCACACCTCCGTGCAGGTGTTACAAGGGCTGCCCCGATTACGGAGTCGTACTCCATGCCAGGGTCAGGCAGAATCACTTTTGATTCTTGCCCCAATCTCCAGGACACCCATGTGCAGCTAAGGAAACAGGAAAAAGAAGTCAAAGTCGCCCAGTCAGTAAGGGGCGGAGCCTAGATTTAAACTGTGCTCTTAACCACTAGCTGGAGGCCTCCGGGACAGCGGCCCGGGAAAGCTGGGCGCCCAGTCTCGGCTCCAGGCACTCCCACGAGCAGCCCGCAGCTGAAGGGAACCGCGCTTGACAGCGAACGCGCCTGGGGGGGTGACAAAATAAGCCGCAGCGTTGGCCTGTGCGAATGGCCAGTTCAAAATGCTACTCAGCTGGGGCGCAGCATGCCGAGCTGGGGATTTAACAGAACCGAAACGTCCTCTGGCACGGTCCCTCCAGACGGCCCGGCCGGTTTGGGGCTTCCTGGGGGCCCAAGTCAATCAAAAGCCAAGTCCTTGGCACAAAGCGCGGTGCTAGGCCCCTGGGTGGGGAGGGGACGGGGTTATTCTCTCCGACCCTAGGCGTTTAAGGGGGGTGGGGGGGGTGTGATCTCGCCACTTAGAAGAAGGGACCCCTACGTTTCTACGTTGCAAGGGGCAGGGGTGAGGGGGTCACGAAGCGGGGGAACAAGTCGCTAACCTCCCCCCCCAACCACGCCCGCGCCCGCGCTCACTCACTTGACTGCACCGAGTCTCTAAAGGGTTGCTCCGATCCAAGTCCGCGGTCTCCCTAAGTAAGCCCCCGCCTCCCAGATCCTCCCGGCTCCCGGCCTCGTAGGCTCTCGGCACCGGAGGAGCAACCGGGCGGCGCTGCGCGGGCGAAATCCACGATTTTCAAAACTGAAGCGTCAGCCAATCCGCGGCGAGATTTTCCGGACGGTTGAAAAACTCGAAGCCAATCAGATAATAGGAAGAATCAAACAGGTCACGCATTGGCTTTCCTGATTGTCAATCGGAAGGATTAAGAGGCGGGGAAAGGACGCTTTAACCCTTCTCTGCTTCCCGGAACTGCGGTGCGCAGCGTCTAGACTAAGTCGCCCGCTATCGGGGCGTCGCGCGCCTTCCGGAACTACAAGCCCCAGAGTGCACTGCGAAGGCGCCTTGCGGCGCGGGAGGGTCGGGGAAAGGGTTCCGCCTTGTCGCGGATGTATTCCCCAAGCCTACAAATTCTCCTGTTCTCTCTCTACCGTTTTCCCTCACAAGGATTGACGGCTTGCCGTTTTCGAGAAGTAAAAAGAAAACGCTTTGTAAATCGCGTCGGAGTTTATTTATACAGAGTCTTCCGTCATCTCTGGGGACGGTCACCTGGGTCACATCTGCATGTCCAAGTGTTTCCAGTAGTTCTCCACGGGAAGCGGTTTTGCCCCCACCCAGCACACACATTTGGCACTGTATGAACACATACAGTAGGTAGCACAGCCACCCACCCACAGCAAACAATTATCTGACCCTATATATATCAGTGTTTCTGCTGTTTGAGAAACTGCTTCAGGCACATGTGTTGTGGAGGGAGGTTGCCATGGTCTGTAAAAGAAACCAGCTAAATCAGCTCAGCCTGGGTTTAATGTCCAGTACTGAAGAAAGAAGGAAGGAAGGGAGGGAGGGAGGAAGGAGGGGGGAAAAAAGTAATTTTGGCCTGGTGCGGTGGCACACGTCTGTAATCCCAGCGGCTTGGGAGGCTGAGGCAGGAGGATCACAAGTTCAAAGCCAGCCTCAGCAAAATCAAGGTGCTAAACAACTCAGTTGAGACCCTGTTTCTAAATAAAATACAAAATAGTGCTGGGGATGTGGCTCAGTGGTTGAGTGCCCCTGAGTTCAATCACCAGTACAAAAAAAAAAAAAAAAAGTAAGGGATTGAAGGGATTCAGGAAGTACAATCCCAAAATATGCAAAGTGATATGCTGGTTACTTCAGGCTGAAGGGAACTGCAGATGCAGAAGAGGGGCTCTTCCTGAATGTCCTCTGCATGATCAAAAGCAAATTCTCCATCTACAATCCAAGTGTTATATAAATGCTCCCCAAAATTCTTATCTATCCCATCAGGGATGAGCAATTCACCATAGGCGGAAGAGAGTAGAATCTCTCGTCCTATGCAGACACAAGAACCCATTCCACCTGAAAGCCCATTCCTCTTTTCATGATAACTCCCTCTCCCTGTGTTGCCTGCATCTTCCTCTCCTGTCTCTTATAGAGAGGTTACATAAACCTTCAGGTTACACTAGGTTTGGGGATGTTCCCTTTTCCCTCGGGTGGTGCCCCCATGCACAGTAATAAATAATAAATCCTATGTCATTGTCTTCTCTCAATTATCTGTCAGTTGTTCAGATGCCAAATTATCAAACCTGCAAAGGGCAGGGAGGGGAAGCTGTCTTCACCCCTACAGGACGCTAGAGAAGGCTTTCTGACAGCAGTTAAGAGGAGTCACAGGTGGAGATAGCATGGAGATGATGTGATAGAATAGTGGACTTGAAAGCAAGGAGGAAGCCCCTCTGATGGGCACTGTGGTCCTCTACCGCTAGATCTTTTGGAGACCATTGTGGGACCTGAAATGTGGGTTCCTTATGAGATTAAGGGACCCTTTTTACATCAATCTGTCCAAGGGAGAAATTGGCAGCGGCTGGTCTGTGAAACAAAGTGGGAGAACATCCCGAGATAGACAATAGTAGTTATCAAATCATTTTGTTCTTGCATCAAATAAGAAACTTTTAAAAACTCAGGTCTACATTTGTAATTGACCTCTAAATTCTTTTCTCATCGTTTCAATGGTCGCAAAGGATGTGATTTTCAGTGTGTTGTAGATTTTGACGCTCTACAATGGGACTCTCACAGCACTCTTTTAAACAGGAGGCAGGCTACAGGAGAAGACAGCAGTCCCTATGGGAGCTTACGTTCCTTGTCATTCTCACTTGTGGGAAGAAATTGAACAAAAGGTGTAAGTGATGGTGCCATGAGCTGGGGCCTCAAAGAAGATAATGAAGATGTGGTGCTTGCAAGGTGGACAGGTCTGATTTGGGGGCCATCAAAGCTGAAGTAATTGAGGAGGGCTGAACAGTGGGGGAAGCTGCCTTGGAATGAACCTTAAGGGACTAACTAGTAGGATTTCAGAAAGTGATGATGGGGACGAAGAACATTCCAGATAGAAAGGAAAGGAAGACGAATTATGAAAGTAGCATGTGTGATCTGAGAGTAGAAGGTACAACTACACACCCAGAAACTCCTCCATTAGTTAGATTTGTGGCAGAAATTCATATGAATGGGGTGGATAATTCTAGAGGGATGGTGGATGAACAGAGCTTACCTGCAGTAGCAAAATGGCAAAAATCACAGAGCATAAACGTCTCGCTTCAAGAGCTAAGATGTGGGGCTGCAGATGTAGCTCCGTGGTCAAATGCATGAATAACATGCATGAGGGGCCTGGCTTCCAGCCCCAGGACCAAAAATGAAATAAAAAAGTAAAAAAAAAAAAAAAAAAAAGCTAAGATATCCAATGATGTTCCAAAGAAAATACGAAGCTTCCAAGGCCACCAGAAGAACAAACATATGATATTTAATTTTAGTGAATCTCAAATTGCCTTGAATCAACAACCTTAGACTCATACTAATGTCTTAACTAAATATCACCATGCAACATACCTACACACCAAGCAAAAGAATTCCATGGGTAAACATGACCTGGACATTTGTAAAAATTTATTTATTATATGTACAGTCACTGTGTTTTCAGTAATTGAGGGGAACACAGCACAATATTTTATTTTCTTGTTAAGGCACTGTCATTAAAACAGGAACCTGGCAGACTTAGAATAGAGTTCAAGTTGACAAGATGAAAGAAAGCCTGCAGTGGAGATGTGTTTTTCCGAAAAATAAAGAAAAATAAAAAAATCTCAAGAAGGAAAAGCAGAAAACCAGCTTTACTCATCTTGCTTAGTAAAAGCTATGGTTGAAATTGTCTAATGTAGCCCCTAAAAGGAATGGTGTCAGAAATCGTGGTAATTTTTGAAGCAGTGTGGGTGTAATTACTAGAATGGTATGTGCAGGATTATTTTGATACTTGTTTTTATAATTAAAAAAAAACACGTTGGGGGCAATAAATTTGTTTAAAAGCTTTTCCTGTGTGTTATGTGTCATATTTGTTTACAGTTCTTATCGAACAAATTATGCTTTTAAGCTTAAGTGGAAGTCAATAAAAAAGGAAATTGGTGTATGGATATGTAATGTTGAGATGAAACTTCAAATGTAAATGAAAGGTGGAATGTATCCCCAGGAAAAAAACTTTAAACAAATGAAATAATAAATGTGTCCAATAGAATCAAAATACCATAGCAATTTGATACCCATTGTTACAGTTTGGCCCTTCAATGTCCCCCAGAGCTATGTGTTGAAGGCTTGGTCCTCAGCTGGCGGTGTTATTGGGAGGAAGTGCCTCACTGAAGGAAGTAGGTCACTAGGGGCATATGGCCTCAAAGGGTATATATTGTCCCGCCCCCCTTTTTTTTTTCTCTCTCTCCCCATCCTTCCTTCCCTCCCTCCCTCTCTCTTCTCCCTCCTCCTCCCCCTCCCTCCCTCCCTCCCTCCATCCTTCCTGGATGCTGTGAGGAGAGCAGTGTTGCTCAGCCATGATTATCTGCCTCTCCACCAGCCCACAGTGATAAGGCCAAGCAGCTGTGGACCAAAGCCTCTGAAACCACAAACCAAAAGAAAGCTTTCCTTTTGCAAAGTAATGAAGTTGGGTTACAGAGGCTGGAGGGGACGGCCCTTGCTATAAAATCTCTCACCCTCTCACCCTAACTGTGACGGAGATACCAGACCTGATGATAAAATGAAATTCTAAGACTGTTATGATGAAGAACCAAAGCCTGGGGGAAGGGTTCATCTTCCTAGACTTTGTAGCTTTCTGAACTCTGTAGGAATGGAGCTACATCACTTACTTGCTAGTATAAATTGTAGGTTACTACGCCAATGAACTCTTGCCCAAACTATAACCTCATTGGCTTAGTTCTTAGAGATTTAGCTCTTAAATCTCTCTACTGCTCTCCATAGTGGCTGTGCCAATTTGCAGTCCCACCAGCAATGTATAAGTGTACCTTTTCCCCCACATCCTCACCAACATTTATTATTGCTTGTATTCATGATAATTGCCATTCTGACTGGCGTGAGATGGAATCTCAGTGTAGTTTTATTTGTAGTTTTATTTCTTTCATATATTTGTGGATCAATTATATTTCTTTATCTGTGGAAAAAAAGAAATATAGCTCTTATGGAGACAAATGAAATCATCTTGAGTTATTGCTGACTGTGATGAAGGCCACTGCTGCAGTCTGGCTGGGCACAAAATAACCGAGCCGCCACGAGGCCGCCACGAGGCCACCACGTGGCACTTGTAGGTTCAAACAGGAACTACTTTATTGCCCTCCGGGAACCCTTCGAGAATTCAATGGGAACTCCAAAGTAGCAGGCAGTAGGAGCCGCCCTATTGCCCGACAGCAGGGGTCCATATACACTATACACAGCCTGAATACACAGCCTGCTCCAATCCAGCATCATCCAGTCAATTATACACAGCTTAACTTAATTATCATCATCTTAATGGCTCGCTGGGGTCACCTCTCAACCACTCCTTCTGGCAATGCCCGGCGCCATCCCGACTCGGCTGTGGCTCTCAACAGGCCACTTTGCAAAACAGGTTGAAAGACCTAAGCAATCTCATTCTGCTTGGGACCTCATTTTGCTCTGAAACTTAACCTCTGACCTACTGTAGTCATAAAGTCAGGAAAATACTACAGAAAAGCTCTGTGGAAACAGTTCTCTGGAAAAGCCGCAGGTGGTGATCACCTAAGACAGGCCAAGATAACCACATATCTGAAATTCCAGATGGCCCCCACCTAGGTGTGGTGACCAGTATCTAAACTAGAAGCCCTGAAGTTTGGCACGTACCCCCCTTGTGACATCCTCAGGATTTAAACCAATCAATTTTAAGTGCCTCAACCCCTTGAACTAACCAATAATTCTTTCCAGATTCTTTCCCGCCACTTGATACACTAATCATGTTTTAGAGTTGTTATTTGATTTTCCCGCGGTGTGTGATGGTTTGCTAAGAGATGCTATGATGTATGTGGGGGTCCCTGCCTTCTCCAAAGAATGTATAAAACTGCTGCAAACCCTGGGCTCGGGGCCTCTTAGCGTCACCTGTTGCTGTGTGCGCACGGAGGACCGAGCTAGGTCGCAATAAACACCTCTTTGATGCTTACATCGATCTTGGTCTCTGGTGGTCTTTAGGGGGTCCCAAATTCGAGCATAACAAGGTGTTCTACACTTAACATAAATTCCCTGTGCATCTGAACTCAGCATTCACCTTCACCACCTGTAGGCTATTACATCCCTGGTATCACTCCAGTCACCCCAGCTCTGGTTCCCTTCACTACCCTGTAGTGGGAGCTATGAATTCTGCCCTGTCCTATAGACTCAGCTTTGGTGAATCCCCACAAACTGACGAGATTCTACTACAACCTTTAGTAGCACCGTGAGCTTGGCCAAACTTCTACAGGAGCATGGCGTCTCTGCTAAAGTGTACCCCAGCCCCGTTTCAGAAAACCCCTTTCTCCAACCTTTCCTAAAGCCCTACTCTCCCTTCCACACCAAATTCCCCATCTCACTCATCATGCCCTTGTCCCTTGCCCTTTGAGCCCCAAATACATCTCTGAAAAAGTTTTGGCCTCCTGTCCAGCTGAAACAATCCTCCAGGAGATGTATGGCTCGAGAACTCCTGAAACCCTCCTGGCATGGGCCAGTTGAAGATGAACAGGCATAGCCAGAGTGCTCAAGACCCCAACACCCAGGAGAATGGAAAACGCCAAGAGGCCGAAATTGGTCTTCAAAAATCAGACTCTGATGTTTATTTCAATTCAGGTAGCAGCTTATTGGTTGGGCTGAGAATGAATCAGTCTTCCAGTCATGGTGGGCAAGCTTTGGTGCCCCTATTTGCCCATCCTCACCCAAAATGAGTATCCTGAAGGAGGAGTGGAGCTCATCATTAACTGACCTCTTGTACAGATTAGCACATGAAGGATAGATTCACACTGACCAAGCAATCTGGTCTGACTTGAGAGAAAAGGAATGTTGCAGAGGGTTGTGAATGAGAGGGCAGAGGAGGCATGGAAACAGACTGGGGTGAGGTCCTTGTGGAAGAAGCCTAGTAACTTGAAAGTATAAATGAGTAGCTATGAGTGTTTGGACACAGAAAAGGAAGAAAGGTTTAACAGACTCCTTCAGTTGAGTTCTCTTGTCTTGAAAATAAAAAGTGAATAGAGCCAGGTGCAGTAGCACATGCCCATAATCCCAGCAGCTGGGAAGACTGAGGCAGGAAGATTGAGAGTTCAAAGCCAGCCTCAACAATAGTGAGGTGCTAAGCAACTCAGTGAGACCCTATCTTTAAATAAAGTACAAAATAGGGCTGGGGATATGGCACAGTGGTTGAGTGCCCCTGAATTCAATCCCTGGTATCCCCCCAAATTCGTCAGGGTTCTCTAGAGGAACAGAATCAACAGGAAGCATAATTATAAAAATGGGAATTATTAAGATGGTTTATGTAACCAGAAGCTGGATAGTCCACAATGGCCATCTGCAGACTAGAGAGTTGGAAGAACCAGTAGCTGTGCAGTCCAAGAGGCTGAAGCCTCAGTACAAGAGGGATCAATGGTGCTACCCTAGTCAGAGACTGCAGGCTTCTGGAAACTCTCTGGAAAATTACTGGCACTGTCTGCTTTTGGAAGAGTGAAGAATCAAGAGTCTGATGTCCTCAGGTGATGGCAGCAGCAATCAACAACCCATTGAAGAAGAATGGAGCTTGCATCTGCTGCTGCTCCCTTGCTCTTCCAACTTTTATTCCATCCAAGCCATCATCCTATTGGACAGTGCTGCCCATGCTTAAGGAGGGCCTTGACTTCAGTTGGCTATCTCACATGCCAATCATTCCTAGACACACCCTCATTGACACACCCATCAGCCTCTTAATCATTGACATCCCTTAATCCAATCAAGTGGATGATTCAAATTGACCATTACATACCCCCCTCCAAAAAAAGTGAATAGGAAATAAATTCAGTAATATTAAAACACATCAGAAAACTGAACTTGCTGACACCTTTACTTCTGGTGAACAAAAGCAGGGAGAACCTGCCTCGAAGGATGGGAAAGGATGATTGCTCAGAGAAAGTTCTTCTAAAGGGTTGGGGTAGTGACCTCCCTCTCTTACTCAGACAGCAGCGAGATGCTCAAATGTTACTGTGCTAATGTCTGGTTAAACTATGCATCTCTCTAATGGTGTGCTCATATATTAATAAAACAAGGAATTTTATGCTTTTCATTAGATCATAAGATGAGACTCCTTTTTTCCTGTTTTCAGGTCTTTGAGACACTGTGGGCTCAAACACTAACCAAATTCTTTTGTATTAATAACTACTAAAAGCTCATTTTCCAATTTATATTTTTATACAATATCCAAAAAAAGCAGGTAGGGATTTGAATGGATTTACTTTAAGAAGGAAAATATGGGTAAATTGGAACCAAGAAAAATTATTGTCTTGAAAATAAAAAATACTTTTTCTGGATAATATAGTGGCCAAGAAAGACAAACATCAATTTCATGTCTTTCAAATTTCCTTGGAGATTGGAAGAAGTTAAACCAAAGGTGCTATCTTTAGGAATTGGGTTATGTTGTATATTTATATATGTAAACATATTTTTGTAAGGAAAATTTTTTTCAAAGTGCGCTCTGCATATTTTTAGTGAGAGATAACATGCATTTGCACAAAAATTTGCAGGCACATTAAATTTTTATAAATTAAAGTACAACCCAGGTGCCTGCTTTGAGATTGTGTTGTTGTTATTTTGTCTTTTTCCCTAATAAAACACATTTCATCATATAGTATCTATAGAATTAGAGAACAAACAAACAAACAAAATCCCTGTGCAAAGAAATCAAACCCACTGCTGTTATAATGGTTAAGAAATGGCGTCTGGGGCTGGGGTTGTGGCTCAGTGGTACAGCGCTTGCCTAGCACATGTGAGGCCCTGGGTTCGATCCTCAGCACCACATATAAGTGAAGATATTGTGTGCAACTACAACTAAATATATATATATATATATATATATATATATATATATATATATATATATAAATTTTTAAAAAAAGAAATTACATCAAATTTCATATAAAAGCCCCATGTAACCTCAACTTGGGGGGCTCAGAACTTCAGAGCACTAGCTCACCTGGGTCCACTGGCATAAATAAACTTTTCTCCAACCCTTCCAGGGTGCTTGGTCTCTTGCTGAGCATGATTGCCATAACGTTTTCTACAAATCTCTCACCCTCTCACCCTAACCACAGAAAGGAACAAAGACAGCCCTTCTAGATGAATGTGTTTCTAGAACAGAATCCTTCCCTTCTGTAAGTCTTTTGGGGCCTAGCTACATTCCTTAGTGTTTCTTTTCCTAATATAAATTTAGACCTTGGACCAATAAATCACGGGTCTCCAGCCAAATCTAGCACAACCACATTTGGGGGGGGGTTGTTTTGGTTTGTTTTGGTTTTGGTTTTGGTACTGAAGGTTGAACTCAGGGGTGCTTTACCTCTGAGCTATGTTCCCAGTCCTCTTTTTTAAAAATTATTACTTTTTATATTTTGAGATAGGTCTAGTTAAGTTGCTAAGGCTGGCCCCAAACTTGCAATCCTCCTCTCTCAGTCTCCCACATAAGTAGGATTATAGATGTGTCCCACCTCGCCCAGCCCACCTCATGTTTTTGTATAGCCCATCAGCGGAGAATGGCTTTCACATTTTTCAAAAGCTAAAAAAAAAAAAAAATCAAAAGAAGAATATTTTGTGATGATGAAAACAACACAAAATTCTAATTTAATCAGCCCAAAATAAAGTTTTACTGGAGCCCAGTCACTATCCAACAACACTGTCTGTGGCTGCTTTGGAGTAGCTGGAATCGAATGATTGCTACGCTCATCTCTTCACATCACTGTCTGGCATGGTAAAAATGGCAAAGATGTAAACATTCACCAGCATTTCAAGTGCCATGCACATTATCTTCCACAATATTTTACTTTTCTAATTACCTATCCATCATGCCAAAAGTGGATTTAGAATACTGTGCTTCTAGGGAACAGTGGAGCATAGATTATTTATCTTCTTAGGTGGCAAAACATTGTGTTTATTAAGCCATGGCGGGAAGCTGAGCTAAAAGAATACAATACACCTCAATTTTTTCCAAACTGAGCACTCATCATAATATTCCCAACTTACAGGAAGCAACCATCAGAAAAAATAAGAAAATTTAAAACATTATATCTCATCATAGCAGAATTTCTTCACAAAAATGAAAACTTGGCTGTAACCAAAGGTGAGTTTCCTGTGCTTCGTTTGTTAACCAGGCAAGGAAAACCATTTATTCCTGGTGAGTTAACTAAATTGTGTTTAATTGCAGCAGCAAAAAGAAAGAAAAAAAAAGTTCAGAGAAAATAAATTTCTTTAAAACCGTTAGCCTTGATGAGAACATTTGCTTAAGGAGTTGTAAGTACTGGAAACAGTATCATTAGTTGATGGGGGAAGTCCTGAAAAAAGATATATCCATGTCAAATTCATGCAGTTCAAACCCCTGGAATCTATGAATGTGACCCCAGAAAAAAGGTCTCTGCAGATGGATTTAAATTAAAGATCTTGAGATGAGATTATCCTGAATTATGTAGGTGGACCCTAAATCCCATGTCAAGTGTCCTTATAAGAGACAGAGAAGAGACACATGGGAAAAGAGATGGTGTGAAAATGGAGACTGCAATTGGAGTGATGTGGCCACAAGCCAAGGAAATCAGGAACCACCAGAAGTTGAAAAAGACAAAGAACAAATTCCCTCATGGAACCTCCCGAGGGAGAGGGTATGTGGCTTGCCAACACCTTGATTTCAGGCTTCAGGCCTCCAGAACTGTTTAGGAAAACATTTATCTTGCCCTGTGCAGTGGCCCAAGCCTGGAATTCCAGTGACTCAGGAAACTAAGACAGGAGACCTGCAAGTCGAAGCCAGCCTGTCTCTTTAAAAGACAAAAAAAAAAAAAAAAAAATTAAAAGGACTAGGGGTGTAGCTCAGTGGTAAGGAGCCCCCAGGTTAAAATTTAAAAATAATTTAAAAATAATATAAGCACATCAGATAGAGCACTGATCTCTAGGATATATAAAGAACTCCAAAAGCTAAGCACCAAAAAAACAAATAACCTAATCAATAAATGGGCCAAGGACCTGAAAGAGACACTCCTCGGAAGAGGATATACAAATAATCAATAAACATGAAAAAAATGTTCAACATCTCTAGTAATTAGAGAAATGCATCTCTAGTAATTAGAAAAACTACCCCAAGATTTCATCTCTCTCCAGTCAGAATGGCAGCAATTAAGAATACAAACAACAACAAGTATTGTCGAGGATGTGGGGAGAAAGGTACCCTCATACACTGCTGGTGGGACTGCAAATTGGTGCAGCCAATATAGAAAGCAGTATGGAGATTCCTTGGAAATCTTGGAATAAAATCACCATTTGACCTAGCTATCCCTCTCCTAGGTTTATACCCAAAGGACTTAAAAACAGCGTACTACAGGGACACAGCCACATCAATGTTTGTAGCAGCACAATTCACAATAGCTAAACCGTGGAACCAAACTAGATGCCCTTCGGTAGATGAATGGATAAAGAAAATGTGGCATATATACACAATGGAATATTATCAGCAATAAAAGAGAATAAAATCACAGCATTTGCGGTAAACGGATGGAGTTGGAGAATATAATGCTAAGTGAAGCCAATTCCCAAAAAACCAAAGGCCGAATGTTTTCTCTGATATAAGGATGCAGAAGCATAATGCTGATTGTGGGGGGAGCATGGGAGGAATGGAGGAACTTTAGATAGGGCGAAAGGGGGGAGGGGAAGGAAGGAGACATGGGGGTAGGAATGATGGTGGACTGAGTTAGACATCATTATCCTAAGTGCGTGTATAAGACACGAATGGTGTGAAAAGACTTTTGTTACAACCAGTGTCTTGAAAAATTTTGTTCTATATGTGTAACAGGAATTGCATTCTGCCATTATGTATAACAAATCAGAGTAAGTTAAAAAAAGAAAAAGAAGTCAAATGATTTTGAGTGGTTTTTATTGCCTCTTGATAAAATGGCGAGTGATACTGTAGTGAGTGTTTATAATTTGATGTTGCCTCAGCATCTATCCCTCTCCTATGCTATTATGAATATGTTTTTAAATGTTTAACTTTCTCATGCCAAAAGAGGTCTTCAGCCACCCTGGACAGTTTCCATTACTATACCCTGCCCAAAGGGCTGTGGCCCGTGGCCAGAGGCAAAACTTAGAGACATCCTCTAGCCTAGCAGACTGAGCTCCCAGCGTTTCCCCGCTGGTCTCTTTAAAAGGACCCTTCAGAGGTTTTCCCATGAATTTAAAGTGACCGCCTCTCCATCCCATGGTAAACTCCAAGGAGGAGCGCTTACCAATTAAAGCTTCCTACTGAAACTTCTTTGGATGACACCCAGGACCTCATGAAGGCATTTTCCCATGAGTCCCCGCCCCCATTTCCATCTTCCTATCTTCCTACACCGCCTGACCTCAGTGTATTGTCTTCCACCCTGGCTGTGCACTCCCCAGGATTTGTAAGTATTTAAAACAAACAAACAAACAAACACCTTTTGAAGTCTCACATTGTGGTTTTGTCTTTGAAGCTGAGCATGTGGTCAACCCCAGACAGCGGAGCCCCTGCTGTGCTCTTCTCTCTGGGTCTCTGGATCTCTGCTGGGGAAAACTCAAAGATATTTATTCAGAGCCCTTACTGATGCTGCTCAGTTATTATTTACTGAAGGAGTTCATGCTGAGGTCCACCGCAGAGTTAGCCCCTATAAATAGACTGCAGGAGCAACCATAGCAGAGAATATTTCAGAAGAAATTGAGGAAACATTGAACGAGTACAACTCTGCAAAAATGTGTTACAACTGATGGTGGCAAAAAAAGTATAGAGCAGGAAAAAAAATTAATTGGACCAATTTACAAAGCTTGTGAAAATGTAAAGTGTCAAAAAAACTGTGATTGTCATATATATATATATATATATATATATATATATATATATATATTTGTTGTTGTTGTTTGTTTCTTTATCTGTTTTATGGGGTTTTTTTTTCTTCTTCTTCTTCTTTTGGTACCAAGAATTTAACCCAGGGACACTTACCTGCTGAGCCACACCTCTGGCCTGTTTTTTGTTTTTAATTTTGAGACAAGGTCTCACTAAGTTGCTTAAGACTCACTAAATTGCTGAGACTGGCTTTGAACTTGTGATCCTCCTGCCTCAGCTTCTGGGATTACAGGCATGTGTCAATGAGCCCGGCCATTACATAGCTTATCAGCAGATATTTGCCGGCGAATATTAGAATCTCTCTATCGTGTCTTACTGAGCCTATCTATCATGCAGCACTGAATCATGTGAACACCAGGAGTGTCACAGTAAACTTGATCCAATCTCATACCTTCCCCATCTTCAGTTCCATGAATTTTGACTTGGCCTATTACCAGCAGTTTAATGGATTACCAATGGTAAAGAATTACTGTGATTCTTTTTTTTTTTTAGCTCAGGCTAAAATTGAAATTTTTCTGAATGAGAACTGCCCTCAACTTTGGTTACAGAACACTGAGCGGCTTTAGAACTTAGCTTTTGCAACATACTTGATAATGCTTTAATGAACTCAACCTAATATTAAGAGCATGATATGCAAAACTTCAACAGCGGCAAGGTCATCGTGATGACAACTAACATTGTCTTTTCTCCATATTTCTAGGGGTGCATTCTAGTCAAACTAACAGAGTCAGTGACAAGTGACATCGAACTGCATCACATGCTTTCTGTGTTGTCAAAAGCTGAAACAAGAATTGAGATCTCCACGTTCATACAAATTTGAGCAGATATATTTTCCAAGCTCAAACTACAGTTCCACCTCCATAAAAGTGTGAAGAAAATTTCCATATTACAAAATCCATCTCACTGTGCAATGGAGTCACTTCAATGGAAGTAAATAACTTGCCCGCTGAAAGGCAAGTTTCAGGAAAAGAATCTAATAGATTATATAATGATAATTATATAATGATCAGTTAAAATCATATACTATGCAGGATGGCAAATTCCTGTAATCCCAGCAACTCAGGAGGCTGAGGCAAGAGGATCGAAAATTTCAGGCCAGCCTGGGCAACCTATTGAGACCCTGTCTCAAAAGTAAAAATTAGAAGGCTGGGGTTGTAGCCCGTGGTACAGCGCTTGCCTCACTCGCAAGACCCTGGGCTCAATCCCCTGCACCACATTAAAAAGTAAATGAGTAAAAATAAAGATACTGTGTCCATCTACAACTAAAAAAATGTTTTTTAAAATTAGAAAAGGTGGGGACTCGGGCATAGCTTCCTGTTACAGCACTGGCCTACCATGCTCAGGGCCCTGGGTTTGATCCCCAGTCCCACATCAAAAAAAAAAAAAAAAAATGGGGGTGGGGCTGGCAGTGAAGCCCAGTGGTAGGGCACTTGCCCAGGATATGCAAAGCCCTGGGTTCAACTGCTGCTGACCTCAGCGCACACCTGTAATCCCAGTGGCTCTGGAGGCTGAGGCAGGAGGATCATGAGTTCAAAGCCAGCCTCAGCAATTTAGTGAGGCCCTAAATAACTCAGCAAGATCCTGTCTCTAAATAAAATACAAAAAAGGGCTGGAGGGATGTGGCTCAGTGGTTGAGTGCCCTAGAGTTCCATCCCTGGTACAAAAAAAAAAAAAAAAAAAAGACATTTCAGAAATGAAGCAGATAATTTTGTTGTTGTTGTTGTAAATCTGCATTAACAGCTGAGCACTGAATTTAGTTGCAGGAAAATGGGGTGCTGGGATTGAGCCTAGGATCTCATGTATGCTAGGCAAGCACTCTACCACTGAGCTACACTCAGCCCTAACCAATTCTAAAATGAAACATGAACTCTGAGCCATATATATATATATATATATATATATATATATATATATATATATATATATTCTGTGGTTATATTTTCATTTTGTCAATTTAAACGTTGTGGAGGGGCTGGGGATGTGGCTCAAAGCAGTAGCCTGCTCGCCTGGCATGTGTGCGGCACCGGTTGATCCTCAGCACCACATACAAACAAAGATGTTGTGTCCGCTGAAAACTAAATAAAATATTAAAATTCTTTTTCTCTCTCTCTTAAAAAAAAAAAAGAGAGAAAATTTAAAAATTAAAATTAAACGTTGTGGAATTGTGTTTTCTCTCTTGTTAGTTAAGCTCCTAGTTAATGTTCTAGATGTTTGTCTCTTGGTGCACAGAGTCCAAATTATCAACTGCCCAACCCTTTACAGAAGGCTGCTGACCTCAGCGATAGGCACTTGAGTGCCCCTTTAAGAACCTGCCCCCCCCCCAAAAAAAAAAAAAAGATCCAAGGGATACACTATTGCAGGTCCACAGCCAAGACTCTCCCCCAAAGGGAAGCGGGCATCTCCCCCAAAGCAAGAAGGAGCATACGCAGTCAAGGCTCCTGAGGCTTGCAGACGCAAAGCTCCAAGGCCATTAGGTGGAAGAAAGAAAGCTGAGCAGGATTGTGCCTACCCCAAGCAATTTTGCCAGAGGGCTTTGTACCCACCTTCCTGAATGTTAAAGTCAGGCCTTTTGGAATCTAGTGACTCAGAGGTGGAGGTTCAGCCCTAGGTCCGGGGGTTATGCTGTGATTTTTATATATATATAAAAAACAATCGAGAGCCGAGTGCTGAATTAGCAAGGCCACCAGGAAGCCCCTTTGATCAGCCACCATATGCCAGGGACTGGCCCTTTGTGGGTTTTTTTTTTGTTTTGTTTTGTTTTGCTTTTTGTTGTTGTTTAAATCAACCTTTTTGTAATATAAACATATATGACTATATTTTAGATGTACAGCTCTGTGAGTTTTGGTAAATGTATTCATCCTTGCCCACCAGCACCCCAAACAAAATGCAGAATGTCTCCATCACCTCAGATATTTCCCTCCTGCAGTTCTGTAATCAGACTACACACACACACACACACATACACACACACACACACAAATGGAATTCTGTAGAATACACTGCTTTGTGTCTCACGTTGTTTGCTCACATTGTTTAGGAGAGTCATCTATGTGAGGGTATGGGTATTTGGTTCCTTTTTTATTGCTGAGCAGTATTATGTGGTATAAATAATCCACATTTGATAATCCATTCACCACCCTGGTTGTTCATGAACAACTTTCCTTAGACAAGTGGTTTTGTAGATGTATGTCCACTATACAGACGAGGGACACAGCTGCAGGGTCCCGTGGCCAGCGTCCATGTAACTTCATAAGATACCGCGGGACAGTTTTCAAAGTGGCTGTACCATGTCACGCCCACTAGCAGTTCATGAGCAGTCCACTGGCTTCACATCTTCCCTACTTTACAAGAGACCCTAATACAGATGCGCGAGGATTCCAGGCACTTCAGCTGCCCCCAACTCTCCCAGCTGATAATCTTCCTCCTTAACTCAGGTGGATTTTAGCTTACTGCACCTTGGGGCAGAAAAATAAAGTGATCCTTTCTTTCAGAGGTTATAGTTTCTCTTCCTGTGGTCCAAAGCCTTAAATGAATATCCTAATTTTTTGTCCATTTTTCTTTATGGTGGCGGTGTTAATTCTGTATCAGTGACTCCATCATAGCTGACAGCAGATGTCCCCTAAGCTGTATTATATGTTGAAATCTCAAGGACTCACTGTGGTTTGTTGTTGCCATATAATATTGATGGCTGAGAGGCTCACTTGGGCTAACTGAAAAATGTGCAGAAGCAAGCTTAATCAAAGAGCGTGTGTATATCAACTTGCAGCGATGAATAAAAATCAGACTCAAAATTCTCTGTGTGAGTGTTATCCTTGCTGTCTCTTTCCTAAGCAGGGCACACAAGTGAAATCATAATCCAGCTCTTGATTTATAGTGAGGAGTCCCTGTCATGAGTAGCTAGAGTCAGCCTGGATGTAATCCAGTGCCTTCTCTAAGGCAAGACGGAAGCCACACCTCATCTGAAGGTTGTTGGTGCTCATAGTGTGGGCTGTTAGAGGAACGGTTAATGACATCAAGCTATGACAGCCTGACGCATCCAATTTATAACAGGATAAGTCTTGCCAGAGGGATTAGATATATATGAAATCTGTGCCTCTCTGCACCCTCCATCTCTACCTAAAGAGAGAACCTTTCCCTTGGAACAAGAAGCACTTTAAGTTTGGTGACTAACACTTGCTGTCCCCCGTACACCCTTTCGACAGGAAATGCCGCATCTGCCTCTCTGACTTGCCTTTTGCTTTTGCTCTGGTGACCTTGCATTGCTCTGCTCTTATCAGTAAGCTGGTGGCAATCCCATTTCCCCCATTTCCAGATTCCTAAGGAGCATATCTCTGTAGCTCCAAGTATTGAAGGGAGGTGAACACATTAACCACTCATGGGCTGGAACCTCTAAAACTGAACCAAGATAAACATGTTCTCGTCTTCAGTTGATTCACTAAGGTATTCACTACCCAGTCATCAAGCCAAAGCAGAGCACTGTTTTCTGCCTCGACGGAGGGAGACCTTGTACAAGGAATTCTTCGGACTGGGATCCTTCCATCTAGTGATTCTGATACTCTGATTCATGCATCCCCACAACTTGAAATTTCTCAGCCATGGGCTGCTATGGAGAAAAGTCAGCTTGTTGTGCTCGAATTCGGGACCCCCAAAAGACCACCAGAGACCAAGATCGATGTAAACAGCAAAGAGGTGTTTATTGCGAGCTAGCTTGGTCCTCTGCACACACACAGCAACTGGTGACCCTGAGAGGCCCCGAGCCCAGGGTTTGCAGCAGTTTTATACATTCTTTGGAGAAGGCAGGGATCCCCACACACATCATAGCATCTCTTAGCAAATCATCACACACTTCCGGAAAATCAAATAACAACTCTAAAACATGATTAGCACATTCACTGGCAGGAACAAGTTGGGTAGGGGTGATTGGTTACTACAAGAGGGGGATTCATTTGAACTGATTGGTTTAAGCCAAGAGGGGTGTTTGTGCTGAACTACATGGTTTCCCAACACGTTATCAACCACCATAAACTACTGGGAGGGTATCTGGCATCCCAGGTATTTCCCTGTCTCATGCTGATTGGTGGCTGCTAGGGGGTTGCTATGGGTCTCCACCTAGCCTGAGTCAGGGACACCTGGTGCAGCAGATCTCTCCTGTTATTTGTAGATAAACAACTTAGAAGGGTGGGAATGTGCCTAGGAGTGCTCTGTGGGTCTTTCCAAGGACAAAGGCCATGTCCCTTCCTTGGACAGGCTTTACTCTGAGCTAGAGGCTGGTTTTTCAAGCTCAACTTGGTTCTGCAAAGTTGAAGTATGCAGGACAACTGGTGTTGAGAGCCACAGCCGAGTTGGGGTGGCGCCTGGCATGCTTGGCGTTTTGCCAGAAGGAGTGGTTGAGAGGTGACACCATTAAGATAATGATAATTAAGTTAAGCTGTGTATAATTGCTGTGACTGGATGATGCTGGATTGAAACAGGCTGTGTATTAAGTTGTATATAGACCCCTGCTATCCGGCAATAGGGCAGCTCCTGCTGCCTGGGGCGCCCACTACTTTTGAATTCTCGAAGAGTTCCCGTTGAGTTCTCACGGAGCCCGTGGAGAGCTGGGAGAGTTCCCGGGAGTGCAGTGGAGTGCTGGTGGGGTTCTGGCAATAAAGTAGTTCCTGTTTGAACCTACAAGTGCCTCATGGTGGCTCGCTTATTTTGTGCCCAGCCAGACTGCGGCAAACTGGAATGTGTTGAGCAGGGAAAGTGCTATAAAAAGCTGTACCTATTGGCTTGGGCTGCCAGAACAAAGTACCCCAGACTAGGCAGATTAAATTGTCTTACCATTCTGGAGCCCAGAAGTCCAAGATCAAGATGTTAGCAAGGTCGGTCCCTTCTGAAGGCTGTGAGGGAGAATCTAATCCAGGCTGCTCTCCTAGCATCTGATTTGCTGGCAAATTTTGGCTTTCCCTAATTTCTGTCTCCATGTTCCTATGACATTCTCCCTCTATGTCGGCCTTCTTAGGGTACATGGACTCCTCTGCCACCGAAATTCTAGGGGAGGCACACTACCTCTGAAGGTTTGACAACTGACTTTACAAAATAAATTGATGGTGGACAGATTAACCAGAGAAAAACTAGTTTAATTACATACCAACATATGAGAGTCCCACAAAATCTGAGGCTGGAAGAAGCAGCAGATGATTGATGCTTTTATAGCATCCTGAGCTACAGAAAGGCAGCAGGGCTTGTGGCTTCTGGGATGTGGGGGTGGAAGAGGAGGATGTGGTGAATAAAGGTTATCTGGTTTTCATAGATAGAGAGCCTTTCCGACAAGCCTTTAATCCCAGTGGCTCAGGAGGCTGAGGCAGGAGGCTCACAAGTTCAAAGCCAGCCTCAGCAACTTAGTGAGGCCCTAAGCAACTTAGTGATAACCTGTCTCAAAATAAAAAGGGCTGGGGATTGGGGATGTGGCTCCGTGATTAAGAACACTTGGATTCAATCCCTGGCAATACACATACACAAAGTCTTTCAGGAAATAAAAGTCATCTCATGAGAATAGGTGACAGTCCTCCACATCCTCTCCTATGATTATTTGGGGGATCCATTTTCAGTCAGATAAGGGAACTTCAGGGGAAATCCTCCCCTGCAGGTGCTGTTCCTCAAATGCCCTCAATGTATAGTCATCACCCTGCAAAGGTGGCATATTTGGGGGTGATATTTCCAGAATCCCTGCACTTTCTTATCCTGCTACAGGAAGACAGTAACTCAGGAGTCTGCAGAACTAGCTGGAGCCTGTGCAGCCTAGGGATGCTGCAGGGCCATGCAATGGCTTTGAACAATGGCTGTGTGGCTTAGGCCGCCAGTGTCCCCAACTCAATAGGAAGGAGTTGGGACAGATGGCTTCCCAAGTTCCCTGCACCTCTTCAGACAAATTCTTTCAGCACCTGGGAAATCAACTTTGAATTGCTGGATTTACAGATGGGCCCTATGCTGTGAGTCCACTCGGGTGCAGTAACCTGCATTTGGATCCACAGTCTTTCAAGGAGAATGATAAAGTTATGTGGGTGGGAAGGACAAGGACTCTCTTTTGAGCTTCCCCCTTATTACTAGCCTACTCTATGGAAAAGCTTTATGAGTCAAGGCCATTTGGAACAATGGGAAAAATAAATGAGTATTTTGTTGTTGTCTGTGTCCGCTTGAACTTCCCTAGACTTGTCCCTTTAACAACAAGGAAACACCTCTTTACCCATATATGTCAAAGTGGGAGTCATTGACTTGCTCCTAACAGAATTCAGATATGGAAGGGGGGACCCTTTGCAATTGAGCTAACAGTCCAGAGAGGGGAAGAGCTAGCTCAAAGTCACAGGAAAAACTTTAAGGGCAGGGCCAGGAAAAATCAATGTCAATTTTCTAAACTGTATAATGAGAGACCTCTGAAATTCCTTCAGGCCTAGAGTCTGGTCCCCTGGTCTCGATTATTGGACCAGTGATTTCTGCCGCACCACCACCCCCATGGTGGTTCAACAGCCTCGCTGTTGCTGAGGCTGGCTTTGAACTCTCAATCCTCCTGCCTCAGCCTCCCAAGTTGCTGGGATTACAGGCATGCACATTGTGCCCAGCCCTTGGGTTACCATTATTTTTAAAAAGACATTTTAACTCAGAAAGTAGAGGGTACACAATCTCAGCATACCTCACCATGACAATAATCAATTCCTTTACGAAACACTGCATCTTTCTTATTTCTTTAATTTTATACAACTCAGTAAAGCCCCTCTCACTAACTGAGGAGGACCATAAGTAATTATGATCCTTGAAGAGAGCAGTCAGTTTTCAGCCTGTATAGCTGACAGTGCACGTAATAGACACCTCATTATGATGCAGCAAGAAGGCCCTCATGAGCTGAGCAGATGCCAACAATGTGCTCATAGACTTCCCAGCCCCCAGAACCAGGAGCCAAAAAAAAACTTTATTAAAAAAATGTGGGCTGGGGTTGTAGAGCCAGCACTTGCCTTGCATGTGTGATGCCCTGGATTCTATCCCCAGCACCACATAAAAAAAATAAATAAATAAACAGAATAAAGGTATCGTGTCCATCTACAACTAAAAATATTTTTTAAAATGTGTACCCACACATAATTCTCCTCTGACCTTAAAACAGAGATGGTCAACTCTGGCTGCAGGGTTAGAAACCCCTGGAAGAGCTTTTGTTTTTGTATTATTTGTGCTGAGGATCAAACCCAGGGCCTCGCCACTGCTAGGCCAGCCCTCGTTAGGAGACGGTGCTTTGAACTTCCCATGTGTGACAAACCCTAAGTACCGCGCGAGGGCGCTAGAGCACAACGCAGGCCACGAGCCCAAATTCGCCCTGCAAAACGGAATGGGTTGATTCGCTTGCTACACCCTGGATTTTTAAAAATTTATTTCCATTTTTGTGTGTTTGTTTGCTTGTTTATTGTGATGCTGGGGACCGAATTCAGGGCTTCGTGCACGCTAGGCAAGCACTCTGGAATGAGCTCCACCCTCAGTTCTCCATACTGGCTGATAACCAAATGACAATTGGGAAAGGAAGAGGTCTGTCTTCCTACTCCCAAAACCCATCGACCGTTAGGAGTTCCGTGCTTCGCTTCAGGGTGCAGCCCGTGAAAGTAGAGGACGAAATGTATGGTGAGTTAACTTGCTGGTATGTGTAGCAGGCCCTCCCCGCCACCCCAGAAAGTGGCTGGTGACTTGCGCAGGCGCCTTTGGGGAGCGATGCCTCTGGGTGCCACAGAAGCAGATAGGGAGACTCAGCAAGTGTGGTCCTAGCGGTCTCCCCACCGATCTACCGCAGAGTGCAGGCTTGAAGGTGTTTAAACCCAGAAGCACAGCTGGCAGCTGAGATTAAGGAGGGGGAGGGATTAGGGAGGAGCAGTAAATACCCCAGGAAAGACCCCAGGTTCAGTCGCTTAGAGACAGGGAGGCCCTGGCTTCCAGGGGAAACTCCTTCAAGGGGCTGTTTTGACCTAGAGCCGAAGCCTTTCTGTAATGGTTAAGTTTTCAGATGGAAGAACCCCTAAGTGGAGATGTAGAAATACAGAAAGAAAAAAAAAAAAAAAAAGGTTTTTTTCTTTTCTTTTTTTTTTTTTTTAATATTTACTTTTTTAGTTTTGGGTGAACACAATATCTTTATTTTACATTTATGTGGTGCTGAGGATCAAACCCAGTGCCTCATGCATGCTAGGCCAGCGCTCTACCACTGAGCCACAACCCCAGCCCCCAAAAGGGGTTTTTGATTCACAACACCTGTGTGGGTGAATTTGCTTTCATGGAGGGAATCTGCAAAGCCGGCAGCCACAAACACAGAATTTTTGTTAAATAGGCCTATTCTAATAGCATATTAATAAATGTTAATTTTCAAGGAAAAATTGGAAAATCTAAGCAAACATAAAGAAGAAAATTAAACTAAACCTAGTCCTGGCACTCTTTATCTCCTTCTAAACTTTTTTTTTTTCCTTCACACTTCAATATATAAAATAAGATTATTCTGAAAATACATCTCATGTGCTATTATTTAATTTTATATCCTATTGTACTTATTCTCTCAAGTCAAGGCATATAACTTTGTCTGTTTTTGTTTTCTTTTTTATCAAAAACGTATATGTGTGTAACATACTTATAGATATTGCACATTCATGTACTGTTACTTCTGTATCCTAAAATAACATCTGTACCCACATATTGCCATTTCCTGGCAGATAGTGCCTGCTGATTTCTAACTCCAGAAATGGGGGTTCAGTCCTCTCCCCAGTCCCCACCATCCAGTCCCTAGTATTCCCTGGTTATTGGGAATACTTTTTATTCCTACACATTTTATTTTGCTGGATTTAATTTTGTCCTTACCCTTTGTTTCCCCTGGACCTATCTCCAGGACCTTCACAAATTTACTAGAAGTGTATTTTAGTTATTGAGTTATTTTTAATTATTTAATTATTTTTAGTTATTTTTCTGTTGCCAATAACATAACTCCTCAGACTGGGTAAATTTTAACAAAATGAGGCTTATTTAGCTCAGTTCTGGAGGTTCAAGTGCTCTCCTCTACCTGGTGATGGCCTCCTTGCTGGCAGAGTCCCAGAGCAGGGCCCTGCATCACATGGCAAGAGCAGGGAGTACTGGTGTGTCTTCTGATTTCTCTCTCTCCTTATAAAGTCACCTGTATTCCACCATGGGGCTCCACCCAGAGGAATTTGTCTGATCCTAATCACCCCCCAGAGACTCCATGTCTGCACACCATGGCTGGATTAAGTTGCCGCTGTCTCAATACAACAGTGTTTAAATTCAAACGCAGGAACTCAGAGAGAACACGGGTAAACCAGGTCCAAGCCGCAGCAAGACATTAGGCCTTTTTGCAGTACCTCTCCCCCTTGGGGTGTTTTCCCAGAACCCTGGGACTGGTTCCCACATGGAAAGGTTGCTGTCATCTTGAGAACTTTCTTCATGCTCTCCCGTTGATCCTTGGTCTCCCGGATCTCATGGCCTTGTCCTTCTGGAAGTGGGTATCAAGTACCAATCATTTTTGAAAACTCTACATGTCACTTGGTGCCTTTCTTCCAGTTCTCAAGGTTGACTGATGTTCTGGGGAGGAAGTGAATTGGGGGGTCAGAAGTCATTTTCCCACGGATCTTTTAAAAGCACTTCTCTAAGGGTTACAGTTTCATTTTTGATCCTTTTGCACGAAATCTGTGTTTTTTCTCGGTAGCAGTTTAGAAGGGGTCCTTTTCTTTGCTCTTCGCCCTCTGACAGATCATAACGATGCCTAGGACCTGAGTCTGCTTTCATCCATTGAACTTGACATTTGATGCCCTTGTAATTACAACAACTCATGTCCTAGGTTCTGGAGAATTTTTTTTAATTATTCATTTAGCAATTCCTACCTTCCATTTTCTTGGTTCTCTCTATTCAGAGTTTGGGCTTCCTGGCTTGTGCCCTAGTCTTATGTCAGACAAATTTTCTAGCTTTCTGTCTTTTTCTCTACTTGGGAGATTCCAATCTCTCTTTTGCACTCCTAATGTTACTATTTGTGTTAGTCATTTTTCCATCACTGTGACAAAAATATCTGTGATAAATCAGCTAAAAGTGGACAAGAGAATTTTTATTTATTTATTTGTTTGTTTGTTTGGTGCTGGGGATTGAACCCAGGGCCTGTGCATGGGAGGCAAGCACTCTACCAGCTAAGCTATATCTCCAGCCCCCAAGGGAATTCTGTAGCTCCTGATTTTAGAGGTTTCTGTCCAAGGTCACTGGTCCATGGCTTCACGCCTGTGGTAAGGCAGAATATCATTGCAGAAAGCACACAGTGGAGCCAAGCTGCATACTTCCTGGCAACTGAGGAGCAGAGAGAAAAAGAGATGGATCAGGGTCCAATTCCCCTTCAAGGGCGCATCCTCAGTGACCTGGCAATCTTCCACTAAGCCCCACCTCCTACATTGCTGAGGCTGGCCTTAAACTTGCTATACTCCTGCCTCAGCCCCCACTCCTACCCCCTGGCCCCCACCCCAGTCGCTGGAAGTACAAGTGTGCACCTCTGTGCTCAGCAGTATAATATATTTTGATACCTTGGTTTTGCTCTCTGTCCCTATTTTATAGCATCCTTTTATTCCTTGGATGGATCATCATCTCCTGTCTCTTTCTTTCTTGTCTTGAAATTGTTTCCTCTGAGTTGTCTTCTTTTCTGTTCCTTATTTGTCCTTGAACCTGTCTTTCATCTTCATCCTTCCTCAAATCCCCTAGGTCCTTTGTTCCTATTGTTAAAAAATAAACTTCAACATGTTAAAATTTGAAAGAGTTTATTTGAGCGGACTGCAACTTATATATTAGACAGCTCCAAGTCACAAGCAATTCAGGGCTCTATCACAAGGTCACCAGGGTAAGATTTTTAGATAATGTTCCTGGAAGCAAGGCAAAGAAACTATTTGATTGGTTAAAGTGGAACAATACTTTGAAGTATTAGAGGTTGGTTGGTGGCTTTTGATTGGTAAAGCTTAACTTTAATTTTTCTAAGATAAATGACTGCCCTGCCCACGCTGCACACTGAATTGGGGTTTGCTTTGCTTACATAGAAATTTGGGAACTAAAGCCAACCTGGTCTAATGATTTCCCACTTGAGTATTTTAACAAAGCCTCCCCTTTTGATTAGTGTTCTGGAACAACCCATCCCAGCATATGAGAACTGGTTGGGAACAGTAGGAGGTTGACCATGGGACTGAAGAGAGGCAAATAGACCTAGGGTTTCACAGAGTGTGATTTATTGGTGACTTACTGGCAAGGGTAGTCCTGGGTTGCTTCAAGGTCAGTTGGATCCCGGCAATTTGGGCCCGAAAGAGGGCTAGGACAAAACTGATTTCACCAAGCCAGCCTGCACCAGGTTTATATTATATAAGCTAATATCAAAGTCAGCCCATTCCTGGAGCTGGGGTCTGGTTGTGAAGCTCCTCACACCACTCTAATAGTTTTGTCTATTTATAGTTTGCTAGGAAACTAGGCAGAAAAACTGAACTAAGGTTACTCTGGGACAAGCATGTCAATTACAAGTCAAGATGGCTGCACTCATGTCAAGCTGAATCTGTACAGTCAGCATCTTATTTATCAGAGATGGACCAAAACTTGGGGATGAGTGCCAGTTCACATCACCGGCATGGCTGGTTTGTTTTTTGGGGTCAATGAGAAACTCAAAAGTCACGAATCCAAGTCTGTTGAAGATTTCCTTCGGCTGTCGATCTCATTTTTGTTATTCTACATGCAATGAGAGCATCTGACATACTGTTGATGACTTCAGATGTATTTAAGACCCTTGAGAGGATGCAGGGCACCAGGGAGATTACACTGATGACTACTAGGAGGACAATACTGAGAAATTGGAGATGCACCTTAGCCAAGGCTTCATGAACCAAGCTAACAAAAAATTTAAAAAAATTAAAAAAATGAAGGCCTAGAAAAACTAAAAACTCAGTCCCTGGGTCCAGAGAGCCATGGTTGAGATTTCTAGATTTGAGCCTGCAGAACCTTCAGATGGTGGAATAAGGACAGCAGTTGCAATGTGGTGAATTTCCTGGTTTGCAGTCTGAAAGTCTCTGATTGTGGCATTGGGCATTTTGGTAAAATTTTCAAGTGGCCCATGCATGCAGCAGCAGCAGACATGAAGGGTGGAGAATGACGTTGATACCAGGTTGTCCAGATCCATCTTGTGGGAAATTAGGAACAGGAAAGTTTTTAGAGAGATAACAAAATGTTAAAATCCAATGAACACGAAAATATGATTACAGGACCAGTGTGATTCTACATCATGTACACCCAGAAGAATGAGAAGTTAGACTCCACTCATGTAGGATGTGTCAAAATGCATTCTACTGTCAGGTATAACTAATTAGAACAAATTAACAAATTGTATTAGAATGTAGCCAAAAAAAAAAAAAATCCAATGAACAGATGTGGTGTGGTTGTGCATGCCTATAATCCCAGCAGCTCAGGAGGCTGAGATGGGAGGATCATGAATTCAAAGCCAGTCTCAACAAATTAGTGAGGCCCTGAGCAATTCAGCAAGATCTTGTCTCCAAATAAAAAAAGGGCTGGGGATGTGGCTCAACACTTAAGCATCCCTGGGTTTAATCCCCAGTAATATCCCCCCCAAATTAATAATGATCTCTTTTAAGTTTACTTTGCTGGAACTTTCAATAAGGAATTTCAGATTAACATTTTCTAAAATCTTTTATTATATATATGTATATATATAATAAAACATATATATATGTATATATACATATATATAAAACATATATATATATATATATATATATATATATATATATATATATGTATATGTATGTTCCTGGAAGCATTACAATTCTTATTACACATATAGAGCACAATTTTTCATATCTCTGTATATGAAGTATGTTCACGCCAATTTATGCCTTTATACATGTACTTTGTTTTTTTGCATTATAATTCTTAATATACATATATACCACAATTTTTCATATCTCTGTACAAAAAGTATGTTGACACCCAATTTGAGTCTTCATAGATGTACTTTGTATAATGATGTCCATCACATTCCACCATCCTTGCTAACCCCCTGCCCCCTCCCTTCCCCTCCCATCCCTCTGCCCTGTCTAGAGTTCGTCTATTCTTCCCATGCTCCCCCTCCCTACCCCACTATGAGTCAACCTCCTTATATCAGAGAAAACATCCGGCATTTGTTTTTTGGGGATTGGCTAACTTCACTTAGCATTATCTTCTCCAACACCATCCATGTACCTGCAAATGCCATGGTTTTGTTTTTCTTCTTCTTCTTCTTTTTTTTTTTTTTTTCAGATTAACCTTTTAAAAGTCTCTCCTGCCCAAGAAGCTATGCCAACAACTTGCCATTAGTCTTTGCCTATAACACCTGCAGATCTGGGTGAATTCCTCTTTTCCTCTCTTCTCAAGTTGCCCCAAAATACTTTGAAGTTTCCTGAGCCACTTCTCTTGAATCTGTAAGGCCAGGGAATTATTAAAACTGGGTACTGGCCAGTTTTTCCCAGGGACTTAATTGGCTCCGTAAAATCAGTCTTGGTTGCTTAAAAATTGTCTGGTCCTATCGGGTTCTATGCCCATGCTCAACTATGACCCTCCTGCCCCAGCCCTGGTAACACAGTCAATGTTTCCCAGTTATGTCCTATTATAAGGACAGCAGACACTTATTCAATTTAGGCAAATAACTGTATTTTCATGAAAATAAAAACGCTCACTAATATTCTTTGGATTCTGGAAGGATCGGGTAGGGAAAAAAAAGACAATGTTTCAATTCTGTTAACAAAAAGTGTTCTTTACCAAACTGCAGAACAAATTCCCTTACATCTAGTGCATTATGGGAAAATCCCCCAAAGGCTCCTGGGCTGAAGATCCCCAGTGTATGGAAGATCAGAAGTGGACTTCTGGGAAATGATTGGGTCATAAGGACTTTGAGATCATCAGTGAATTGATGATTAATTGGTGATAAATAAATTAATTAATGGTAAATCCATTGATGGATTAATAATTTGATGGCATTACTGGGAGGTGGTGGATATGTAAGGGAGGGGACTTGTTGGAAGAATAGGTCACAACCAGTGTGCCCTGGAAGGGGACACCTTGTCCTCCAACCCTTCCACTCTTCTTTATCTCTCCCTGCCTGTTTCCTGGCCACCATAGAGCATGGAGGCTTTCCTCCTCCATATTTTCCACGAGGTTCTGCCATCTCAGACCCAAAGCAATGGAGCCGGCTGACCATGGACCAAACCCTCTGAAACTACGGCCCCAAATAAATCTCTCCTCTTTGTAAGTTGTTTATATCAGGTGTTTCGTCACGGCAATGTAAAGCTGACTATAACATACAGCCCAACAGTCTGATCTTAAGGTTTTCAGAAATGTACACTTGGGCTGGGGTTGAGGCTCAGTGGTAGAGCACTTGCCCAGTATGTGTGAGGCACTGTGTTCGATTCTCAGCACTGCATACAAATAAATGAATAAAATAAAGGTCTATGGATGTCTAAAAAGATTTTGTTTAAAAAAGACTTAAAAAAAGAAAAAAGGAATCTCTACTTGTCAGTGTCCTTTTCGTGAACCTCCTCCAAGACACAGCACTTTAGGATTACCGTTCCTTGCAAAAGCTTTCAAGAAAGCATCAGTTAAAATGATTGACTGTCGGGATGACAAAAGACTTAAAAGGACCATGGTTAAAAGAGCTGATGAGCTGGGCTTGGTGACGCACACCTGTCATCTCAGTGGCTCAGGAGTCCCAGTCAGGGGGATTACACGTTCAAAGCCAGCCTCAGTGAGTAAGCAAGGCCCTAAGCAACTTAACAAGACATATCTCAAAATAGAAAAATAAAGAGGGCTGGCACTGGATTCAATCCCCTGTAGCAAAGGGGTGGGGAGGGAGAATTCATCATAATGTAATTGAGAAGAAAATTTCATTATTTCTGTAAATGCAGCATGTTAATAGAATCAATAGAATTTTGACTGATAACATTACATCAAGACATATAGAATTCAAGGAATTTAAAATATTTCTTTTAACACATATTAATAATAAGATATTAATAAAAAGTGTTTTGTAACACTTATATAGATCCAGCTGGGCACAGTAGCACACGCCCAGAGTCCCAGCTACTTAGAATGCTGAGACAGAAGTATTTCTTGAGCCCAGAAGGAGTAGAATACCGGGTATTTGCCCACGATGCTGTAGAGGGAGACATTGGGCTAGTGAATGCCGTTCTCAAACCACCATAGAGGGTACTCCATTATCAAAAAACGAACAAGGACCAAGTGTTTATCCATAATATCGTGGAGAAAGGCATTGGGCTCCATTGCCAAAAAATAGACAGGGGGGCCCAATGCTCCGGGGCCCAAAACCACAAATATACGGAGCACTGGAGGAACCCAGCAACCCCATCAGGGTAGTGCCCAGGACACATTGTCCATCAAATCCCTCATCAGACAAACCAGAGGGAGCGCAGGGTTGGACATCTGTGCCTCCGCCAGAGCAGTACTAACTCCAGAGATGGGAATTCAAATCATTCCCACAGGGGTGAAAGGACCTCTTCCCAAAGGAATAGTAGGCTTATTATTGGAACGCAGCTCTTCTACTCTAAAAGGACTTATGATAAGTCCTGAGGTAATTGATCCCGATTATGAAGGTGAAATAAAAATTATAGCCAGTTCTCCAAAGGGTATATCAGTAATTTCACCAGGAGATAGAATAGCACAGTTACTAATAATACCAAGCCTACATGATAAATTTTCCAGTCGTGCTGTAGAAAGAGGTTCCAAGGGATTAGGCTCCACAGGTGTAGATTGGGCTATGCTGTCTTTAAATTTAGATTCTCGCCCCATGCTAAAACTAAATATTCAAGGACATGAATTTAATGGGCTACTGGATACAGGTGCAGACCTTAGCATCATCTCTCGTCAAGAATGGCCAAAACATTGGCCATTACAACAAGCCACTCAAACGCTTCGAGGCCTAGGAATGGCTTGTGGGAAGCCGGTGGTGGCAGTTGGGCTCTGAGGGTTTTTCCTGAGGAGCTGTTTTGTTTGGCGTGTGTGGTTCTAAAAATAAAGTTAGTTTCTTTTGACAAGTGGCTCCTGAATAATGCCCAGGAGTTCAGGGCCACATTGGGTAACATAGCAAGACCCTGTCTCAAGAAAATAAAATAAAATAATCCATACATTTATAACCTAAGAACATTGAACATCACTTTTACTTAACACAATTGAATGGAATAAACCTAATTAATTTAACATCTCTCTTTTTTTGTAAAAAGAGAATACAAATTCTTTTGAGGTATCCCAGAAGCTCTCAGGAAAGTCCCAAAGTTAATTTAGGATCAAAAAAAAAAAAAAAAGATGAAACTCAGAGGTTGATTTTGGAAAGTTTGTCAGTAAGTTGCTGCGGATATAGCTCAGTTGGTAGAGTGCTTATCTCCCATGCATAAGGCCCTGGGTTCAACCCTCAGCACCACAAAAAAAGTTTTTCAATAAAATTTAATGATTTAAACAATGAATTAAAGAGGATCACAGGTCACTGTGAAACAACCAAAGTGATAATTAAAAGACTTCAAAGCAAGGACAGAATGTCACATCATTGCAAAACAAACTTCAGCCCTTTTAATGGAGAAGACTGTTTTCTTAATTGATCAAAGACCTAACAAAAACAACATGAACTGTGGGAAGTAATTTTTCTTGATAAAACACAAGGTTTTTGTTTTCTGGGCAGACTTGACTTACAGAGAAAAACATTTTGCAATTTCTTAAGAACAGACTGACATGTTTTCTCAGGAAAAAAAAAAAAACTTTGACATTTCCACAGAGAAGACAAAGTTCTAGTTTTCAATCAGTTTGCTTTTGAAATTAATGTTTGATTTTTTAAACTTATAGGTGACTCCATTTACGTCTTAGCCAGCTTAAACATTGCTATGGGCCTTTATGTCCCCAGAGGCCCTTTGTCCTTAGCCTGTGGAACTGCTGGAGGTAGTGGAACCTTTAGCTACTTGGAATGCTAAAGGTGGGGCCCAGGTCACTGGGGCCATGCCTGGGGGCGGGGGTGGGGGTGGGGGGTGGGGGATGGGATCTCAGCCCTGCTGTCTCCTTTCTGGCCACAAGGTAAGCGGTTTTGCTCTCACATGCTGCTATGGTGTGCTGCCTTGCCATAGGCCCAAGGCAACAGGGCCAATCAGTCACAATGGAGCCTCTAAATCCACACGCCAAAATAAACCTATTCTACTCATAGGCTGATTATCTCAGTTATTAGCTATAGCAACAGAAAACTGAGACAACCACACATAAAATTCCTTACCAAAATTCCTCCACCAATCTTCTACACCTTTCTTATACCCATTCAGTTGTTATCCTTGACTTTGCCTCTTAGTGTGAAACACCCAGTCTTTCTACTTTAGGATAAAAATTACTGTCTTTTTCCCTTAACAAAACAAAAAAATCCATATTCGCCTACCTTAATGCTTTCCCCACAAAAAAAAAAAAAAGTCTTGCTTTCATTGTATACATGGTTGTTTCTCTATATTTAATAGTTTTAATTATATTTATTAGAATTCTTAGCTCTTTGTGCCCTTAATTTCCAGTGAGAATTAGAAAGGAAACAATTGTGAATCAACACCAACATTCTGTAAATGGTCAAATCTATGAATACACCACATCATCATTTCTGGAAGCATATGCTTCTTTATAGTACAATTTTTATGTTTGCTAACAGACCAAAATGTCTTTAGTCTCTCTGTAATGAGAAGTCAAAATTAGAGAACCCTATGTTCAACAATTGATGCTTTGGTATTTTGTCATGTTTGGACGTGATCTAGACATTCCGTGAATAATCATCATTCAACTTGGCAAGACTCTAAGAATTCAAGTTGCCAAAGAGATTTGGGTGACTGCTAAGTAGAAGTTATAATACCAGACAAGGCTGGCCACCATGAATAACATGAGTTTATTTGATGAGTTAATCCAGATAGAATAAAAGTTGTGTAACCAGACATAATGGGTTCACCTTTCATGAGTGCAAAGCCAAGAAGCACCATCAGGAGGTAAAAGAGCAATTTCTTACTTAGAGCAAGTAAGGAGAGTACAGCAGATAATTCTCAAAGCAGTATCCTCTCTAAACAAAGAAAGCAAGGTTTTTGTTTTTGTTTTATTGTGGAAACGCATACATATTTACATCAAAAAGACACATCCTCACACGTAGAAGCAGGCACACTCCTGAGAGTGCTCAGTTCTAGGTCATATAACACATGCTTTTTTAAAAAAAGGTGGATAAGTCAGGTACAATTGCACACGATTCAGGAGGCTAAGGTAGGAGGATCTCAATTTCGAGGACAGCTTTGGCAATTTAGAGGGACCCTCAGCATCTTGGTGAGATCATGTCTCAAATTTTTACAAAAAGACTGGGGATGTAGCTCAGTGGTAAAGCACCCTGAATTCAATCCCCAGTGCCACAAAAAGGCGGCCGGGGTGGGGTTGGTTGGGGGGGTAGGGATGGTGGGATGGTGGACACCAATAGATCTGGGTGGAGAAGTTAGTATTATAATGAGCAAAGTTCATTCCATGTCACCTAAAAAGAATGAGTCAGACTGACTTGGCAATTTCGTATGGATCCTTGTTAAAGTTTCTTTGTATCTAAAACAAAAGAAAACAGCCAGATGTGGTGGCAAACATACAATTATTGTAATTTCATTAACTCGGGAGGATGAGGCAGGAGAATCACAAGTTCAAGACCAGCTCTAGCAACTTAGCCAGGCTGTAGGCAACCTAGCAAGACCCTGTCTCAAAATAAAAAATTAAAAGTGCTGGGATGGGGGCTCAGTGGGTAAGCGCCCCTTATAACACGAGCATACAGATTTCATAGATTTTATTCTAAAACTTTAACCGTGTACTAGGTACAGGGATGCAAAACAGTTTTTGTGTTTCATTGCTCTGTTTGTGTTTTGTTTTTGTCTTATGTGTGTTTTATTTTGTTGTTTTTATTTGTGTTTGTTGTGGTATTTTTTTTGTGTGTTTGTTAATGTGGTTGTTTTGTTTTGTTTGATTTCTGTTTGTTTTGTATGTGTTTGTTCCCTTTTTGTTCTATGTTTGGTTTTTGTGTGCTTTGTTTTGGTTTTGTTCCGTTTGTTTTTTTATGTGTTTTGTGTGTATTTCCAGCTATGTTGCCCAGGGAGGTGTCCTCAAATTTTGGCCCTAAAGGATCCTTCTATTTCTGCCTCCCAAGTACCTGGGACTACGTGCCCAGCCCTAAACCTCACCGTTTAGTTAAGGAACATCTTGATCTGAACTGTGATCTGGGCAGATGGAACAAGTTAAGATCACTCACTCTGACACGGAGTGACATGCCTATAATCCCAAAGATTTGCATGAGTAGGAGGATTGCAGTTTCAAGGCCAGTGTAGGTTGATCAGCAAGACCCTGCCCCAAAGTAAAAATTAAAAAGGACTGAGGATGTAGATCAGTTGGAGAGTGCCCCTGGGTTCAGTCCCCAGCCCTGGGAGGGGAAAAACAAAAAAAGCAACTCTGGTGCTAAAGCATTTTACTAATACTCATGGGAAATCCTTTTAAGATTTTTTTTCATTTGCTTAATTTCCTTGTGGCTTCTGAAACTCCAGATGTCTTCCTCAGACTTAATGACTCTTCTCTCCTGGTGCAGAGAGCAAGAAGAGAAACCGTTATACGTGGAGATTTCCTTTACAGATATAAATTTCTTACCAAGGGGATTCAAATGGGCACGGTGGCAGGTGCCTGTAATCCAAGTAGCTCTGGAGGCTGAGGCAGGAGGGAGTTCAAAGTCAGCCTCAGCAACTTCGAGGCACAAAGCAACTCAGTGAGGCCCTGTCTCTAAATAAAATACAAAATAGGGCTGGGGATGTGGCTCAGTGGCCGAGTGACCCTGAGTTCAATCCCTGGTAACCCCTCCACCCGCCCCCCAAAAAAAATAGCCAAAATAATCTTTATTCCAGGAGCCATAACTTGGGGACTTACTCAGCTAGATGGTGGCTTCCCGATGCTGTTTTTGTGTTTTAAACTAGATTACTGATCCTGGAGCAGACCCTCTTGATCAATGTGGCAAGTGTGTTCTGCACCTAGTCTCAGCAAGATCGACCAGAAGGTTCCAGAAATACTACTTCCAATCTTGCCTTGTAGTCAGAAACTGGTTCATTATTTCCATTTTATTCTATTTTGTTTATATTTAAGATTAAAAGAATATTTAAGTCAGCTCTTTCTTTCTTGTTAATGAACTCTAGGAGATCATCTGCTCTTCTCCCAGCCTTTTGTACTCTATCCCTGGAAGACTGGGGCTCCGATACTCTTCTCAGGTGGCTTCTGTCACCAGAGGTCCAAGGAGAGGTCTCAGAGAGGGGACCTCCACTCGAGACCTGCAGGGTTCTTGGCATACATACGTGACACAAAAGAATTTCAGCCCGTACCAGTCAGAGACATAAATAGAGACTTATTTAGGAACGCAGAGGCACAGTCAAGGGAGAATGTGAGCAACCTAGAGGTAGAGAGCTTTGGGGGTAAGCAAGGAGAATCAGCAGTCAGGGTGAGACAGCACCCGGAGGCTGGGGCGTTGATGTTTACAGAGGGCTGGTTGCTAGGGGCTGGTTTAGGGGTGGATCCAGGGCGGAGCTGCACAATTCATGGCAGTTTTCCCAGCTCTTAAGCAGTGCCCTCCAGTTACCTTTGTGGGCTGGGGGTATAGCTCAGTTGGTGGAGTGCTTGCCTCACATGCACAAGGCCCTGGGTTCAGTCTCCAGCAACACAAAAAAAGGAAAGATTTAAGTTACTTTTTTTGCAGAGTTTTGGGCCCGGGTACAGGCCAAGGGCAAGGGCTGGGTGGCTCAGGAGTTGCCACTGTTCTCGGTGCTTCCTTTGCGAGTCAGCATCTCTTCCTTTATTCCCAAATTCCTATCTCCAGTTGGCAAGCTGCAGGCCAGGACGGGGCACAAGGACTCGGCTGTGCGTGTGAGGAAGGAGTTCAGGGACAGCAAGAGGGTGGAGTTAGGGTACAAGAAAAATGCTGCTGGAGGAAGACTGGGAGATAAGTCAGCATGTCCCTGTCACCAAGTCCCATTACCACGACAACTCCCTCCAAGGAGTTATGGCCCATGACGGTGACTAAGATAGAATAGATAGTAAAATGGCCAGGCCGTCAGGGTAAAGGGCCTGAGAGGGAGAACTTGACCCAGGTAATGCCATTTGGAAATATATGTCCTCCCTCTTAGAACAAGAGTCACCTCACAGTCACTCTGACTCAGCCTGACCTAAACCCCAGGTAAAACCCCGTGGTCATACAAAGAAAGGAAAGCGTTATCCGGGACTAGTATCCCGAAAAGCACCTGATTCAACCCACCTCCAGGAAAACAATGCCCAACCACAAAAAAGTCCCCACTTCCTGACTACCCCAGACAGGTCTCCATCTCCCCTGGGCCCCCCCCAGCAGGTTTGCCCCCCAATAAACCTGTGTTACTGTGGAGACTCTCGGCTAAGTGGGTTCTTTTCTTACAGGGAACCAACTAAGGTCTTATTCAAATATAAAGACCACTTCCGGCCACTCCTCTGAGGAAGGTGGGGCAAACCCAGATGTAGTCACAGGGATTCAAACTCAGTGTCTGAGGGACACAGCCCGTAGCCTCCATGATTTTTTCAGTTGCCTGATCCACAGCGATTTCGGTCAATACCAAAGACTTCATGAGAGCCTAGGTCAGAAGGTCCTGCAGGCAGGTCCTCTCCCACATCCTGGAGTTCCATCCCGTCTCACATAAACAAATCCTACTCCACCTACTCTGGCCTTCCACCGTGGGCTGTGGATTTTATTCTTCAAATTTGCAAGACGAAAACCCAGAAGGAAACCCGAGAGGCCTGCAGCCAGCACAAACCCAGACTCACCTCAAACTCCAGTTTCAATAACACCCATTTATTCATCCTAAAATAAACAACGGGGTCAAGTGGACAGTACTGTAATCAGGTGTCATAAAGTCACCGATGGGGCAAGGACCTCAATCAGTTCGGTTCAGCTCAGCATAAGAGACACTGGCTTCTGGAGCCTGTCCTCGCTCAGCCCACTCGGCTCGGCCTTGCAAAGCAGTACTCTCACCTTTACTTCCAATTAATCTGTACTTTACCTATTACTTCCGTGTGTCTTGCTCAATTCTTTGTTTGGGACACCAAGGACCTGGGGTCCAACTGAACACCCCAACAATAACACATGGTTCACATGGTGCTTTTTCCATGTTTCAGTGGTTTATGGACATTTTTCTTTTGAGACTCAGCGTTCTCCGTGTGTCTATAAATTCCTATCTCACTAGTTTCATGTGAATAAATTGGTAAATATCAAGCCGTCTAAGATGAGAATTCTAAAATCCTTAGCAGCTGGGTGCGGTAGTGTGCTCCTATAATCTCAGCGGCTTTAGAGGCTGAGGCAGGAGGATAACAGGTTCAACGAGTTCAAGGCCAGCCTCAGCAACTTTAGAAGGCCCTAAGCAACTTAGTGAGACCTAGTCTCAAAATTTTAAAAATGTAAAAAATGGGACTGGGGATGTAGCTTGGTAGTAAAGTGTCTCTGGTTTCAATCCCCAGCAAATAAACAAAGTCCTCAGCAAATTTCTAGGGTTTTATCTGAAAAACCAGCCTCTACCTCAGAGCAAAGCCTGTCCAAGGAAGGGACATGACCTTTGTCCTTGGAAAAACCCACAGAGCACTCCTAGGCACATCCCCACCCTGCTAAGTTGTTTATCTACAGGAGAGATCTGCTGCGCCTGGTGTCCCTGACAGGCTAGGTGGGGATCCACAGCAGCCCCCTAGCAGCCACCAATCAGCATGAGACAGGGAAATACCTGGGATGCCAGATGACCCTCCCAGTGGTTTATGGTGGTTGATAACAAGTTGGGAAACCATGTAGTTCAGCATGTACACCCCTCTTAGCTTAAACCAATCAGTTCAAATGAATACCCCTTTTGTACTGACCAATCACCCCTACCCAACTTGTTCCCGCCAGTGAATGTGCTAATCATGTTTTGATTTTCCCGCGGTGTGTGATGATTTGCTATGATGTATGTGAAGTCCCTGCCCTCTCCAAAGAATGTATAAAACTGCTGCAAACCCTGGGCTCGGGGCCTCTCAGCGTCACCAGTTGCTGTGTGTGCGTGCGGAGGACCGAGCTAGCTCGCAATAAACACCTCTTTGTTGCTTACATCGATCTTGGGTCTCTGGTGGCCTTTGGGGGTCCCGAATTCCAGCATAACATATCTATGTTTGGGGCTTGGTTTCTGTTGTTGTCATTGTTGTTTGTTTTGGTAGCAGGGATTGACCCCAGGGGCACTTAACCACTGAGCCACATCCCCAGTCCTTTTATTTTTTTAATTTTAATTGCCCAGGCTTGAACCTGCCATCCTCCCGTGTCAGCCTCCAGCCTGGCTGCAATGACAGGCACGCACCTCCGCGCCCAGCTGTGCTGATCTTCCTGCTGCTGTGGTCTTTTTGTTCTGGGTTTTCGGTGCGGGAGATTGAGCCTAAGGCACCTGACCACTGAGCTACACTCTCAGTCCTTTTATTTATTTATTCTATTTTGAGAAAGGTTCTCTCTCAATTGCTGAGGTTGACTTTAAACTTGGGGATTCTCCTGCCTCAGCTTCCCAAGTGGCTGGGCTTACCCAGTCACGGGGATCACAGGCGTGCGCCACCACACCCAGCCTGGGATTTTTTTCTTGAGACAGGAAACCTGTCATTATTCACTGGTTGATCTGAGGGCCTCACTTTAACTAAAAAGAAAAGGCTAGTAGTTTCAGAGCAGTTAGGCAGAGGAGGGTAGAGAGAAAAGTAGAAGGTACAGTAGGAAATAAATCAATTACTGCAATTTATTCATTAATCACTATTTAAGTGCTTTTTTGTGTGTGTGTGATGCTGAGGATTGAACCCAGGGCCTTGGGCATGTGAGGCAAGCACTCTACCAACTGAGCCATATCGCCAGCCCATTTATTAAGCTTTTTATTTGCCTTTTGCAAGGAGTGTTAGAGAGAGACTTTCTTATCTATTAATCCTTTAGAAGCCACATCCCCAGCCCTTTTTTTAAATTTTTTTTTTTTTTTTTTTTGAGACAGGTTCTCACTAGGTTGCTTTGGGTCTCTTTAAATTGCTAAGGCTGGTCTTGAACTTGTGATCCTCTGCCTCAGCTTCCCAAGCTGCACCATCTGGATCAGCTAAAGGCTTTTTTGAGCAGTCAGCAGTTCTGAATTTAGCAGCACAAAACCAAGTGCTGGTTCAAGGCTCCACCCAAGGGCCATTTCCTAGTTGGGGGGGGCGGGGGCTGTAGCTCACTGTAAAGCATTCGCCTAGCCAAGCATGAGCCCTAGATTCAATCCTCAACACTCAAAAAACAAACTGTACTAACCAAGTTGCCTAGTTAGAGTTAGTTGGCAGTTTCTGACTGGTAAAGCTTAAGCTTTATTGTCCTAAGCTATGGCCATTCATGTGAAGTTAGATTTTACTTAGTATTTGTGTTGAGCTGGGTTTGGGGGTTGCCTACATAGGAGCTGTGAGAAATAGAAAGGCCTGTGGTCCGTTTTCAGAATCTGGTATTTAGCCTTAAATGTAAAATTGGGATGTAAGCAAGGCAGCCAGAGAAAAAGAGAACGGGACAGAAAGTTACGAGCAGTTAACTCACATAATAGCGCCATGGCCTATGGATGTGGCAGATCCAAAGTCCATGCACCTGAATAGACCTTTGACAAACAGGAGGGGGGGTCAGGGTCAGCCTGACCAACAGACACACAAAGCTAGGAATTCAGAGCTGCACATCAGAACGCACTCACCCCAAGACGGCTTTCCCTCCACAAGAAAACAAAGGGAGGTGGGAACAACTAAAGGCACATTTCTTTAAATAACCAAAGGAGACAGTAAAACCTGGGTAATGTTGGGGAAGACTGCAAAGCCCAGAGTGCTCAGCCAATAAGAAAGCGGGTACCTTGTGCTTTCAGGGATAAAATGCTGATTGTACCCAATCTGGGTGTCCCTGACCACCAGACATCTGATCTTGCAAGATCATCATTAAAGTCTCACTTTTTTTTTTTTTTTTTTTTGTTAGTACCGGGGAGTGAACCCAGGGGCATTCAACCACTGAGCCACATCCCCAGCCCTATTTTGTATTTTATTTAGAGACAGGGTTGCTTAAAGCCTCGCCATTGCAGAGGCTGGCTTTGAATTCGAGATTCTCCTGTCTCAGCCTCCCGAGGTGCTGGGATTAGAGGTGTGCGCCACCTTGCCTGGCAAAGTCACACTTCTTTTTTTTTTTGCTGTATCTGGTGTCTCCAAGCCCATTTGGGTTGGGGTAGATGAGGGTGTTTCTCATAGGAACTCAGGGTGCCAGAGTCACCTCGGGGTATTGGACTTCTAAATAATTCTGCCTGCACCATTTAAGAGTAAAACACCAAAGTGTGCCTAGAATCTGAGGCCTGTGGGTGGGGCTGTTCTCTCCTGGATTGGGAATAAGGTGGTCTGAGCCTCTTACAGCCCAACACTCTGGCAGAGGAAGGCGAAGCGGCCCGAGGGCCTCAACAACCAGGTCTGAATCACTCACTCACCTTCCTGCTTTGGGCTCTAGCACCCTTCTCCCCACCCCGTGGCTGCTGATGTGGCTGAGCTCTGCTTTTACCATGAATTTCCAGACTTCAGCTGTGATGGAGAAAGGGCCAGTTGCCCATCTGCTTAGAAGCAGGAGGTCTGAAGAGTCTAGTGACATCATTTTTTGCGGGGGAGGGGCTGAAGCTCAAATCCCTCAGTACCCCCCCACACACACAAAAAAATTAAAATAATAATAAAATTAAAATTAAAAAATGGATTTGAAACAGATCAAATCTGAGTTTTATAGTAGTGACCAGTGTGTGTGCGTGTGTGTGTGTGTGTGTGTGTGTGTGTTTGTACTGGGGACTGAACTCAGGAGCACTTGACCACTGAGCGACATCCCCAGGCCTATTTTGGATTTTAGACACAGGGTCTCACTGAGTTTCTTAGTGCCTCACTGTTGCTGAGGCTGGCTTCGAACTCTCGATCCTTCTGCCTCAGCCTCCTGAGTCACTGGGATCATAGCATGCGCCACTGCGCCCGGCCAGTAGTGACCATTATGAACATGGTATAATTTGCTTCTACTTGAACATCTGAATGAGCTCCCTCAACTATAGAATGAAGATAATAAAACCTGCTCCGTGTTGGTAGAAAGGCAATAATGGGGTGGGGGGAGGAGAGAAAACCCTAAACGTTTGTTTAAAGCGGTTCTTCCAACAATTTTTGTAGAATAATATGATCAGAGTTCTTTTCACCTTACTGCACTGAATTCTGCTTTTAAGACTATGAGAAAGTCAGCAGATGAAACCCAAGTGACAAGGAGGAATTTAGTCTCTGTTGCTCAAGCCTGGCCTTGGGGGAAGACTCTCAGACATTCCAACCTCAGTGTAGTTTGAAGCCCTCTCCCTGTAGCAGGCGGCTTGAGACCCGAAAATTAAGAACTTCACCCAGTTGCTCTAAGGTCATCACCACAAAAGAAGTGTATTGAGTTACACACTGAACACTGTGGATATAGTCTGCATTACTATGAGAAAAAGAGAAAGTAGAAAATCCAAGAGGCTTATGAGCCTCCAAAGAAGGCTGAAAAGATGACTGGCCTCAAGATTAAGGTCAGCTGTGGATAACTCCATACCGATTAATGCAAACAAAAGAGACGATCCAATTGTGTGAAAAGAGAAAAACCCAACAAAAGAGCAACCCTCCACCCACCGGGCACAGTCCTGCAGGAGAGAGAGGGACAGTCCTGAGCTAACGCGCGCTGTCTCATGTGATTAGTTACAAACAAAAAGAGAAGGGGGGAAAGTGGAAAGTCCCTCTGCCCAAAGTTTGTGCCCAGGGAGAAAGAGAATAAAAATTACTCAGACAGAAAAGAGAAAGGACATGTGGAAGAAGACGTTTACTCAAATCCACTTTGTTGGAAATGGCTTTACAGGAAAAGCACCTAAAATAGGAGAATTCATTAGCCAATGGCCTCACACTTCCAGAAGGCCCCGGTAAGAGATCCTGAACTAAGAGCCACCTTTTGCCTCCTGACACAGCTGTGAAAAAGAGTCCCCCATCTCCCTGCATGATTTGGGGTGTTGATGACAGAGCTACTGTCACTGAGGGGAAAGAAAGGGACTCGGGCCCGGAAACACAAGCACACAGTGTTATTGGGGGCAATATGGCCCGGTCTCCAAATCCTAAAAATGACGGCTGGGAAATGCTGTCTCACAGGTTTGACTTCCTCCAAGTGACTCCGCCTAATTACAGGAGGCCGCACGCCAGACAGAAAACACCACTGACGGGTTCCACCACACAGCCCGCGATCGCCAGGAGAATGACTTATTAAGTTGTGGAAAGAAAAATGACAACAAAACAAAACACTAAAATGGCCTCTGTTTGTTTTGTTTAGAGACAGGGTCTTGCTTTGTTGCTGAGGCTGGTCTCAAACTCCAGGGCTCAAGCCACCCTTGGGCCAAAGTCTCAGGAATGCTGGGGTCACAGGTGGGCAGCTCTGTGCCTGCCAAGGTGGCCCCATCTTACAAATCGGTCTTTGTTTGGAGGGGTCTGCCTAGGTTTAGAAGTTCATAGAATATTCAGTCAATTTTAAAAGCAGTCGTACAGTGTCTTACTTCTTTGAATACATTGGACTTAATAAAAGTATCATCCAAAAACCAAATAATTAAAATCCATTAAAAAATGGACGTCTTATTTCATCAGTATTGGCATCAACGAGAAGGGTACCTAGCAATGCAGACTGGTCGTTACTGGAAAAACCAGTGGTACCGCTGAAAAAAATGTGTTTGCTCAAAAATTAGGGTATTCTTAAATATGGAGGGTAAGCAAGGAGACTTTGTCACATCTGAGACCTCACCTCTAGAATCTTCCACCTCACTTTTTTTTTTTTTTTGGTGAGGGGTACCAGGGATTGAACTCTGGAGCATTCATCCTCTGAGCCACATCCCCAGCCCTAATTTTGTATTTTATTTAGAGACAGGGTCTCACTAAATTGCTAAGCACCTCACCTTTGCTGAGGCTGACTTTGAAACACAATCCTCCTGTCTCAAGCTCCCAAGCCGCTGGGATTATAGGCATGTGCCATGCACCCATGTCCACCTTACTTTTAATCACTGATTCTAGGACTTGTAACATCTACTCGTGGTGGTGTTTGTTAATTTCATAATGGATTTATATTACATTAAGAGGGCGTGAGAGACGACATACTACACCAAATAGAAAACAACTCACACCAAGAAGAACCTTCCCCTCTGTAATTAACCTCATCTTCTCCATACCGTAAGTCAGTAAATTACTATTTTTAAACTTCTTTCCCCTCTTACTCATCATATATAGTAAGACCTACTTGGAGCTGTATTTTCGACTTGAAACATAACATATTTAAAATATATATATATATGACAAAATACTAAAACCTGTGTATCTCTAGCATTTCCTATATGCTAAACTTAAGATTGTATACTTAATCCTTTCAGGGTGATATTTAAAATTGGTTTAGATTTTATTTTAAAAAAGAAATGACTATAAACTGGGTGTGGTGGAGCACATTGTAATCCCAGCAACTCAGGAGGCGGAGGCAGGAGGGTCTCCAGTTCCAGGCCAGACTTCTCAACTTAGCAAGACCCTGTCTCAAAATAAAAATAAAAAGAGCTGGGGATGTAGCTCAGTGGTGTAGCACTTGCCTAACAAGTGTGAAGCCTTAGACAATCCCCAGTACTGCTAAAAAAAAAAAAAAAGCCCACTTCTAATCCTTGGGACCTGTGACTATGTCACATAGCACATGAGAATTCAAGGAGCACACAGAATTAAGGTTGCTAATCAGCTGAGCTTAACATAGGAAATTGGTCTGGCTTGTGCAGTGAGCCCATGTCATTACAGGGCCCTTAACTGTGGAAGAAGCAGACAAGAGAGATGATAAGACTCAGCCCACCATTGCTGGCCTTGAGGATGCAGGAGCAGCCACAAACCAGGGAAGGTGGGTGGCCTGAGAGTCCAGGAGAAGCAAGGAAATAAATTCTCCCCTTCATCCTCCAGAAGGGACTGCAGCCGGGCAGACCCTCAGATGTTAGCCCAATGAGACTTCTCATCTGCAGAGCTGTAAGACAATAACCTTATGTTCTTCTAAGCCACCAGGTGTGTGGTAATTTGTTACAGCATCAGTAGAAACTAATACAGGAATTTAACCAATCAAAAGCTCCACAGAGCAATAAGAGGATAAAGGTAACTAACCAACTCTTGGGTCAGTCTTTTAACCAGTTTGCTAACTTACTGGTAGGGTTTAGAGATGGCCTGAGTGTGTCCCCCAAAGAATCATGTGTTGCAAGCTTGGTTCCCAGAGTGGCAGTGTTGAAGTGGTGGAACCTCTAAGAGATGTGCCCAGTGGAAGGTCCATGGGTCATGGGACATCACCCTTGGAAGGGATTGGGGTGATTTGTGGAGTGTGTTCTCATAAGGGCAGGTCTACCATGTGGCCAGCGCAATGGTTTCATTAATGAGGTTCTTGGCATAAAAGTTAGCTAGCAGAGATCGAAATAAACACACAGACTCAGTTACCTTTTTCTATGACCAGGTCCGAGACGGCTCCCCTCTCTGGTTCCCTCCTCTAACCGCCCGGCAGGGCAGCAAGGATTACTCAGGGCTAGCAGGAGAGAGAGAGAGCGAGCACGCCAGGGAGTAGCCTTTTATTGGGGAGCAAGAAACTCAGGGGAGAATTCCATCCAATGAAGGGTGAAGGGGGGCCGCACTCCAAGGTCAGGGTCAGTGATTGGGCCTCCGGGGTCAGTGGTCAGTTACACCCCCACACGGACAGGTTCTCTCAACAGGAGAGGGCCGGGAAAGCTCCGACACAGCCAGAGCGCCTCAGACCCTGACCGGGAGTCACCCAGTCACATGTGAGAATGGCTCCCGACAGGCAGGTTGTTTCTCCCACCATGGTGTGACACAGCCAGGAGCCTGTGACTTGCTGACATCATGCCATTTGGACATTCTAGCCACTAGAACCCTGAGTCAAATAAACAACTTTACTTTATAAGGTACCCAGCCTGAGATATTTTGTTACAGCTACAGAAAATGGACGAATACACTTACATATAAGATACTCCATTCAGCTTCATCCCAGAAGATCATAAAAACGGAACCACCCAGAAAACAGAGATCTTCGTGGTCTCAATTTTGAGTTAAACAATAGAAGTAATTGTGACCAACCCACATATGTAACTTCATAGAGTCCAATCTGGGGGATGGGCAGCCTGAACAGGCTGACATAAAAAGTTCTTTAGACTGAATAATTTATAAGAATGGAAGTTTATGTCTCACAGTCCCGGCAGCTGGCAAGTCTAGGATTGCTGCAGTCTGGCTGGGCACAAAATCACGAGCCACTCACAGCTTTGTAGATTCAAACAGCAATTCTTTATTCCCGATCTCACACCAGCCCTCTATAAACGCATTCTGGGGAAATCCACGTTCTCTGCCCAAATACTCTCTGAATCCCGGGAGAACTCAAGGGGAACTCAGGCAGCAGGATACGCCCTATTCCCAGCAGGAATAATCTTAAACCTGGAACCGCCCTAAACCCGGATTGTCCTAAACCGGGAAGGCCCTAAATCCAAGGAGAGCCTAAAACCCTGATCCACCCTAAACCCGGATCCGCCCTGGTCCTTGAGCAAGGTCATCTTACATGCAATGTCACTGCAAAATTTCTAAGGCAAGTCCTATTTCCACGAGTCCTTCCACTAAGCAACATGGGGTACGCTGGCAAGGAAATTGTCATACCTACTTGGCTAATGGCTCTCAGCAACTCCCCCCTTCTGATTAAACAACAAGCAATGTGGCTTAAGGACCGTGCCTGGTAGGTTGTCCAATTCAACATATGGTTCTTACCCCTCATCGGAAAACTGACCTTTAGGCGTCAGCCTCCTGTCTTAGGTTGATACCACTGCAATTGGATCATACCCGTCACTGACTACCGGTCCAGCATATAGCCATTGGCCCCCAAATTTTAGACCATCACTAGCAGAAGGGAGGAGGATACAGAAATGCCACGACACCAAGCCAATTGACGGCTCCTTTGGAAAATTGCATCACTGGTGACACCATCAGCAAAGATATGCCAGCACTACCACAATTCGCTGCACCAAACGATAGTTACATAGTCCAGGCAAGTTCTGCAAGCAGTTCAAAGTGGAGGAATCTATCAATATGTCCGTTTCCTCCCAAAGTCCATTTCCTCCCAAAGTAAGTTGACTCCTTGATTGAGCATTACTTGTTGAGTTACATTCATTGATGCATCAGTTTAGACAGTTTACTGTGATAGCTATCATAGAAGCTGTAGTTTGGTTTTATCTTTGTCTTCACTGGCACTGGGATGAAGATAGGAATTCTGGCAATGATGCTAAGAGACATTATCCTGAAAAGAATTATTAAATATAATGAAAAGGAAAGGTGAAAGTAAACAAACAGATCTGTTAACCTCCTTTAAAAACAATCCTTAACAGCTGTTTACCTAATTTAAATTAAGCCATTTAAATCACGTGAATAAAAAAAATAATTCGGATCCATTTTTTCATGAGCGCTCCTCATATATGATATATGGACATATGCACACACAGACATACAACACAAAACACAAATGTGCACACAAACGTACAACACATAAGACAATAATAAAGGCCTTGTACCTTTACCTAGGTGAAATCTCCATTGCAATGTTTAAAAACTCCAGTCAAAAAATAAAACTGATCAGAAAAACATTAACCTAGGCTTGTATGAGCTCAAAAATAAAAATAGAACCTTATGATGTGGAAAAATGCAATAATAAAATAGATATTGAAAAAAGCACCCTGGTTAATCACTGTAGCAGATGTTAGAATAGCCAAGCTGGAGCTCTGGATATCAGCTGTTATGGATTTGAGTCAAATCATCTTCTTTTTGATCTGTAGAAATTGTTTTGGTTAATCTCTCTGGAATCCAAATCAGCTGCTGTTCTCCCTGTGGAAACATGCAAACAGAGCCCCGACTCCAGACAATCACTGGGTCAGGACCTTTCCATTGTCCTGTTAGAATATCTTTCCAAAGAACTTTAGGCTTATGTACATTTTTTGGATACATATGTCTTTCCGCAGCACTAAGTCCTGATGAATCCAAATTTTAAAAGTTTAGAGTAAAAAGGGTTATTTTAAGTTTATCTTTGGGGGATATATACCCCTTTCCAATTCCCTCTTTTTGCTTTAATAAGTACATGTCTGTATCTAATAGTTGTCTTAGCTTTTTGCATTTTCTATCTGAAATACCTTACTTGACATTTTCAACCATTTTCTAATTCTTGTCTCCTTACATCTTTTTTATCTTCCTACATCTTTTCTATCTTTTTTTCTTTTTAACTTTCTATACTTCTGTATTTAAAGTTTTTCACTTCAAATTTTTAATCTTCTTTATCTAAATATCTTTTATCCTATTATCTTCCCATTTTCGTAGTTTTTTTTTAAGTAATGTTTTTAAGATTAACTAGGCTTCAAAAGACACAATCTTTCCTCCATCATGAAGGCATCTTAACCACCTTCAATTTAACCTTTTAAAGCCTTCCAATTATCATCTATACTGTACTTTTAAATGTACTTTTTCACCACCTATAGCTTCACTCTTTTAAATGAGGCTTAGATTCTGTTTAAATCGCTTAATGTTAGTTTACATGGCTGCCCTTCAACCAAAGGCCTTTTTTACTCCATTAAGAAGCTTTGTTTCAATCTGCCATATACAAATACCTTTTTTTCTTCTTTCTTCCTTTCTTAAGCTTTTAAAATAAGTCTAGTTTCCTCAAAATCTTTTTAAATGGCATTTTACAACTTTTTACTTTACCACACAGAGATTATCTCATCTAGAAACATTTCTTTTTCTTTTAACCTTCCATATTAAAATATATTTCCACATTTTCAATCTTGAAATATCTCTTTTCTAGCCATTAACCCTTTTTATAAATTCATATTCTGAAACAACTCATAAAATTTCTGATTTAGACTAATTACTCCACTTTAATAAGATGAAATACTTTCATTTTTTTATGGTACTATAATACTGTAATTGAAACCCAACTGAAACTTCTTATACTCTTTGTATATAAATTACACATGATAGAATCTTAATTCTTAGTAACCTTGTTTCAGCAAAGACACAGACCAAAGCAATATTAAACATTTTTCTATTTCCCAATTTATGAAAACACACATAATGTTTAAATATATTACCTTATGGAACTTAATAAGTAAAGAGTACTTGATTTCATGTTTAGTGGTTGATATTTTAACACTTTAGCTTTGTAAATTAATCAGATGTCTGTTAAAAACCAAGATCTTAGACAATTGTAGTAAACAGAACTAGCCATCTCTTTCTTGTTGCAGAAAAATCCTTCTACAGGATACCATGATGGTCCCATTGATATACTTAATAACTAGTCTTTAAAAAGCCATGGGCTATATTTTTGTATTGCATCAACATATGTCCTAACTGTTCTTGGTCTTACTGGGGTGCCTCCTTTCTCTAACAATTTCTCTTTCTCGGGGGCGAACAACTTCAAACCTTGAGTCAACCATTTCCCCGAGTTTGCCTGAGAAAGTTCTAGGAACAGGCCACTTGAAATAAAAACAAAATAAATCAAAACAAAAACACATTGCTTTTTGAAATGGTCACCCATTCTTTCACTCTTCCTCAGGGGCGAACAATTTCACTTACCCTCTCTTCAGATGTTCTGCGTACAGGCCACCAAATGCCGCAGTCTGGCTGGGCACAAAATCATGAGCCACTCACAGCTTTGTAGATTCAAACAGCAATTCTTTATTCCCGATCTCACACCAGCCCTCTACAAACGCATTCTGGGGAAATCCACGTTCTCTGCCCAAATACTCTCTGAATCCCGGGAGAACTCAAGGGGAACTCAGGCAGCAGGATACGCCCTATTCCCAGCAGGAATAATCTTAAACCTGGAACCGCCCTAAACCCGGATTGTCCTAAACCGGGAAGGCCCTAAATCCAAGGAGAGCCTAAAACCCTGATCCACCCTAAACCCTGATCCGCCCTAAACCCGGATCTGCCCTGGTCCTTGAGCAAGGTCACCTTACATGCAATGTCACTGCAAAATGTCTAAGGCAAGTCCTATTTCCATGAGTCCTTCCACTTGGCTAATGGCTCTCAGCATAGGATCAGGGGGCCAGAGGCAGTGTCTGGTGAGGGCCCACTCTCTGCTTCCCGGAGGGCTCCTCTGGGTCCTCACATGGTGGAAGAAGGCTGGGGTGCTGCCTTCAACCTCTTTTATAAGGTCACCCATCCCATTCAGAGGGTGCCACCCTCAGGACTTGGTCATTTCTCAAAAATCCTCACCTCATGATATTACCACGTTAGGGGTTCAGGATCGACATAGGAATTTAGGGGACACCATACTCAGGCCACAGCAGAGAGAATGACCTTCCCAAAGCAGTGGCTCTCCCTGTGCCATAAGATGGTGACCGTGATTAGCTGTCTCCCGTGCTGGTCTCTGAATATTCCACCCACTCACCTACATGATTGCTTTTCTCACCCATGGAACACCTCATTCAGCGTCACATCAGAGGGTTATCAAAACGGAACCGTTTAGAAAATAGCTCAGTCTCCATCCTGAGTTCCTTTAATCGTCAGAGGCGTCCCCAAGCCAGTCCCTAAAGGCCAGGCTTCCTGCAAGCCGTGGCTGTCCGCCTCCCCCCCCCCCCCTCGCCCGCCCCTGGCTCCTCTAGGGTTTCAGCTGGAGACAGCAGGCTCATCCTCTGTCCTTCAGCGACCTTTCCATAATCGATGCGCCCCTGTGGCCCCGGGGAAGCCACACTTCATGTCAGTGTAGAAAGGATTTTAACCCTCCCGGTGCCTGTGCGCTGGGGAGCCAGGAGGGGTAGAGGAACAAGGCCTCCGTCCTAACTAAGGTCCAGAGGACGTGACCAAGCACTGCCGTGCCAGGGTTTTTCCTGGGCTCTGCTGAGGCAGAAGGAAAAGAAAACTAAAGAATGATACCATGCTCCCTGTCCCCAGGAGCCCCCCATAAACAACTGGAGGAAAGAAGGGTCCCGTCGGAGGGGGGACCTTTACCTGAAGTTCCTAAACTGGGCTCCAAGAAACTTCCTGCACTGCCTTCAGCCCGATCTCCTGAGGGCGCCGGTGGCTCAGTGCACAAGACACAAACCCCCAACAGCTCCGCAACTGATCATGGTGACGCTTGCACATTGGGGATGCGCTAAATCGTACGCTTGAAAGAGGTTACAATGGCGCTGGGCCCAGTCCTAGCTACTCGGAGACTGAGGCAAAAGGAGCACAAGCCCAAGGTCAGCTGGGGCAACTTAGCAAGACCCTGTCTCAAAATTTAAAAAAATAAAAAGGATGGGACATACCCCCTGACTGAATCCCCAGTTTCACAAACACACACACAAAATTAAGATGGTAAATTTTATGTTTTATGTTCTGTTCACTTCTAACACCTCGGATTCACTCTCCACTCTCTTCTTTATTCACCCACACGACCAGCCCATTAGGGACTCTGGTCACGGGCTCCTCCAGGAAACATCTGAACTGTCCCTCCATCTCCACGGCCCTAGCCCAGCTGCCCTTCTCCTCCTGACTCACCCACAGCCTGCTTCCCCCGCAGCCAGAGTCAGCTTTTGAATGCTTTGCTGAGATCACAGTGTCCCCTGCCCGAAACAATAGGTTCCCTGGGCCCTTGGGATAAATGCCACGCTTCCTCCCAGGTGTCCAGGCCCGGCAGGCCCACCTCTTGCCACTTTCTTGCTCCTCATGTCCCAGCCACTCTGTTTGTCTTCCTGGTCATTTAACAGGCTACACACACTCCCACCCCGGGGCCTTTGCTCTTGCTGTTTCCTCCCCTGGGAATGCGCATCCCCAGGTCTTGGCATAGCCCACTCTTCCTGGCACTCAGCCCTCAGCCTGTCACCTCTCTGTCCCAGGTCCCCCTTGCATTTTCCTCATAGCCCTTGTCACTCCTTCATATTTTCTCGTCTATTTTTAAAACCTTAGGTGGTCCATCTGCTCCCCGAGCACACAAACGCTACGTAGAACAGGAGCCCGCACTGCTGTCCTCAGCTCCTAGAATAGCCCACGACAAAAGAGCTCAGCAAGGATTTAGAGCGAATGGGTGAGGAATTAAAGTGGGAATATCACTGGTAGTGGGTTAAGTGGTGTCCCCAACGAGACACGTCCCTGCCCTGGAACCTGCAAATACACCCTTATTAGGAAAAAAGAAACCGTCTTTGCGGATACAGTGAAGGATCTTGGGATGACATCATCCTGACATCTGATGACAGGCGTTCTTAGGAACACTGACGGGGAGAAGGCTCAGAGAAACAGAGGGGGCGGGTCTGGACAGGAGAGGGCCAGGAGCTCTGCTGCCCCCTGCAACCTCCAGTATCCAAAGATGCAAGGATGAGTCTTCCCCTAGAGCTCAGGAGCCCAAGACCCTGCAACACCTTGATTTCTGATTCCTGGTTTCAACAACACACCCCAGTATTTGTAGTGCTTTGCTAGGAAACTATCGTCCTAGGAAACTACCGTCTCTCAAGGGCCTGCCCTCAGGATCCTTGGTCTTCTGCTATATTCCTCAAGACTGTCCATTCCCGCTTCAGGGGTACAGTTCTATGACTGCGCTGCTAAAGGACACAAGTCACTTTCTCCTCCCACCCTTTTTCTTACCTCCCTGTTGGAGCAGGAATTATATTCCCCAAAAAAGACACGTGGAAGTCCCAGTGCCTGCGAATGTGATCTTAGGTAGAAACAGGATGCTCACAGATGGGATCAAGTTAAAATATGATATATTGCAATGGGGGTGGGCATTAGCCCCACGACTGGTGTCTTCATAAGGAGAGGGAAACTTCGACACAGAGACAGACACACACACACAGAGGCAAGACAGAAGAGATGGAGGCGGAAGCCGGAGTGGTACAGCAAGATGCCATGAGATACTAAGGCTATCAACCACCAGAACTGAAGACCCCTAGTTTAGGAAGGATTTTCCCCTAGAATCTTCAGAGGATGCATAGCCTAACCTCCCTCGATTTCAGGTATTTAGCCTCCAAAACTGTAAGAGAATAAACTCCTATTGTTCCAAGCCCCCGGCTTGAGGACCCCTGTTAGGGCAGCCCTAGGACATTCGTTACTCCCCGGGTTCACCTTGCTTTGAACTCCTCTGCCTGAGCCGGGGTGCGTTCACTTTGGTGCTAACCAACTACGCAGCGAGTATGTGATTATCTTCCCCAGGGTTTTCAGAGTTCCACCACCAGATTGCTAAGGGGAGGCTGTTAGCACTTGACTTCACAGCAATTTGCTAGGTGGTGTCCCAGCCGGACTCAGCAAATAGCCACTGAATGATGGGTATGGAATATCAACGCGTCCGCGGCTCAGATGGTGGTTAGAAAACGATGATGCAGGCATGATGATAGATCCAGAGAACTTGGCAGCCACGGAAACTCCGGGCCGACACGGTGTGGGTTCAATTTCAGCCTTCTCTGCACCTAGTCTGCCGTTCCTTCGACCCCAGCCTTTAGATCCTGCTGCCTGAGTGGCCCTGAGCCTTGTCACTGCGGGGAGGTTTTTAAGCCTTGTTCTCTGACTCCTACTGTAGAATCGTCAGAATAACCGCCTGCCGGCCACCAAGAGGGCCAAAGGTCAGCACATTTGGTTCTCAGTTCTTTGTTTGCGCCATCTGTCTGGGCACGTCCAAGTCTGGCAAGGTTCACTGGGGCCTTCCGAAGCAAAAGAGGAAGGGACGGTGGAAGAGAAATTAAGAGGAGAAAAGTCTACAAGGAAGCCCCAGGGAAGAGCAAGACCCTCAGAGTTGGTGGGTCTGTGGAAGTGGTTCTGAACCATCAATCTGGGGCTCCCGGCCTCGGGGCATGAAGAAGGATCCCTGGGTGTGTAGTTAAGGAAGCAGCCACATTAGGGGAGAGTGGACGACCTTTTCCTAAGTCCCTGCCTCTGGCTTCTTCCATTTCCCGTTCCTACTCAGCCTCTCTGGAGTCCTTGTGCCCCTCTACAACAGAGCTGACTTCTCACTTTGTAGGAGGGATGGACTGTGGTTGTGTTATGTAGGGTACATGGCGGTACATCCCGGACAGAGAGGGAAGTCTCTCTTTTCCACTTCTCTCTCTTTTGTCCTGTTTCATGGGCTTTTCCCCTTTTATTTCCAAATGCAGAAAGGAGAAAAAAAAATTAGTGTAAAGCAAGAAGAAGAGAAAAGGGCAGACGAGAGTTGGAAGGTGATAAAAACGAGGACCGTGAAACGCAGGCACTGCCCACGTTACCTAGGAAGGGGTTCTCTGCAGGTCACATGAGGAAGGTCCAGCCAGCAAGCGTGTTGGGGGGCTCGATACCTTCTAGAGAGTTAGGGTTCAGGCTGGGTTCCTTCTCTATGGGTGGAAATTCTAAACTTCAGGCAACAGCGATTGAAAGTGGCCGCTGAAGACAATGGACCTGGCAGGGGAGAGGCTGCCACCTGCCTCAGAAGGTACAACCTGAGAAGTGAGGTGGGGACATAGATGATGGGGACACACAGGCACGCGCACACACCCCCACACGTGTGCACACACTGACTGAGAGCAAGTCTGCCTGGGCTTTGGCTCAGGTTAGAATGTTCTGAATGGGTCCTGGTCATGGCCAAGGCAGGATGGAGGCAGGAAGCTGGAGGGCTGGCCTTTGTGCGGCAGTGCTGGGATGGCCCCAGTGTGAATTTTTAACAATTGTTTTATTCTCGACTAAAACAAGTGGCAGGGAGCGGTAGCGCAGGCCTGTAATCCCAGGGGCTCAGGAGGCTGAGGAAGAGGATAGTGAGTTCAAAGCCAGCCTCAGCAAGGTGCCAAGCAACTCAGGGAGACCCTGTCTCTAAATAAAATACAAAACAGGGCTGGGGATGTGGCTCAGTGGCCGAGTGCCCCTGAGTTCAATCCCCGGTACCCAAAACAATAATACAACTGCACACACAAAATAAAATTTAGACCTTAAAATAAAACCCAAGTACTAAACATGCATAGAGCTTCCCACAATCTGGATTTTGCTAGTCATACCACAACAGTGCAGCCCAACATGTCCCTCTGTCTTCATTATCTGCAAATTGACAGCTGAATCAAAGCCTCACAGAGACCCAGGTCCATCTGGGGACCCCATAGTGGCCACACTGAATGGACCAAGCCCAGCTGGAGAGATGAGTGAAAGATGGTCTGTACTAAGACGAGCACTTTCCATACATTATCTCATTTAATCCTTATCTAGAGAAAAGAAACGGAAGCACCTGGAGTTTAAAGCAACTTGACACAGAATTCACTGAAGGTAAGGAATAGAACCCAATTCAAACCACACAACTGAGTCGAGACGCAGCACTCTTAACTCAGCACCCCAACTGGGGCATAGCAAGGGCTGGTAGCCAGCAGCCACTGCTGGATGCCCACCCTGGAGCCTTCTCTATGGTCTGAAAAGAACCAATTCAGAAGACCCAGGCTCCTGGGAGGGGTCTAAGTGCCTTCCAGTAGAGGACTTGGGACAATAAAATCCCTGCTCTCAGGAAACTTACAACCAAGGGACGCCCCTCAGAGTGTCAGATCCTCATCTCCTAGGCTCTGGTTCAATGACGTCTCACTGCCACCAAGTTTATTTTTCCCCACCACTGGATTTACATGGACTTGTTTCCTTTTTTTTTTTTTAATTTAATTTAATTTATTTTTTATTTTTTGTTAAAGAGAGAGAGAGAGAGAATTTTTTAATATTTATTTTTTAGTTATCAGTGGACACAACATTGTAAAGGTAAAATTTCTAAGCTGATTCTAAGCCGCAGAGCCAGAGTTAAAGTGTAAAGGACCGGACATTGTGAAGTTTCTAACTGCAGGGCTTGGGTTAAAGAGTAAAAGATAAGTATTGTTACAATTCCTCTGCTACCCCCGGAACCTGTAATCTCGGTAGCTGTTAGGACAATACCCGAGCTGCCCAGTAAATATTCTCACTGACTCCTCTGGTTGTCTAATAACTTGGGGTTCTGTGAAGCTAGCACGTAGGCACCTCGGGCCCCAGAACCAATTAGTTTAAATGTTCACCCCGCTTAAAAGTAACCAATCACCCCCGTCCAATCTGTTCCCGCCAGTAAATGTGCTAACCAGGTCTCAGAGTTGTTGTTCAATTTTCCCGCGCCTCATGATGATTTGTTCTGATGTATGCAAAGCCCCCAACCCTCTCCAAAAAGTGTACTTAAGCTCTGCCTGACCTCTGCTCGGGGCTCTGGGCTGCTCTATCTTCCTGAGTGAGCCTGGAGCCTCAGCATGCTGAATCAATAAAACCCCTTCTGCCAATTGCATGGAGCCGGTCTCTTGTGCTCTCTCCCTCCGATGTTTCGCTGGACCCTTACAACATCTTTGTTGGTATGTGGTGCTGAGGATCGAACCCGGGCCGCACATATGCCAGTCGAGCGTGCTACCACTTGAGCCACATCCCCAGCCCTGGACTTGTTTCCTTAAGAAAGAAGAAAGGTCTTTCAGTAAAATGATCGGACTCACGGGTTCAAATGGGCACCCCATGGTTTACTACTTGTATAACCTAAAATACCTCGTCAAATTCCCAAGGCTTGAGTTTCTTCATCTTTAGAGTGAGAAATGTCAAGCCCCACCCCAGGGCTATTGTAAGGATCAAATGCAGGACCTTGCAGCTTCGGCATCACAAGTGGTTTCTCTCTAAGTCTATCCACGTGAAGGTCCTTTCCCCTTGTCTGTCTGTCTGGGCTGCTTTATCAAAATACTACAGACTGGGTGACTTGTAAACAACAGGGGTCTATTTCTCACGGTTCTGGAGAATGGGAAACCCAAGATCAAGGTGCTGGTGGATCCGGTGTCTGGTGAGTGCCCACTTCCTGGTTCACAGATAACACCATCAGGTCTGTTTTATATAAAAAGGGCACAAATCCCATTTTTGAGGACTTTAACCTCAACTAGGATCCGGTCCCATCCCCGGCTCAGGGAAAGCACAGCTAGCCGAGCACTGAACTATATCTCATGTCCTGACACCCTTCAATTAAAAGTAGTTTAAACTACGGTCTAGCAGGAGGATCCGGCCACCACCTGCCTCACCACTGGAGGTGGCAGGTCTGCTGATCTAAGGGTGACTTGGAGGGAGTAAAAGGGACTCCGGGCGAGGTGGGCAAGAGAGGGAGGCAGAGAGATGGGGAAAGGTTGGATTCTGCAAGTGACAGAGCAGAGGGCCCAATTTGAGATAATGCATTTATCTTTTTTTTAATGGAGCTTCCTGTTCTGGAAATAGACTCACCTACGAATACAGGGAATCACACACAGAACCTTCCTGTTCCCGCACCCACCCACACGTTCCTCTCTTATCAATATTTTGCATGTGAGGAGTTGTAGAAGGTGAGATTGAGGAGGCTTGGTGACGGGTCACAACCTGAGGAGGCCAGGTAGGGAAGGGAAGAGCCCAGAGGGTCTGGAGGAGGAGACAGCACCCTCCACCCCCTATTCTGTATGCTGATATTTACCAAGTGAATATGCAAAGGACCCTGCCTAATCAGACCACCCAGGACTCTGAGTACCACCCCCCCCCAGTACACAGGGCTTAACAAGGACTTGCTAAGGACTTAACAAGGGGACTGGCTGCACAGCCCATTTGAGATCCCTCAGCAGTCCTTTTGGTTGGCTTTGCCCCTGGAGGATCTCTGAAAATGAAAAGTAAGCATCCAGCCTTTTATCCCAGGAAAAAGAGAGAGAGAGAGAGAGAGAGAGAGAGAGAGAGAGAGAGAGAGAGAGAGATCTAGCATATGCAACAGAAGGTCACCAAAGAATTTTCTGCAAAGACGTTTGGGAGATGTAACCCTTGAGGCAGATGGTTCCGCTTCCAGGCAGAGCAGCCGCCTGGCCCTGCTCTAGGGTCCTCTTTGCTAAGTGCAAGAATAAAGTGGGATCTTGCAGTCACCCACATTCTCTCTTCACTGAGAATACATTCAGGGTGCACGGCGTGGGAGACCAGAGGGCTCTGGGCAAGCCAAGGATTCTGGAGGCGGGCCACATGGATCTAAGGAGGGCCCAGGATGGGGACCTGGTCTCTGCACGTTCTGGGCAGGGAGCTGCCTGTGCTGCTTGGGTGTGGTGACTCTGCTCTGACTCGTGGCTATGAGGAGGTGCTGCTTCCCCAGGAGTTACTTCCCCATTGTAACCAGGAGTGCTATCACCCCTGATGACTGACCTTAATAATTCCAAAGCAACTCAGGCAACCATGGGCACATCGAGCATGCTCTTTGGGTCTGGTTTTATAACCCCTTGGGGCATAAATAACTCAGAGAGATAGACCTGAGTCATTCAATGTCCTGTCATTATCCAACCAGCCCTTTGGCATCCTGGCTGGATGTGGGCCTTCTGGCCAAAAAACAAAACAAACAAACCACTCCCAGCCTCCTGGACCCACTGATTATCTTCAAAGAAGCCTGTGTTTGCACAGCGGGCTCACTTGTCAATTTGAATACAAAGTATGAGTTGCACTTGTTGGTATCTGTTGTCACCTTATCTGACACCTTTACTCCCAGCCGGTTCAAAGCTGCCTCCTCCCCTACAGAGGCAGGGCAAGTCTCCCTCAAGGTTTTCTTCTTTTTATTGTTATTTTGTTGAGGTGCTGGGGATGGAGCCCGAGGTCACGCTCAACCCCTGAGCCACAACCAGCAGCTCTCACCAAGTCGGCTTCCAAAGTTGGTTCATCTGCCCAAAATATTGAGCAGGAAGCCTCAGGGAGCAAAATTTCCCTAGAACAATCCAGAACATTTTGAAAGGACTTTAACAGAGATCCTTGAGTAAATGTAGCCCCAAGGTGAAGCCAGGCTGAGAATCTCATTTTAGGAAATAAAACTTTTAGTGCTAGACATGCCTGTAATCCCAGAGAGTCTGAGGTAGGAGGCCAGCAAGGTTGAGGCCAGCCTCGGCAGCTCAGGGGAGGGCCCTGTCTCAAGAAATATAAAGGACTGGGGATATAGTTCAGTGGTAAAAGGTCCCTGGGTTCAATACCCAGTACTGTATGATATATACTGTAAGGGTCCGGCGAAGCGTCGGAGAAAGAGACCACAAGAGACCAGCCTCATGCAACATGCAGGGGGAAGTGTATTAGGATCCGGTTCAGCGCGCTGAGGCTCCAGGCAGGCTCGCACAAAAAGGGAGAGCAGCCCAGAGCCTAGAGCAGAGGTTAAGCAGAGCTTAAGTACACTTTTTGGAGGGGGTGGGGGGGGCTTTGCATACATCAGAACAAATCATCATGAGGCGCGGGAAAATTGAGCAACAACTCTGAGAACTGATTAGTACATTCATTGGCGGGAACAGATTGGACAGGGATGATTGGTCACTTCTAAGCGGGGTACACATTCAAACTGATTGGTTTTAGGTCCTGTGATGCCTACGTGCCATTCTACACAGAGTCCCAAGTTATTAGACAACCAGAGGAGTCAGTGAGAATATTTACTGGGCAGCTTGGGTATTGTCCTAACAGCTACAGAGATTACAGGTTCTGGGAGTAGCAGAGGAATTGTAACAATACCTGGTCTTTTACTTTTTAACCCAAGCCTTGTAGCCTAGAAACTTTACAATGTCCGGTCTTTTACACTTTAACTCTGGCTCTGCGGCTTAGAATCAGCTTAAAAATTTTACCCTTACAATACATATATATCTTTTTAAAATTTTAATTGACATATAGTTTTATGGGGTACAATGTGACATTTCAGCACACATATGCAATGTTGCCACAGACATGTATCTTTCATTTGTGTTAGGAACATTCAGAATCTTCTCTTCTAGATACTGTGCAATGTTCAATTGGTTGTTGTCAACCAGAGTTATCATCCATCGTACTGTGCCGTAGAACATTATGGTCATTCCTCCTGTCCGAGGCACCCTGTCCCAGTTAACTGCCATCTGTACCCCCACCACCACCACCACCCTTCCCAGACTCCGCTAGCTACTCTCCTCTACTTCTCTGAGAACAGCTTTTTGATCCACACGTAAGTGAGACTATGTGGTATTTAAGACCTTGGGCATTTAAGTGCTTGGATGTCATTTGTTCAAACCTCCCCTTGACACCTCCCAGGGATCTAGGGCTTGGATTGCGGGGTGAGGGTGAGCAGGGGTGAGGTACTTTCTTACACCTCTTGCTCGTGTTTGTGTGTGTGTTGTCTGACCCACATTGCTATCCTTCTCTTTCTAGGGGGACATCCAGTTGCTGACTCCCTGGAGGACATGGTTCTTATTTATTTATTTATTTATTTTGGTGGTGGGGAGTTGGTACTGAGGATTGAACTCAGGGACACTGAACCACTGAGCCACACCCCCAGCCCTATTTTGTATTTTATTTAGAGACAGGGTCTCACTGAGTGGCTTAGTGCCTCACCATTGCTGAGGCTGGCTTTGGGCCCACGATCCTCCTGCCTCAGCCTCCCAAGCCACTGGGATTACAGGCATGCGCCACTGTGCCCAACAGGGACATGGTTCTTGGCTCTTCAGTCTCTTCCCCCAACATCTCCCCAACTGGGCTTGGTCAGCCGCGCGGCCGGCACGCCAGCTTCATACTACAGGTTCTGAGCATAGAAGTTGACTAGTGAGATCAAAATGAACACACATGAACTCAATTTACCTTTTTCTTTGACCAGGTCTGAGACGGCTCTCCCTCTGGCTCCTGCCTCGAGCCACCGGGTGGGCAGCGAGGTTTACACCAGAGACTAGCAGGAGAGAGAGGCAGGGCACGCCAGAGAGTGGCCTTTTATTGGGGAACAAGAAATCCAGGGGAAAATCCCATCCAATGATGGTCGAGGGGGACAGCACTCCAAGGTCAGGGTCAGTGATTGGTCTCAGGGTCAATGGTCAGCCACACCCCCACACGGACGGGCTCTGGCACCTAGAAAGGGTGGGGATTAGTTCTGACACAGTTTAGCCGGAAGCCTCACACCCAGTGGCTTCCCACAGCTTGGCGTTTCTCAAAGTCTCTGGCTGAAGGACCAGGCTGTCTCCTGACAGCAGGGGTGTGCTATGCAGATTGACACTTCCACAGAACCCATGAGATATTCTGTCACTAGGAAGATGAAAAAATAAAGACTTACAAAATACAATCCCTGTGTTGATTTTCAGATTCTCCAGAAAATCATGCTCTCGAATTTGCTATGAAACTGTCTGAAGAATTCCTCTCAGTCTCTGATTCAGTTGCGTCTCCTGGGGCTGGAAACATCATCTTCTGTCTCAGGAGCACCCTTCTGAGTATCACTGATCTAGCCCACCTGAAATGATTTGTGTTTTAAGAAAATTTATTTCTCTATGATATAAATAATACAATACTTTGTTTACAATTTCAAAAACAGTATTTATCCTTCCCCTCCACCGTACCCTGTGTGTGGCAGCTTTTCAGAGAACAGGTGGGACCCGAGCCAGGAAATCACACTGAGCAGCGCCTTGTGGCTGGAGGCTGTCTGGGGGTGGAGGGGGTTGGAACAACCTTGGCGCAGTTCACATTGTAGGAGGAGCGATCAAAGACACTCAGCCTTTGTGAAGCCCCGGGAAGGCCTGTTCCCAGCATCCACTGCAGGGAATGGCCCCCTCCAGTTGAGCCCTGTGGCTGTGAGGGACCTGCTGTTTCTGAGGCCACTCCGTCTCCCCCACCTGCCTTCCCTCTTTCTCACCCTGTGGATTCCAATGCTGGCTTGGCCACTTCACCAATCTGTCCCTCTCTGCCATAGTTGCCAGATGTCGATTCATTCTACTTCTTTCCTTCAATGCCCACTCACTAGGGGTGGGCGGAATTCTAAAGACAAACCAAAGATTTGACTGAAGTTCAGTGAAGAAACAGACCAAGCGTCACACTGAGCCATCAAGTCGTAAGAAGTGAGGCCCCCTAGTTGGAAACTGGGAGCGTTTGGGGGTAGAAGCTGGGGTCCACACACAGTGGTCAGAGGGTCGGTAGCTTTGTGTGTGTTCATAGTGCTGGGTGTTGAACCACTGAGCCACATCCCTAGCCCTTTGTAATTTTAATTTTTGAGACAGGGTCTTTCTGAGTTGCCCAGGCTGGCCTCGAACTTGCAATCCTCCTGGCTCAGCCTCCAGGGTATCTGGGATTACAGGCGTGCACCACCGCACCCTGCTAGGATGTTTTCACTCTGTTCACTGGGTGTGGGGCGAGAGGACTGCAGACTCGGGGTACAGGAAGTGCAAGGTGGTGAGAGCAGAGACGGCTGGGTCCTTGCTCAGGAACCAGGTGGTTGGGACTGTGGCTGCCTCAGGGGGAGACGCAGAGGCTGCTGCTGGAGAAGGAGCTTGGCCCAGACCCCTGTCAATCTCCCGAGACAGAAAACAGATGTGGCCACAAAGCCTAAAACGTTTTCTGTCTGATCCTTTAGAGAAAAGACTTGTGTATCCTGATACACAGAAATGCTCACACAGGATTTTTATAATACCAAGAAACCAGAAAGATTTAAATATTTATCAATAGTAGAATAAATAAGTACAAAAAATAAATAAACAGTGTTCGTATAGTGAGCTGGACAGGGTGGCACAAACCTGTAATCCCAGCAACTGGGGAGGATGAGATGGAGGATCAGAAGTTCGAGGCCAGCCTCAGCAGTGTAGAGAGGCCCTAAGCAACTTTATGAGGTCCTGTCTCAAAATAAAAAATAGAGGATTGGGGATGTAGCTCAGTGGTGGAGTGTACCGGGTTCAATCTCAGGTACAAAAAAAAAAAAAAAAGCCAATGTTCATATAATGAATATCGCATAGTGGTAGAAATAAATGAACTAAAGCTACATGAACACTTAGGAGGCTTCTCAACGCTGAGCAAACAAAATAAAATACTGAGCCCCAAACAGCAGGATTACATTCATTTCAAGATGAAAAGGAAACTGTCTAGTTTCTATATGAGGGCAAGTCATAAAGAAAAAGAGACAATTAGCAAAAAAGAAGTCGGAACTGTGGTGTGATGATTCTAGGGGTGAAGGTAGAGGGGGTCATCAGGAAGGGCGCGTGGATTTTTCTGGGCTGTTGAGCAATGTTTTATTTCCTGCCCTCGACGGTGGTTGTGCCCGGGCATCTGCTCTCGACCTGTTTATCTGGGTTGTAGACATTCGTCTCTTGTGAGAGGACACTGGTGAGCTACTGCTACGGGAATGCTACCAACCAAACTCACTGGGTGACATGGGCTCATCGGGGCCAGTAACCAACTCTGTGGTCAGTCAGCAGAAATGGGCTGCTCGGTGTCTTGTTTTGGGGTGAGGGCCGCTTTGCTTCACGTGTGTTCATCCCGGGCCTGTGTGCAGGAGGCAGCCGCCAGGGGAAGCTCTGCTCAGGGCCGTCTGGGAGGCAGGCAGCCGACTTCTACCCTCATTTCATAAGGCCAAAGTCAAGGGCTGGGGACTGGGCTCTGCCTACAGTGAGGCAAAAGGGATGGAGAATTGGAGCCAAACATCATTACGTTTCTCCCCAGGAAAACAGTCGTGGTGGAGGGGATTGAGGGTGTTTGGGGCTTCTAGCTAGGCAGTCAGAAATCCTAATCTGGAGCTCAGAAAGATCCCGAATGCAGACCAAGGTGTGGCTCTTCTGCACTGAGGTAGCAACCAAAGCCCCACCAGAGACTGAGTTGTCTGGGGACCCTGTACCCCAGATGAAGCCAGAACATCATCTGGTTCAGGAAGATACCAGACAGGAGGAGTAGGCAGACAGGCAGAGCCGGCAGAGGAGAGGGCAAGGAAGGAGAGTTGAAGACTGCACAAGCCCACTGGTTCCTGCCCTCAGCGGCCGCTGACCAGAAGTTGACCTGGCTTTGCACAAGCCTTGACGTGAAGGCCCGGCCTGGGGCTGAAAAGGTGCCTTGCGTTATGTCAAACAGTGCCCCAAACACTTTTCTGCCAGTCATGATGTCTGGGCTTTCCACGTAGGCCCTTCCTGTAACCTCAGCAGGGGTGCGGTCCTCCCTGCGGCTGCCTGCGGGCACCTGCTGACCTCAGCTTTCCTCAGCAGCGTTTCTTCAGGAGACTGCAGTCCCTCGGTTTTGAAATCCTTGTGCCACAAGAAGCTGAGTCACTTCCTAACTTAGCCCCCTACTGAGGTCTCTCCCTCCTGGATCAACAAACCCCATGGGCACCGCCCCCAAGCTCCCTGAGCAGGCGGAAGTGACCACACAGACAGTGTGACCCGCCTGACCTGGAGGACAACTCTGACTCCATCCCTGTCGGAGGGCAGGCAGTCCTACCAACAGCTAGGTGACATTTCCGGCCTTTGTAGGACAGAAGGTCTGAAATGTGATCCACTCTAACACTGATTCAGACCTTGGAGAAGAGGACAGGGACCTGTTAATTTAAAAAAGGAGGAAATTAGGAAACTGAGTGTTTCTGCTAGTTGGGTAGAAGAGTGGGGGAAATTGAATATTTTACAGAGTGATTCTGTTACTAACATGTTAACCTCTTCACGGGACTCACCGAAATGCATGCCAGAAGGGAAGCGTTCACTGTGTTCTGATTATTATTTTTTAAATTAATAACTAATAGTTAACCGTTGGGGGTCCTTACTGCATGCCAGCCTCTGTATTCTACTCTTGGTTTACACACATTTATTATTTATTAATTTCAGTACTGGGGATGGAACTAGGTACTCTACTACTGAGCCACATCCCCAGCCCTTTTTATTTTTTATTTTGAAGCAGGGTCTTGCTAAATTGCTAAGGTTGGCCTCAAAACTTTCGATCCTCTTGTCTCAGCTTCCCAATTTGCTGGGATTGCCGGCGTGTGCCACTGTGCCCAGCTTACACTCCCTTTTAATGTTCTTTCTTTTTTCTTTTCTGGGTGTTTTGTTTTGTTTTGTTTTGGTACCAGGGATTGAAGCCAGGGGTACTTAACCACTGAGCCACATCCCCAGCCCATTTTTATATTTTATTTGAAGACAGGGTCTCACTAAGTTGCTTAGAGCCTCGCCTTCGCTGAGACTGGTTTTGAACTCATGATCCTCCTTTTTCGGCCTCCCAAGCTGCTGGGATTACAGGCGTGCACCACACGCCTGGCTACACTCCTTTTTAAAAATGGCTTTTGCCCTTTACCCCAACACCATTCCCTGCTCCCCTGTGAACTCCGGCCCTGATGTGCTCCCTGTGTGTCTTTAGGTGTGTCTTGGAATTTCAGATTGACACGTCCCACAGGCGTATTCTCATCTACCCATTTGAGTTGAATCATTTGCTAGACTAGCTCACAGAACTCAGGGAAGCACTTAATGGCTGGTTTATTATAAAGGAGGTTGCAAAGGAGACAGGTGAACAGGCCCATGAGGAGGTGCGGGCGAGGTACTGGGGACAGGCGGGGAACCTCCAGGTCCTCTCCAGGCACATGGCCCTCCAGCACCTGGGAGCAACCAGGCTCCCTCAACTTGTTGACCTCTCGGGTTTTATGGGGGTTTCAGCACATTAAATCACTGGTCATTGGTCACTCAACTTTCAGCCACTCTCCCTTCCCCAGAGATTGGAGTGACAGGGCGCAGTGCCCTCCAAACATCCAAACTTCTCTTCTTGGCTTGATCTTTCTGGTGACCAGCCCCCACCAAGAGTCACTTCATGCACTCCTGTCATCCCAGCAACTCCAGAGGCTGAGGACGGAGTTCAAGCCCACTCAAAAGCAGCTTCTCCACATCAATTCAGGGCCTCCTTTACTTGCCCTCTTAATATTTTTGGTCACGAACTTGTGATCACCTGTACTGACGTGGAGCGGGCACCTTCGATGCGTTAGGCACTGTTCTGGGCATTCGGCTGGTATTCACAACCCCATGAGGTGGTTACCATGCGTCCCATCTTGCAGATTGTTCAATTGCGACACTCTCCACTGAGATGATCTCCAAGATCAGTAAGTAACAGAGCAGGGATTTGAGGCCAGGCCACCCAGACAGACCACTTTGTCCTTGGAAGGTATCTTACACCTCCACCCAGGCCAACTGCCACTTTCAGAGGACATCAGATGACAGCAACGGCGTTAGGCTCCCTTTCCTCTTGAGCGAAGCCTGCCATCTGACACTGCAGCGTCCAGGAGCTCCTGGGTGAACACGTGCAGTCATCTCCGTGGCCAGGTTACCTCGCATCCCTGCTGGACGGAGGATGTCGGGAGTTTTTAGCCTCCACCCCTTCCCTCCTGACCCACGGGAGAGATTGGGGGAGCACGCCCCGACCAGGTCGGCGGAGAAAGGTCAATTGGCCGCCTGCACCTGGCCCTCCCTTGCAGGAGGACAATCAGAGGTGCCAGGGAGACCAGTCAAAGCAGGATCTGGTTTATTGAGAAAACACACACAGCTAATATAATGTACAGGAGCCAATCAGGGTAAAGGTGAGCAGGGTGGGGAGAGTTCACGTGCACACCCATCCCACAGGCAGTAATGGGAGACCCGAGCTGGAGCTGTCCGGGAGGGCAGAAGGGTTCTGAGCCTATCCTAGAGGCGGTCCCATCACAGCCCATGCCTTCTGGCTAATCACCAGGCGCTACACGTGGCCCCAGGACTGGGGAGCGGGCAGCAGCCAGCAGGTTTTCTCTTTTCTGATGCAACATGCCCCACGTTACATCGTGCCCTTCAGGAGCACAAGGCCCTGGACCTCTCGCTCCTGGAAGACAGTGCACCCAAGCCAGAAGCCAGACTAGAGATCAGGTGAGCCTCCGGTTTCCCAGGGAGCCCCTCTCCCTTGCCCAGTGGACTGCAGGGCCCTGTTTGGCAGATGCTCGTCTGTGTCACCAAGTCCTGGGGACTGCACAACGACTGCTTCCCCGGAGCCTGTGCTGGCTCTGCAGCCTCGTGGGCTCTCCCAGGCCCCTCTGTTCTCTTGGTCCCCTCTTGACCACTGCTCATGGTCCCATGTCTTCCCCATTCTTCTCCTATCTCCAGCTTCACTGCGTGTCCCTGATAACTTTCTTTCTTAGGCTTAAATAGCATCCCTCCACCGACCTTTTCTTTTCCCCAACCTCTGGTCCTAAACCTGTCCTGGAGCTGCTTCCAGTATCTTGTGTCTTCCTGCCCCATCCCACTAGGAGGCCCCCACTCGATGTTCCTGGGCAGGCTCAGCGGCTCTGAGAGTGACCCTCCCTTGCTCTGCTCTCTTCCTCCAAGAGTCTAGAGGACCAGAGGAGGGGACGGCTCCTCCGGTGTGTGACGGTGGCTCTAACTTGTCCTTTGATGAGATTTGAATAAAAGTGACAAACTAGCTCTCGGTGGCCGCTGGCTGACGTTTTGATCGATTCTTCTTCTCCAGGCAAAGCGACCGGCAGGGATCCTGTGGGTATCGCCTTCATTTCTTGGGGGAATAATCTCCGTCACTCCGCTCTTCCAGTGAATCCTGATCCCTTCATCACATCCTGTTTCGCCTCTGTCTTCCCTCCCCCTCCCCGTCAAGCCTTTGAGTTAACTCTAAGGTCACCCTATTTCATAGTCTAGGGCACCTACCACAGATCATTTCCCAGCGCCAACCCACCTCCCTCAACAGCTGCCCCTCCCAACCCCTCGTGACCTCCTCCGGATTGTGAACACTTTGGTTCTCGAACGTTTGTTACCAAAAGCTCACTCCTTGTCCCCGATTCCAATCCAATAACAGGGACGTGGTTTTGAGAAAAAGGAAAAAGAAGGTTTATGGCTTTGCAAAAAAAAAAAAAGGGGGGGAGAAACACGGGGGACTCTGGTCCCAGAGGCTGTGATTCTGCCCATCAACAGGAACAGGGACCTTTTCAAGAGGTGACTCCAAGGCTACGTTCCGCTGTTCTCTGTGGGAGTCGTACCTCACGTGTCACTTTGGAGGCAGTCATTTCTGAGATCTTCTGGCGCCATCCCTGAGGTCTGGATTACTTTGTTCCAATGGTGGGTGGGAGCTCAAGGACAGATAACTCTGTCTGAGTGGGGAAGCAAGGTAATCCTGTGTCCCCTGAGATTAGGGACGGGGAGGGATTAGGGAGGAGCAGGGAGAGAGGAAGAGAAAGAAACCTGTCCATTTTAAAAATCAGTTGCAGGGGCAGAGCAGTAAGGGCTGTATTGCAAGCACAAAGTGGACACTGTCCTACATTCATAGCCCCACATTTTTTCTTTTTCCTTTTTACTGGGAATTGAACCCAGGGATGCTCCAGCACTGAACTTGTAATTTCAAGACAGGGTTTCGGTAAATTGCTGAGGCTGGCCTTGAACTTGAGACCCTCCTGCCTCAGCCTCCTGAGTCACTGGGATTACAGGCAAGCAGGCACCTTGCCCAAAACCTTCACACCTTTTAACAAAAGACAAATTCTGAGCTACCCCAAATTTAATTCTAAGGGCCAGAGATGGAGCAGGAAAGCAAAGAGGGAAGTTAATCAGTTAAGAGTGTAATGCCAGATTCGTGGGATCCCAAAAGACCTCCAGGAGCTGAATCCAATGCAATCACACAAGAGTCTTTATTGCAAGCTCGAGCCTGGACTCACAACCATTTCCAACGCAGCGGTCCCAGGGAGTGAGCCCCGGTCCTTAGTTCAGTGAGATTTTATAGGTTTTTGGGGGATACTCTATGCGTCACAACATCACACAGCAAATCATTTCATACCACGGGAAAGTCAAACAACAACTCTTAACATTGATTAGCACACTCACTGGAGGGAACAAGTTGGAAAGGGGTGATTGGTGAGTTCAAGTGGTGGATACATTTGAACTGATTGGTTTAGGCCGCGGGGGGTTGCAAGAGTGTTTACTATGCTGAACTGCAAGGTGGCCTAATCATGTTATTAATCACTGAAACTACGGGGAGGGCCACCTGGCATTTCAGATATTTTCCCTGTCTCATGCTGATTGGTGGTTGCTAGGGGGTTGCTATGGGTCCTCACCTAGTATAACTGAGTCAGGGACACCTGGCGCCGCAGAACCCTCCTGTTAACTCAGCAGGTTGGGTATGTGCCTAGGAGCGTTCTGTAGGTTTTTCCCAGGACAAGGGTCACGCCCCCTCCCTCGGAACAGGCCTTGAGGTAGAAGCTGGTTCTCAAAAATGGAGTCACATCAGTTTCTCAACAGCTACAGGAGGAACTAACAAAAGACTTCCATGCTCCTGAATGTATCAGAAACCTTGTCCCAGCTGACCACCAGGGGCCCGGTGACCTGGTAAAGTGTAAATAACCAATCCAGAAGCAACAGCAGGCTACGGATGGGCAGCCATGCCTACCCCCAGGCCTCCCTCCTCATGTTATCCCACTCTTCTCATCCAACGTACACACCTCACTCTTTCCTCCCCAGTCCTTGTTATAAAAATACTCTTAGCTCTCGTCTGGTGGACACTTTTCCTAGGGCTCTCCAGTCTTGCTGCTGGAAATCGTGGGCACTTGTCCTAAAGCCGGATCCTTTTTCAGCCTAGAATCTGTAACTACTCAATAAACCCTTTAACTTTGGAAGTCTTTCAGTCTCAAGAGTTTGGGCTTCACACTTTGCTCTTCCTATCCCCTCTCCTTTCAAATCTCCAGCTGCACACACACCTTCCCCCCACACACACACACGCTTGGCTGAGAATGCCACCAGACCTTTCCGAGGACTGGACCTTGTGTCCGGCCTCCCCTGAAAAGCGCTCACTGAAGTCCCCTCCGACTCCCTGCAGCTCTCTCTGCAGCACACAGGCAGGCACAATTGCCCTTAGGACATCACCTGACTTGGCAAGGACAGTTCTTATTTGTCTGTGATTTTTTTCTGTGGGGGGAGGAGGGTACTGGGGATTGAACTCAGGGCACTCACTGAGCCTCATCCCCAGCCCTATTTTGTATTTTATTTAGAGACAGGGCCTCACTGAGTTGCTCAGTGCCTCGCTTTTGCTGAGGCTGGCTTTGAACCCGTGATCTTCCTGCCTCAGCCTCCGGAGCCGCTGGGATTACAGGCGTGCGCCCCCGCGACACCCCCCCCTCCCCGTGCCTGGCTTGTGTTTTATTCTCTTAATAAGATTCTTCACTACTTCAAGACAAAGATCTGCATCTTCAGACTCCATGTGGTCGATGGGAAAGGAGTGTAGAGCCTGTGGAAATGGGTCTGGTCCCTCCCTCCTGCCAGTCACGTGCTGCCTGGTTCTGTGGTCTTCTGCAGACACATGGCACTCTCCAAACCTGCCAGCTGCAAACTCCTGAGGTGGGGGGCGCGAGGCATCTCCAAGTAAGTGTCATGTCTCACCTTCCCAGAACCTGGTGCCATTGCAGGGGGTGCTTGGCAAAGAATAGTTCAGTGGGTGCAGTAATCAGAAGCCACAGTGGCCTCTACCCTAGGCAGCAGAGAAGGGGAAACTTGAAGGGAGACGGTGAGGGATTAGAAGCCCTTAAGGGTCTCTCTGCCATCTTGGTTCAGAGAGACGTCCTCCCTGAGCTTCTTGTTCCCCCATGAAGAAATGTCACCACCACACACTCATCCGTTGCTGGTGGGGGCTGCAAGTTGGTGCAACCACCATGGAAAGCTGTTTGGAGACTCCTCAGAAAACTTGGAATGGAAGCACCATTTGACCCAGCTATCCCACTCCTCAGTTTATACCCAAAGAATGTAAAATCAGTCTATTACGGTGATGCAGCCACATCGATGTTTATAGCAGCTCAACTCACAGTTGCTAAACTATGGAACCAATCTAGGTGCCTTTCTCCAGATGAATGGATAAAGAAAATGTGAGACACACACACACACACACACACACACACACACACACACACACACAATGGAATATTACTAAGCCTTAAAGAAGAATGAAATTATGACATTTGCCAGTAAATGCATGGATTTGGACAGTATCAGGCTAAGCGAAATAATCCAATCCCAAAAAACCAAAAGCTAAATGTTTTCTCTGATATGTGATGCTAATTCACAATAGGGGGGAGCGTTAGGGAAGAATAGAGTTATATTGGATTAAGTAAAAGGGAGTGAAGGGAGGGGAGGGGTATGGGGATAGGAAAGAGGGAGAATGAAACAGACATTATTATCTCATGTACATATATGACTGATGACCTATGTGATTCTACGACATGTACAATCAGAAAAATGATAAATCACCCTCCATTTATGTATATCAAAGTGTGTAAATGCATTCTACTGTCGTGTATAACTAATTAGAATAAATTGAAAAAAAATGTAAAAATACCTGTACAAAAAAGAAAAGTATAGAAGGGCACCACCAACTGGGATGGCTGCTGACCATGCCTGCATTCACTTCCTCTTGCTCCTATAGCAAACTTCCACAAGCATGGTGGTTTAAAAGAGCACCTATTTATTGTACACCCGTTCCGGAGGTCAGGAGTCAGAAATGGATCTCCCCAGGACCACAGGGAGATGCTGGCAGGGCCATCCGTGTTCTTTCTGGAAGCACTGGGGAGACTCCATCGCTTGCTTTTTTCCAGCTTGGAGAGGCCACCCATGTTCACGGGCTGGAGACCACCGCATTGCAACGTCTGCTTCTATCTCCAGGTCTCCTCCTGACTCTGACCCTCCTGCCTCTTTCTCAAAAGGACCTTTTTGATTACATTGGATCGACCCAGATAACCCAGAATAATATCTCCATCTCGAAATCCGTAACCACATCGGTAAAGTCCCACGTGCCACATAAGGTAACATGTTCACAGGTTCCGGGATAAGGACCGCAATATTTTTGGGGGAACAATTATTCTACCAAGCCCAGTGCCATATGGGAGAACATGCAGGATCATCTACTTTTATTTTGGGGATATTTCAAATTTCAAATGTTTTCAAGTACAGAAAACAGTGACTGTGTCCAAGGGCTGGGGTTGAATCTCAGTGGTAAAGCTCTTGCCTAGCATGTGTGAGGCACTGGATTCAATTCTTCAACACTGCATATAAATTAAAAAAGAAGTCTGTGTCCTTACCACCCACCTTAGTTTAATCTCAAGACTGCACCCTATTTGCTTCTTTTTTTTCAAGTCATTAAATATTAAAATAAAATATCAAGGATGCAGCTGAAAGCCCTGTGCAGATCTCCCCAACCCTTTCCTCTCTTCAGGAGAATTCAAGCATTCCTTCAATTTAGCCTTACCATCTGTCTGCACGGCTTTATATATTTAGATCTTTTCACTGAACACAGGCCATGGGGGCCCGATAAGTTACATGTACACACGAAACAACCTTACAGTAAGTTGCCTTCAGGAAACTTCCTTGGCCACCCCTCCTACCCTGGCCATCACCCTACTCAAAAAGCACCAGTTCCAGAATGGGGAAAGAGAGAGGAGGCATGAACCAGCCATTTTCTCAGGGAGGCTGTATTGGTTGGGGATGATTCTACTATAACATGGCCCCCAAATGCAAGGAAACCACAGAGAGTTGGCTACAGTGATGGAGGAAACCCTGCTTGGTCAGTCCCATGGAAGAACAATATGGCGGCCCCCCTGTGAGAGCCGCACCTCACACCCTGACTTCGGAACTTAATCCTACCTAAGAAGCGGGTCCCTGGGCAGGAACAAAGCTTCAAGGCACTGACAGAGAATGGAAAGAAGAGGAATGACGGGACTTCCTGGGAGAGGGACCAGTACGTGGAAGGGTGGTCTGGAGCAAGTGGACTGGCTGAAGTCCTGGGTGAGAACTGGGGGGACCGACCCTTGGGGCCTGTGTGCTTTGCTGTGGAGTCTGGATTTCCCTCTCTGGGCTGAGGTCAGTCCGTCTGCAGTAAGGGATGCTGTTGAGAAACCTGGGTAGAGATCCTGGCCCTGGTACTTCCTGGCTCATGTGGCCACCGGGAGGTTATTCAGCCTCTGATTTTGTCTCCTTGAAGTGGGCACTCCCTTTCTCCAAAGAAAAGCCCTCTTCACCATGGCTGATTTTGGGACTGTCAGCAAAAGAGTCTCTGTGAAAGAGTCCAATGTAGATAAACTTCCTATTTTCGTGTTGCCCTGTTTACTTGGCCACTGGCCGAGAAGATTCCAGCACTCCAGGTGCTGGACATCCCCTTACTAGTTTTTCACAAACATATCCAGTATAGAACTTTGAAGAAATGTGCACACAAGGCCTCTGGCCTTGAGCTGGGCTTCACAGAGATGTCTGCATTTTTAAGATAAGTTACAATTGGGCTCCATGGCAACAGCTGGCAGGGGGAGGAGAGAAAGGGGAGAAGAAGCTCCCCGCTTCTCAGGTGTTGTCCTTGAAGGGTTAACTTGCCCAGAACAGTGACAAAAAAAGCTGCTTTTATGTGAACTTCTGCAGACTGTGAACTTCTGAGCCCCTCCCCTTACACGCTGGGTATAAAACTCTGAAACTCCCTGAACTTGGGGTTCAGGGGATTGATTCATTACAGCAAAGGCTGTGCCCTCTCAACCTGGCTGCAGCCAGATAAATCTGTTTCCTGCTGTCTTCCGTGCCTTGCCTCGTTTGTCCCCCCAACATCCCCATCTAAAAAACCGGCATAATGTTTCTTCGACTTGCTGAATGAACTAAATGATTAATGTATATGAAAACTGCCCAGAATACTAAAAATACCCACTAATGAAGATCCTACCCCTGTTTGTGAGTATTGTATTAAAGGAGCTTTTCCCCTGGTCCATCCTGAGTACCGGGAAGAAAGGGGATTTGTAGCCCCAAGAGCCTGAGGGCACATCTTCTCCTGGCTCACTCTACAGAAGGTTCCAGGAAAGCTGGCAGGCGCGGTACGTGGTGGGAATTTCCCAGCAACTCAGCCTCCCAGGGAGCCAGAGAGAAACTTGACCGGTGCCTTTCCAAAGCCAGGACTCCCCGCGTCTGGGATTCCCCTGAAGCTCCGAGGGGCCCGTTCACCTTTGCCTCAGGAAGCAGCAAGCCAAGGGGGACTGGCGGCAGATCCCTGGTCTCAGGAACTTGGACCCTCTCCTTACTCAGCATTGTTGAAGACAGAATCTTCTCTGATACGCCTTCGCCTTCCACCCCGACCCATGTCCACCCACTGGACCTAACCCTCAGGAAGCCCCAGGACTTTGAGTCACTTGAGGGTTCTCCTGCTAATCTGGACGCCTACAGAACGGGCACTTGTTGACCGCTGGACGTGGGACAAGGCCATGTGTTGCTGGTCCTGAGTCCCTCACCTGCCAGAACTGCTCATGTTTTCCAGAACTAGGCCCAGATGCCAGAGGACCCAGGACGGTTCCCTGTGGACACAGAGCACCCCATTCACAGATGAGCGCTCCGAGCAGGAAGCTGGGGCACACAGGCAAGCGTGCAACACAGACTCCAAAACGCAGAGGCTTAAAACACCAATCTCAGGCTCTAGGAGTCAGACGGGCTCAGCGGGAAAGTTCCCACCCGGAGTCTCCTGAGGTGGCTGTCAGATGACAGTAGGGCTCGAGTCATCGAAGGCTTCTTTCCGGGAATGCCGGGCTTCTGGGCCCCAACAGCTGGAACGGGAATCTCTCTTTATCTGTTTTTACCATTTTCCTAGCTTGGGATTCCACACGGCCCGGCAGCCTGTGAACTGTCCCAGTTCTTTGACGATGACCCACTTCACCTACCTGGAAGACCCAGGATCACTTCCCCCTCAGATGGAAAGTCCACTCCCGTGCAAGGTGGGGAGCAATCACTGAACTTGATTTGAGGGAAGGAAGGTCTTCGTGGTGGCCATCTTTGGAGTCTACCTACCGCTGGTCATCTGGGGGCCATACAATGATCTCAGTGTGGACGCGTCTGGGCTAATCTGCAGTGAGAGAAGGAAGGAGGGTGAGGCCTTACACTGAGGCCCAGAGAAGCCCTGAAGGGAAGGAACTGAGCAAGGAGTGGCAGGAGAAAGGGAACTTTCAAAGTCCAGAGGGAAGCCAGGCAGGTGGCACACACCTCTGATCCCAGCTACTCAGGAGGCTGAGGCAAGAGGATCACAAGTCTGAGGCCAGCCTCAGCAACTCAGCGAGACACTCAGCGACTTAGCAAGACCCTGTCTCTAAATGAAGCATAAAAAGGATTGGGGATGTCGCTCAGTGGAAAATCCCCTCTAGGCTCAATCCTCTCTATCACCAAAAAAAGAAGAAGGAGAAGGAGAAGAGAAACGGGGGTGGGGAGAAGGAGAAGAAGGAGGGAGAGAGGGAAGTTAGTACTGAAATGCCAGACTAGCCCAAGAAGGTCCCCCAACAAGGGGTTCTGTTGGAAGTCTCTGATCTTGTTACATAATCATCAAGGAGGCTGGGGCCAAATCTCCCACAGGATCCACTGGGGGATAAGACATCATCCTGGGAAACCCTAAAACAGACCAGGGAAGGGCCAGTCATGCGGATGGTACTTCCCTGTTTTTATGGGTGAATAAAATACCATAAGTGGCGTGGACATGTCACTTGTATCACTTTCTGTTTCTCCATTCACCAGTTAATGGAGATTTGGGTTGTTTCAACTCTGGCTATGGTCATCAATAATGCTGCTAGGAACATTCGGATACAAGAGTGTGTTGAGGGGCTGGGGATGTGGCTCAAGCGGTAGCGCACTTGCCTGGCATGCGTGCGGCCCGGGTTCGATCCTCAGCACCACATACAAAGATGTTGTGTCCGCCAAATACTAAAAAAAAAAATATTAAAAAAAATTCTCTCTTTCTCACTCTCTCTCACTCTTTCTTTAAAAAAAAAAAAAAAAGAGTGTGTTGAGTATTGTTTTAAATTATCTTAGGTATAAAACTGGAAATAGAATTGCAGGGTTTTATGGGAATTCTACGGTTAATATTTTGAGGATTACTGAAAAGTTTTGTACAATGACCGAGCCATTATATGTTCCAACCAAAAATGAAGGTTCTAATTTCCCCACACCTTTACCAAAACTTATTGTCTTTTTCTTCTTCTTCTTCTTCTTCTTCTTCTTGTTTGTTTGCTTGTTTGGAGTAATGGGGATTAGATTACCACTGAGTTGTATCTCCAATCCTTTGTGTTTTTTTTGTGACTGGGTCTCACTAAGATGCTTTGGATCTTGCTAAGTTGCTGAGGCTGGCCTCAAACTTGCAAGTCTCCTGCCTCAGCCTCCCAAGTCGCTGGGGTTTACAGGCTTGCACCACTGCACCCAGCTGTATTTTTACTTCTAGTGGGTGGGAAATGGTATCATCATACTTTTGATTTTGATCATCCTGTGCTTCTTGGCCATTAGTACATCTTCTTTGGGTAACTATCTATTCAATTCCTTTGCTAATTTTTTTAATCGAATTTCTTTTTATTGTTGAGTTGTAAGAGTTGTTTTTAAATATAGATTCTCAGACCCTTTTCAGATATATGAATATTTTCCTCTTCTATGGATTGCCTCTTCAATTTCCTGACAGTGATCTCCTTTGTTTTTTTTTTTTTTTTTTTTTTTTAACTTTATAAAGAAAAGAATTTGCCTTGGGCTCATGATTCTGAAGATCTAAGGTCTGGGGACCACAGCTGCAGTCCCAAGGTGGCACATTGACACAGTGTGTGTGTGTGTGTGTGTGTGTGTGTGACAGTGGTGGTCTTTGATGCATACAAGTCTTAAATTTTATTGAGAGTAACTTTACCTGTTTTTTCTTTTCCTTTAGTTGGTTGATTGAGCTTTTGGTGTCATGTGTGAAGATCCATAGCCAAATTCAAAATCATACAGATTAACCACTAAGGTTTGTTTTTTTTTTTTTTTTTTTCCCTCAGAGTTTAATAGTTTTAGCTCTTACATTGATATCTTGGAACCATTTGAGTCCAGCTTCTTTCTTTTGTACCTGAATATTCAGTTGTCCCAGGACCATTAACTGGGGAGACTCTTTAGTCCTCCTTAAATGGGTTGGCGCCTTTGTTGAAAAAAAATCAATCGACTTTAACATGTTCAAGTTTAATCCTGGACTCTCAATTGTATCTCATCTATCTATATTAACTAACTTGTTGTTGTTGTTTCTGGGGCGTGAACCCAGGGATGCTTTACACTGAGCTTCATCCCCAGTCTTTTGTAGCTTTTATTTTGGGTTAAGTTCTCACTGTGTTGCTGAGGGTCTGGCTAAATTGCTGAGGCTGGCCTCCAACTTGAATCCTCTTGCCTCAGCCTCTTGAGTTGCTGGGATTTCAGGTGTGCACCACCACACTCGGCTTATATCATTAATTTTTAAGGCATGGGAGAAAGAGTCAAATGAACATGACCCAACTTCTTGGAGAAACAAACATAATAAAGCAAAACAAAACAAAAAAAAAAAACAAAACAAAAAATCACCTCACTGTACTAGATTGATTTAGGCAGAATTTTGTGGGTTCACGATAGATTTTTGAGTCAGAAACACCCTATCTGAACTTGGCCACTGGTTTGCCTGCAGCTTCTACTTTATTCCCACAGGAGAGGTCTTCTGAACGGCTGGTCATACACAGGCTGAGAGCTGCTTTTCCTCTTCCAGTGAACTGCCCAAGTCAGAAGCTCAAACTGGCTCTCCCAGCCCTCGGCCCAGAGCTTCCTTTCCCTGAGGAGCCGGCAGCCCCACGTCTTGTCGGTGCCTTCCCATCAAGCTCCCATCATCCTTCCTGAAAGAAAAGACACGGAGGGCAACTGTGTGGTCTGGCAAAAGAAAAACCCTTGGTCCCCTGGGTGGCAGCAAATGGCAGTGACCAAGGATTGCCAGGAGGCATCTGCTGTCCTTGCCCTGAGCCTGGCTCTCCCTTGCTCCATGACCCCGGTTTGCAGCCAGCTGGGAGCAGTTCATCCATCCCCCACCTCCACACCCCTGTCATGGGACAGAAAAAGCGGGTGCCGTGGGCGGGAAGAATTTCAGGGAGTTGGAGAGGGAGGGGGAGGGAGGGGAAGGCCGCTGTGGCCCTGAATAACATCTTTCTTTGCACTATTTGTTTTTCCTCCAGATTGGTTTAAGGCCCAGCCCAGCTACTGCCTTGGCGATAGCTGGGGGCTGTTCATCTACTTGACCCAACTTGGAGAGACCGTGTCCCTTCCTTGTTGGTGGCAGTGTTTAAAGAGACAGAGACAATGGGACCTCTCTCCCTTCACATCATCAGTTCTCCAAATTATTGCTGGGGGTCGGTCCTGTCTTAGTGCAAAGAGAGAACAGGGTGGCGACATGGGCCTCTGGCTTGTCCTGGGAAGGTCTTTCTGCCTTTTGTCTGTCCTGCTGTCCCTTCTGGGTGACCGTAGGGCTGGCTGCTAAAGCAACTGCTCATTTGAGAGTGAGGGAAGAGCCTCAGTCCCAGGCCTCCCGGACCTTCCTGAAACACACCGCGGTGCTGACATTTGGCCCCATTCTGCCGCGGGCCCAGGGACTCGAAAGCTTTGGCTCAGGGAAGTCGGGCTTGTTCTGGGCCACATGGCAAAGCTGGCTGCCCGGTGGGGCGTGGCCAGTGGGTCTGGGTGTGCCCGTCAGAGCTGATGTCTAGCTTTCACTTCCTCTGGAAATCCCATGCACTTGACCTCCGAGGCTTCTGCAACGCGTGTCCTCATTCCCTGGGGGGTTTTGGTTCACCGGTTTTCTACGATCTTACTTCCGTAAGAGTACACACAAAGTCAGAGTTCCTGACCCAGGAGGCCAAAGGTTTCAATCCCAGCAAGACCCACACCCAGAAACCCAAAACCTTCTGGAACCTGTGAGAGAGTTAGAGAATATGCACCTAACGCAGAGTTGGCAATAGGGAGGGATTCGAGGGGTGCACAGGACCTTGGGCAGGCCTGGGTGGCAGCCTCCCAAGCTTAGTGTCCTCTGAGTTCAGTTGTGTCCACCCTGAGTCACCTCATAGGTGTCCAGTTCCACCTTAGAGACCCAAAAGGAGAGCTAGGGGTGGGCCTTGCCTTCCAAGGGCACACAGCGGCCAGGCACACTCCACCAGGTGGAGGGGGATAAGGAGGACACAACCGGGATCAGTAAGCACCGTGGGCATCCGAGGGCAGGACAGGTTAACAGGGAGACTTTCAGAGAAGAAGGTAGGGGGCCCTGGAGGAGGGGTGACAGAGGCAAAGGTACCTGTGTAAGTGTGTGGGGGGTCATTCTGGGGCAGTAGGAGGCAAAGTTGGAGGCTACAGGACACTCTAGGAGTCCCTGTCACCAGCTGGTGTGCCCACGCCCCAGAGTTCATGGAATAGCCATTGACTCACAGGAGTCAGCTGCTTATTATCACACGCCCCCCCTCCCCCCGGGACCAGCTGCAGACCAGGGCTGCACAGATGCCGTCCCCAAGGCCCATCCCCTGGCCTCAAGATGGAATCAGACTGAGGTGGACCTCCAGCTGACAGCAGCTTGGCTGGGCCTCTGTCCCTGCCCTTTCCCACTTCCCCTTCCCTTTCCAGTTCTTATCCTGAGAGCAGCCGCCACCCCCACGCCTCTTGTATCCCCACCGCCTGGGACCGGCTGTATGATTAGGCCTCAGTCTTCAACGAGTAAACATATTCCTCAGTTCTGTGGTGTTCTTGGTTACACATTTATGGAGTTTCTGAAGGGCAGTGGAGATTACTGCCAGGCACAGCAAGACCTCTATGCAGACAAGTGAACTGTAGAAATTCATTGCTACTCTACCCAGAAGCCCCCATAAGAGTGGTTAACCTGGACACAGACGTACTGAATTGAAAATCCACCGAGCATTTTACAAGAGTTCTGACCTGGATGGGGTAAACCTCAGTGCACTTCCTTTCTATTGCCTCAGTATTACTGGATCGAAGAATCGCTGCTTCTTGTTTGGAGGTTCATTTCATTTCCCATTACTCCCAACTTCATACTCAAAGCACTGAGAATATCAAGTGGAGGATACTGAAGTAGGCTTCAGTTACTTTGCATCATTTCTGTATTCAATTTTTTAAATTCTTTCATAACCCTATTGAGTATTTTTTAACTAAATTAACATGGCTCGAATGAACCGCCCTGCTCCTGTGGAAGTCACATACAAGAACGTGAGATTTCTTGATACACACAATCCAACCAATGCAACCTTAAACAAATTTATAGAGGAACTTAAGAAGTATGGTGTTACCACAATAGTAAGAGTATGTGAAGCAACCTATGACACTACTCTTGTGGAGAAAGAAGGCCTCCATGTTCTTGATTGGCCTTTTGATGATGGTGCACCACCGTCCAACTAAATTGTCGATGACTGGTTAAGTCTTGTAAAAATCAAGTTTCGTGAAGAACCTGGTTGTTGTATTGCTGTTCATTGTGTTGCAGGCCTTGGGAGAGCTCCAGTGCTTGTTGCCCTGGCATTGATTGAAGGCAGAATGAAATATGAAGATGCAGTACAATTCATAAGGCAAAAGCGGTGTGGAGCCTTTAACAGCAAGCAACTATTGTATTTGCAGAAGTATCGTCCTAAAATGCGGCTGCGCTTCAAAGACTCCAATGGTCATAGAAACAACTGTTGCATTCAATAAAACTCGGGCGCCTGATGCTATTGCCTTGGAAGTGGAACTTAAGACGGGACCTAATTTGTCGTACATATTAGCCAACATGGCGTGGTGAATAAGTCTGATGAAGCTTCCATAGGAGTATTGGAAAGCAGTTTTACCAGGCCACAAGCCTGACAGAATTTCAACCTCTATGTTTGGGTTATGATCAACCTGTTTGGACACTTAGCAAAAGATTCTTGCTGTTCACAATTTAAAATGTGCTTATCATTTGTACCAGTTGACCTTTCCTGAAATCATGTGGTATTGAGTTAATGCCTTTAAATCTATTTCCATGCCAGAATATCTTACGTAAGAAATTTAGAAAGATTAGGTGCCAAAATACCCAGCACAATACTTGTATATTTTTAGTATCAATCAAAACCAAAATTCCAGGAATTAAGAACACTCTAGACCTTATGTGATTTATTCCTTCAGTCATTTCAAACATTGTAGGCCCTATATGATTATTGGCCTGCTCTTTTTATGTTTACATCTCCCACATTCATACCAGTATACATCAGGTTTGCTTTTACCTATTGGGGTTTTTTGTTTTTGTTTGTTTTGTGTTTTTTTTTTTCCTTTTACCAAGTCTTACAGCAATTATTTTTATTTAATATCTTTCTATAAGTCTTATTTTTGCTGTTATGGGAAACCTTCATTTTGAAAACCTAAGTCTTTACAGAAGCACATGTCTTTAAGTCTCCAGACCAAAAAAAGCCTTACAGTTAATTTAATGTTTGCACTCTGAGGTGCAACTTAACAGGGAGGGCCTGAAAAAAAGATTGGGAGGGGGCTACTAAATATTTTTAGTAAAATGTTGCCTTTGTCTCGTGTAGAACCTGTAGAATATATGCTCTTTAATTTAGTAAATATTTTTTTAAAAGGTAGAGATGCTCTGTTATTGTAGGTAAAACAATTCTTAATCAGTAAAGTTTCTGAAATTCTTGTAATTTTTTTCATAATTATCAGAAGTTGTTTACCAACTTTTTGTTTGAAGTGTGATTTTTTTTCTTTTATTCCCAACCTCTTGCAAAAAAAGAAAAAAGAAAAAAGTGGGTTTCTGCTGATGAATTGAGCAGACATCTAATATTTTATATGCCTTTTGAGCTGTGTAACTTAATATTTGGATACTTGATAATTTTGTTTTATTATGTAATTGATAAAATGGTGATGTGTATTAACGTTAGTTCAACCATATATTTATACTGTCTGGGAATGTGTGGTTATAGTTCTGTGGGAGAAATAATTTGTCAGTGTTCACCAGCTTGTAAAAACTTAGTACAAGAGCTTAAACATCTAAATAAATAATGAAATGCATTTATCAAAAAAAAAATTAAAAATAAAATAAAAATAAAAAAGGGCTGGGGATGTGGCTCAGTGGTTAAGCGACCCTGGATTCAATCCCCAGTATCAAAAAAAAAATGTCCCAGGCGATGGACTCCCAAAATTTGTATTCCTAGCCAGCAGCGCTGAGCACCAGAGCGGTCATTTACTTATGCAGATCCACGACCACTGCTTGAAAAACAAGGCTCCTGCCTCTCTTGATGGTGCCTTCAGCTCTCAGAGCCACAGAGCTCCTTCTCAAAAGAGGAGCAAGAACAGCACATTGACTCTCTTCACTGTGCATACGCTTTGGGCCCACAGTGCAGTGAATTAAGTAGTAAGTCTATATTTACGAGCAGAGGGCCGCCCCATTGATTCTCATGCCCCAGCAGGGTTGTGAGCCTGGAATGTGGCTCCACCGGTCTCTTCCCCAGGGACAGAAGGGTCTCCTTCATCCCGCTCAAAGGGATTCTCCAGAAAAGCGCCCCATCCACTGAGTTTGGATTTGGATATTGCCCATCTCCTTCTCAAGGCCATTTGCTTCAAAGCTTGCTCTCTGCACCCAGATAAACAAAGGGCTTTGTTGTCAGCCCCAAAACCAGCCCTGCACCTCAAGCAGCAAGTCTTCCTGTGGACCATGTTATCTTGGGGAGGCAGGGAGGTTCCTGAGCAGAGGTTAGCGAAACAGTGATTCCTTTGGAGACCAGAGTATAGGATTCAGAAAGAGCCCCCACGGCCTGTGGGAAGTAGATACATGATCCAGGCAGGACCACAAGCCAGGGGGAAAGAATGGATGATCTGGTGCTGGGACAGGGACTCAAACAAAGGGGTGTGTGTGGGGGGGTGCCCCTCATGCTTATGGAGAACCAGGATGCTTCCCAAAGGGACTGGAGATGTAAATGTGGTGGGGGTGGTGAGACACACCTGTTATCCCAGCAATTCTGGAGGCTGAAGCAGGAGGATTGAAATTTTAAGGCCAGCCTCTGCAATCGAGGGAGACCCTGTTTCTAAATTAAAAAAAATAAAAAGGACTGAGGATGTGGCTCAGTAGAAGAGCTACACTCTGTGGTAAAGGTTCAATTACCAGTAAAATAAATAAGATGAAACTTGTATAAGCACCGAAAGAAAGAAAGCATGGTTAAATTCTATAATTTGGGAGTGGGGAAGACTTTTCTAATTCTGACTCGATATCCAAAAACAAGAAGGGGAAGATGCTTTAACGAATTGAGTTTTGTAGGGAAAAACAACTAATTAAATAAGATTTAAATAAATAAAATGGCAAGGGGACTGGCAAAAGAAAATTACAACCTACATCACAGATGCCATTTATAAATTTAGTATAAAAATATGCTAATATTCTTTGTATACAATGAGCTTCTAATATACACCAAAGGACCAACAACCCAATAGAAAAATGCACTAAAAATAGTAATAGTTTACAAAAAAAGAAAGGCAAATGCCTCAAAACTTTCTGAGAAAAACACCCAACCTTGTTTATGGTAAAAGAAATGCAAATTGCCCCAAAGAACTATTTCTCACTGATCAGATTGGCCAAAATCCAAAAAAAGTCCAACAAAATCCTCTCTTGTCCCGTCTATGAGAAAACCCCCTTATTCTCACCCACTGTGGGCGGGACGTGAACCTGCGCCATGCCTGAGCTTCCCAAGGTCCAGCAAACCTGCAGGCGCACTCCCCCCTGGTCTCCCCGTCCTCTACCCCAAAGATGCATCACAAACAAGACAGAAAGACTCACACACAGCTACTTATTGCCAAGCTATTTGTAACAGCCCAAGCTTGGAAAGAACCCAAACGTCCATCAACAAGGGCCTGGAGAAATAAACCAGAGTCCATCTACACAATGGGGTACTTTGCAGCCAAAAAGAGAACAAGGAGGAGCTGCACAGAGTAACACAAAGAGATCCCAGGACTCTTCGGGAAAGGAAAAAGACAACGTGGAGGGCAGGAGGTATAGGGTACTCAAAAGCAATGGGTTATCTAAGAAGGGAAGAGAAAAATACAAATTCTAAAATGCAAATTAAATGTCGTCTTAGAACTAAAAAATTAACATGGGTGGTTCCAACAAAAAAAAAGAAAGGACAGTCTGGGGAGAAAAGAATAGACGCGAGATTCCTTCAAACGTATCATGTTTTTTATTTGATTTTGACCGTGTACATATTTTATATGATCATAAAGCTCGATTACATTGTTAAAAGAGATTCCTAGGCGTCGGGGTGTAGCTGGGTGGTTGAACTGAAGGCGTGCTCCACATCTATGAGGTTCAGGGTTGATCCCCAGCACCAACCCCCACGGGAAAAAAAAGGAAGAGAAGAAATGAACAAGAATTCATAAATGAACAAGAATTCTTAAAACTGAAAGCAAAAACAAAGCCGATGCCCCTCGCTGCGCAGTGATGGCAGCTGGGTACACAGAAGATCTGCTAAATGGCTTCGACTACGTGTCCCTAGTGGGACTTGCTACCAGAAAAAAAAAAAAAAAAAAACATAAAAACAAAATATTAAGCTGCTTTCAACTATAAAAACTTACTCTAAGTCTTCTGCCCAGGCAGAGAGACAGGTGGAAAAGGAACCCTGCAGGCAGGTGTCCTTGAGCCCTGAGATTTGGGGAACAGAACAGGAAAGAAGCAATTCAGACGTAAAAAGCTACAAGATGAAGCAAGAATTCCAGGATTCTGGATTTGAATTAAAAGTCTCGGTATAAATACATATTTTTTCCTTAAAAAAGATCCTATTTTCTTTTTTAAAAAAGATCCTATTTTCATCCTCTGAAAAGGCAAAAAGGACTCAGGGGTCAGGGGAAAACAGGCTGCCACTCGATTCAAATGGGGACAATCTGAAACTCAGGGCAGACAATGACCACGGCAAACGTCAATACGGGAAATAGACGTGAGTTCATAATGATTTTTAAAAACCCACTGATCATTTGGGGGGATGCTGTGGTTTAGATGAGTATCCCTCAAGGTCTGTGCCTTAAAGTCTTGGTCCCCAGGGTGGTGCTATTGGAAGGCAGGGCCCAGTGGGAAGGCTGTGGGTCACTGGGGTGGGCCCTGGAAGGAGACTGTGGAACCCCAGCCTCTTTCTCTTCCTGCCTGTCTCTTGCTTCCTAGCTCATGAGGAAATGGTTTGCTCTGCTACATGCTCCTGTCATGATGTGTCACTCTCACCAGAGACCCCCCCAAAAAAGGGCCTTTTGATCTTGGAATGTTACTTTCAGTACTGTGAGCCAAAATTAACCTTTTCTCTTTATAATTTAATTGCCTCAGGTATCCCATTATAATAACGGGAAACTGATTACTACAGTGGATACTAGAAAACCAACTTACTATTTGGAAAACAAAGAGGAAAAAGTCAGAAACTTTTTCTTAAGAACTATACCTCAGGGGAACCAAATAGCTCACAAAGGGAAGTCCTCTCCATAGAAATATCCCATCTCATAAATAAAGAAGGAAGGAATGATGTGAATATCATTTGAACATGCTAATAAATTAATAGATCAACAGTTGCTAACAAATAGACAGACATTGTGTAACTCCTGATAGAAAAACAAAAATACACCTGAAGCCTGACTTTGCCAAAAAAACTATGTCCAATATATCTGATCAAGTCTCCAGTTTATATGAAATTCAGGAGGCAGAGGAGCATGTTGGAATAATTCCACAAAAATGTAGTCAGCAAGATCCTGAGTGGTACTGGGCACAGGGTCCCACTGCTGTAATCCCAGCAACTGAGACAGAAGGATCACAAGTTCTAGGCCAGCCTGGGCAACTTAGAGAGACCGTTTCTCAAAATAAAATATATATATATATATATATATATATTTAAGGACTGGGGATGTGGCTCAGTGATGGAGTGCCCAGTGTAATAATAATAATAATCCTGATGGGGTTGAGGATCAAGAGAGGAAACACAGGGGGCTGGGTGGGTAGCTCAGCAGTAGAGGGTTCACTAGGCATTTGAAAGAGTTCCATTCCCATCATCAAAGAAAGAAAGGAAAAGACAGAGAAGAGAGGAGATATGGGGAAATCTATGAAGAGAGCTTGCAGTGCATATGAGCCAATCACAAATCTTAGATACCGAGTCAAACGAACATTTAGTTTTTTTGGTTTTTTTTTAATGGCATCCCGGTGTTTCCTGTGGTTGGGTTCCAAAAGCAGAGCAGTTCCCTTTTTAGAGACACATTAACAGATGGCGTGACATTGTCTGAGATTTGCTTCAGAATAATCCAGGGCGGAAGGTGGGAAGTGGGTAGAGAAGGGAAGGGCCTGGGGGTTGATGGTCGTTGAAGCTGGACCCATGGAGACGTGGAAGCTCACTGGGTCATGCTGTCCTGGTAAGTTTTAGGAATTTAGGCTTTTAACAATTGAGTGATTCTTTAATCAAAGAAGCAAAAGGTGTGTTCACTGCATGCTACAGAACACTGCAGAAATAAATTACAGGAGACACCTACAAAATAAAAGACGCCCTGGGGTCACGGATTGGAACCTTAACATCCCTAAAACTGCCCTTACTACTCAAAGTGATTACAGATTCAAGGCAATAATTACTAAAATCCCAATGGCTTTTTTTTTTTTTTTTGGTAGAAATATAAATTCTAAAATTCACACGGAGAGGGCTGGGGTTGTGGCTCGGTGGTAGAGCGCTTGCCTTGCCCGTGGGAGGCAATGAGTTGGATCCTCAGCACCACAGGTAAATAAATAAAGGTATTGTGTCCATCTAGAGCTAAAAAAAATTCACATGGGATCTCAAAGGGCCCTGAATAGCCAAAAGCATCTTGAGAAAGAACCAAGCTGGTGCCCTCACCCTTTCTGATTTCAAAACATATTCCAAAGCTCTGGTAATCAAAACAGCGTGGTGTTGCCATAAACACAGATGGGCCAATGGAATAGAACCGAGAGCCCAGAAATGAACTCTCCCATCTGTGGCCAACTCTGCTTCCCCACTGTGCATCAGCCAAGGACAAGGACGACCGTCTCTTCAGTCTCTTCAACAAATGGAACCGGGAAAGCTGTATGTCTACACCCAAAAGAATGGAGATGAACTCTTATCTTATACCACACACACACAAATCAACCCAAAATGGACTGAAGACCTTAAACATGAGAGAGGAAACTATAATACTCTTCCAAGAAAATGGCGGGGGGGGGGGGGGACCGTGATTTCTTTGATTTCATTTGTTTCCAAAAGCAGAGGTCACAATGACCACAAAAATAGACAAAAGGACTCTATCAGACTTTAAAATGTCTGCACAGCAAAAGAAACAATCCTCAAAGAACCAAAAGGTTGGGAGGAAATATTTGTAAAGCGGCGTATCAGAGAAGAGGTTGGTGTCCAGAACAGATAAAGAATTCCTACTGCAAACTCCCACATTTTAAAATGGCCTCAGGAGCTGGGTGCAGGAGCCCACACCTATAATTCCTGTGACGGGGAGGGTGGGGCAGGAGGATGGCAAATTCAAGTCTAGACTGGGCAATTTAGCAAGAGCCTGTCTCCAAATCAAAAATAAAAAGGTCTGGGTAGGTAGCTTAGTGGTAAAGCACCCCGGGGCTCAATCCCCAGGACGTAAATGAACACAAGGTATGGGCTAAGAACTTGAAGAACTTCTTTCTGCGAAGAAGACACACAAATGGCCTGAAGCATGTGAAAAGATGCCCAACCATGCAAATCAAAAATCCAATGAGGGCTGGGGACATAGCTCAGTTGGTAGAGTGCTTGTCTCACATGCACAAGGCCCTGGGGAGGGAGGGAGGGAGGGAGGGAGGGAGGGAGGGAGGAGACACTGTAAAGGATGATGGAAAAGCTCCGTAAACTCAAACAACCGTTTACCTGTCAGAGATTTTATTAGCAGGACCATAGTGGCCAGTCGCAGAAGAGAAGGGGGTGGAGGGGGAGGGGGGAGAAGGAGAGAGGGGGGGAGAGGGATAGAGGGGGGAGAGGGGGAGAGGGGGAGGGAGAGGGAGAGGGGGAGGGCGGGAGAGGGTAAGAGAGAGTAAGAGTAAGAGAACCACGAACAGAGTGTTGATATTTATGGGCTTAACACAGGATGAGGTGTTAGAGTCTGTAAACAAGTCAGGATGGCGCCTGGCATTTTGCCAGAGAAATGTTAGGGTCTGTAAACAAGTCTGGATGGCGCCTGGCAAAATGCCAGAGGGAATGGTTTGTGAAGTAACAAAAGCGAGCCATTAAGTGTGGAGATTCCTGATTGGTTGACTGCTGTATCTAGTTTATGTTAATTAGATAAGCTGTGTGGAATGTATATGTACCCCTCCTGTTCTACAATAAACGGCTCTTACTCCTGCTGTATCAATCTACACAAGTTGCTCGTCACCCCCCCACCCCCCCCCCACTCCCCCACCCCCGTTAGTTTGCTGCAGCCGGACTGCGGCAATGAGGAGGAGGAGCAGGGTGAGTGACCTATTACTTCTTCACTGGCTGAGAGTTCGCGCCACTTCAGGGATTGGAGGTGCACTATTCAAAATTCGCGCCGTTCACAGGGATTGGAGATGATGGTTCGCGCACCATTCAGTGCATCATGGACCTGAGCTCCCAGAAGAGAAGCACTCCAGGCGCCATCTTTACCAACAGATACCACCTTAGACCCATTAGAAAAGCTACTATTTAAAAAAAAAAAAAAAAACAGAAAATAACAAGTATTGATGAGAATGTAGAGAAATTGGGCCAGTCATAGGAGCACATGCCTGTCGTCCCCAGGAGGATCCTTGAAGTCTATGAGTTGGAGACCAGCCTGGGCCTCACAGTGAGCCTCCCTATCAAAAAATGAAAATTGCCAGGAGTGATGGCCACGCCTGTAATCCCAGTGGCTTGGGAGGCTGAGGCAGGAGGATTGTGAGTTCAAAACCAGCCTCAGTAACAGCGAGGTGCTAAGCAACTCACTAAGACCCTGTCTCTAAATAAAATACAAAATAGGGCTGGGGATGTGGTTCAGTAGTCGCATGCTCCTGAGTTCAATCCCTAGCACCCCAAAAAAGATGATTAACAAAAAAGTTTGAGAATAATGAGAAATTATACTTTTGCCCACTGTTGGAAGGTCAGTCCAATGGTGCATTGCGATGAAAAACAGGTTTCCCGAAAAAAATGAAACAAGAACTATTGTAGGATCCAGCAATCTCACTTCTGAGTTTATGTACAAAAGAAATGAAATCAGAATCACAAAGAGATCATCTGCACTCACTCCTGTGTCTATCGCACCATTACGCAGCAGCCAAGACTTGAAAGCAGCCTAAATGTCTATTGGCAGACAGGGGTGGGGGGGGTGAAGAAAATGTGATATACATACAATGGAATATTATTCAGCTTTCAAAAAGAGGGAACTCCTGATGTAAGATACAATATAGATAAACTCTGAAGACATTATGCTAAGAGAAAAAAGCCAGCCGAAACGTACTTACATGAATTATCTAAAGTAACCAAGTTCATAGAGACAGAAAGTAAGATGCCATAGTTATCAGGAGGTGGGGGAAAAGAGAAATGGGGAGCAACTGTTTAGGGGTACAGAGTTTCACACGAAACAAGATGAAAAAGTTATGCAGAGCATATGGTTAACAATTCTACAATTAAAACTGTTGATAAGGTAACTTCATCTTGTTTACCTCAGTTGTTTATCTATTATTTTGATTTGGTGCCAGGGATTGAACCCCGGGGCACTTAACCACTGAGCCACATCCCCAGTCCTTTTTATTTTAAAAAATATTCTTAGTTGTAGATGGGCACAATACCTTTATTTTATTTATTTATTTATTTTTATGTGGTGCTGAAGATCAAACCCTGTGCCTGTAACCAGACAGAGGCTGGTCCTTATCCTCTGTCTGGTTATCCCAGCCTTTCCCATGATGACCAGTCCAAGAAGAGGAAGCCTAGCTGATGGAGCTCATAGGAAGAACTGTCCCAGGCTGCAGCCAGGACCGTGCCAGGCCTGGGGTCCTGGGTGGCTGGATGCACTGAGAGAGTAATTGGCAAATCCAAGAAAGAAGGGAGTCACTGCACTGGGGCTGAGATAAGGAGGTTCCTGGGTCCTCTGAGTCCTCGGTGTCCCTGTGCATTGAAGGAATGGCTGTGCAATGGCACCATTTCTACTGTCACCCAGCAAAGGCTAGAGGAATGACTGCTGGCAGGAGAACAAAGAGAGAGAGGTCAGCTCCGAATCCGGAAGTCTCCGCAGAGGCAGGATTGGACTGGGTTTGGAGAAAGGGTTGGTCTTTCAGAGATAACAGGGGTCAGCTTTGAGGAGGAAAGACTTAGGAGAGGGACAGAAATGGGGCCACACAGAACCCGTGGGGCACTCCAGGGACTGGTGTGCAAGAAGCAGAGGGCTAAGGGGGCCCAAGGCAGGATGCCAGAGAGTGAGAACTCACGCAGCCCAGCCTGCTCTGCCACCTGACCAGCAACTGTGTCTGGCACCCAGGGGCAGCTGCTGAGAAGCAACTGCCTGAAAGACAGTAGAGTTCAGCTATGGGGCTTGCAGCACCAAAGAAAAGGGTAGGCCAGGTCAGGGGTGAGGAACTTCCATGGGGCCCTCAGCGGGTCGCCGGACTGGTGTGGTTCCATCTGCATCTCCCTCTCAGCCTGGCTTAGTTCTAAACACCGAGCATTTGAAATCTGTTCTGATCCGTTAGGAACAGCGCTCCACTGGGCTCCACTTGGGGTTTCCAATTGCAACTTGCTTGCTTAAGGTCCCAGTGGGGAGGCAGAAGTCCTCAGGCGGGAGGCAGCCCTACCAGCAAGCAGGTGTGGCTGGCGAGATGACTATGAAGACATTTAGGAGGAACGTGCCTTAGGCCTGGCTGGGAGCTCCTCAGGGCAGTGCAACCTTATTCATGTGTCCCCAAGACCTGACCCTTGGGTCCCCGAGGCCTAACCCTGGGCTCAGAGCCGGTTAGACTGTTCAAGGGGGGCTGAGATGTGATTTTTCAGGTCTATACCGACATGCGCAGCTGAACAGCGGTACAGGTTCTGATGAGTGAGGTTGTTAGCAGATTCCATGGTTGTGGGAGGGACACAGAGTGTCCTTGGCACACCTAGATGGTCTAGGGCCATCACTCAATGTGGTTTCTTGATGCTGTTGAGAGACAGGAAACAGGAGTGGCGTGAGGCTGCTGCGGGCATCACGTGGCATCGCCTTCATGGTTAACTTTTTTTAAGTAGAAGGCGTATACCCCAAAATAATGGTGAAAAGTACCGCATGGTAAATACACGAGCCAGGAACCTGGTCGTTCATTATCGAGCATTACTGCTGTGCGTAATTGTCACGGGCATAATTTTAGATGACTGTCAGCGTTCAGGGTTGGCTTATTTTACATCAGCTTCACCACAAACACGCAGGTAATGCCTTTACACTGTGACGTCACTAGGCAATCGGCCGGTCTCCATTCTAATCTTATGGGATCACTGTCATACACCCCGGTCCTTCCTTGACCAAAGTGTCATTATGCAGCACATGACTGTGGGGGGCACATTTTTCAAACGTGCTGCTTTTGTCCTTGTTATTTTTTTCTTAACCACCCCCCTTTCTTCTTCTCTCTCCTTCCCTCCTCAGCTTACACCACTTCTATTTTGCACAGAAAAAAACAAAGATAACTGCTTGGCATATACACTCCCTTTCCTGCTCATGTTCACAGCCACCATGGAAATTTCACACCAAGCCAGGCGCGATGGTGCACTCCTGTAGTCCCAGCAGCTTTGGAGGTTGAGACAGGAGGATGGCGAGTTCAAAACCAGCTTCAGCAACTGCGGGCAAGGCGCTAAGCAACTCAGGGAGACCCTGTCTCTAATTAAAATACAAAATAGGGCTGGGGATGTGGCTCAGTGGACAAGTGTCCCTGAGTTCAATCCTTGGTACAAAAAAGAAAGAAAGAAAGAAAAGAAAAAGAAATTTCATACCAAGGTGGGCAAGGTGGCTCAAATCTGTAATTCCAGGGACTTGAGAATCTAAGGCAGGAGGGTCACAAGTTCAAGGCCAGCCTCAGCAACTTAGTGAGACCCTCAGCAACTTAGCAAGACCCTGTCTCAAAATAAAAAATACAAAGGGCTGTGGATGTGGCTTAGTGACAGAGATTGTCTGGGTTCAATCCTAAGAAAGAGAGAGAAAAGAAGAAAGAAAGAAATGGGGCGGGGGGGGGGGGAGAAAGTTAAACCCAGGAAGCAAAGGAACATCACATCACGAAAGAAGTTTGTAGTCCTTGACTCAGTCACCAACTTTCTGTGCAGCCCTGGGCTGGTCTCCTCTTCTCTGTGGGTCCCAGTTTCTTAGTTTAGACCATGGCCAAACAAAAAGCTACCATTTTAAAAATGTTAGTTGAATTACTGAATGAAAGTATTTAATTAGATAGTCTCAAAGGCTCATTTCTGGTTTGAAAACTCTGTGACCTAAGAAGAAATTAGTTTCCATTTAGATTATTTCAATTATAAATTCATTGAAAATTTTGTTGCAAGTGACAGAAAACATGTCTACCCTGAGTCCAGGGATGGTGGCAGTTCTGATTCTAGCCCATAGCAGGGGTGGAAGGAAGGAAATAGTTCTCTAGAGAAAAATCTAGATCCAGTATCCACAAGGAGGGTGGGCATTGGGGGTAGGTATTATGAATCTGGAGAAATCACTAAATCCAGACCGAGAGAGAGAGAGAGAGAGAGAGAGAGAGAGAGAGAGAGAGATAGATAGATCTGAATTCCTGTCACTGCACATACATCCACAATATTGAAAAGAGGTGGACAGGTGAGCAAAAAGAAAAAAAAATAGAGCTGCTTAGTTTGACACAATGATTCCGGTTAATTTTAAAAGGCAGGATGTTGGGAAGGGGGTTAGAATATCACCCAGGCAGCTGGAAACAGAAATGGGAATGAAAGCTGTGGCCAGACTCAGGCCAACGGGGTTCTAAGCCTGAGACCACAGGTTCACATAAAAGGCGGTAAGTCCTCCACAGAGAGAGCTCAGGCCCCTACCCAGGAGCCGGCACCGCCCTATTTGGAGGTGAAGGACCCTACACTCCTGGATGTGCCATCAGCTCCAGCTCCAAGTGGCCTGAGGTTCTGTGGGAAAGTTAGTGTGGTTCTCAGATCCCAGGAGGACTGAGGGGCCTTGAGATCTTCCCGGAGGCACTGCTTACAAGCTCCCAGAAATGTGCCCCAGCCCAGGCCCTGGGGAACAGCCTAGCCCTCGGGGAGCAGGGGAGTTCTGAGGAGCCTTTCTTGCTACCTTTTAGTAGCACACCCCAAAGCACCACCAAGAGTGGGCCGAGACCCAGCTGCCCTGCTCAGGGGTGCCACGGAACAGCCAGAAGTCCCCAGCCTGCCCAGTTACCGCCGAGGCCTGTCAGCCATGGGCCAAACTCGGGAGCTAACTGGAGATCAAGTCCACTGACTGCGCCGTGCCATGGAATTCCCCGTGGTGCCTTCCAAGGAATGACAAAATCTGCACCAAGCTCCGTTACCAAGCCAATAAGCCTATTAACTTTGCAAATTTTAAAGCTTTGCTGCTAGCAAGATCATAGCGAGTGCTTTTTATTTTTTAAACCTGGGATTGAACCACTGAGCTGCATCCCTTTCTATTACTTGTTTTAAGACAGGATTTTTGCTAAGTTGTCCAGGCTGGAGGACCTTCAGCCTCTCAAATCGCTGGGATTCCGGGCGGGCACCACCACAACTGGCCTCACAACAAATATTTTCAAAGTGCCAACTGCCAACCCAGGCGTCTTGAAGTTGGTCAAAGGTGAGAGCTGGCTCACCTCTGCCTGGGACCCTGGGCTGCAGGAGCTGCTCCCCACATAGGTGCATGTGGTCAGCCTCCCGATCAGGAGGTTCCCATCAGGAGATTCAGACAACCAGAGATGGAAAACACAGAGAGAGAGAGAGAGAGAGAGAGAGAGAGAGAGAGAGAGGAGTGTCTGTGCAGAACATTCACAGACTTTTCCCCTCGCCACTGTTCCCTAAACAACATGGCAAAACAGCTATTTACACAGCACTTACAATGTATTTGCTGGAACTCACCCCCTCCCTGGATGTCAAGAGAGGCCTGTATTTCATAAGTCCTCCAGGGACTGGAATCTCAGTTTCTTCCTCCACACCTCTGGCTTAGTGTCATGAATTTCAGGGTGTCACCACCATGGCCACATCAGGGCACTGGGTGAGAATCCAGGTGACAGGCAGCCGTAGGCAAGGCCATCACTCCACCTCGGTGACCTCTAGCTTCCTCCTGTGGAAAGGAACCCGCTTACAGCACAGGTGACCTGCCCTACCTACTCCACAGAGGTGTTGCTGGTTTCAGCCACAAAGGTGTCACCTTGCTTTGTGTAAACCCTCTGGCACAGGGCCGGCACATTATACTTACTGAATGACAATGACTCCAAGAATGCTCTAGTCCCTACCAGGAAGCGCTTGGTGTTTCTTTCTAGTAGTGAGCTGACCACGTCCATCCTTCTTTACTTCCTCCCCTGGCCCCTGGGACAGTCCACAAATTCTCCCAGTTGAGGAAACACTCTGTGGTTACCAAGGGAACTGGCACGGTCAAGCCCGTGAGCATGGTGTCACTACCCCATGACCCATCTGGTCCCAGCCCTGCTTGCCTCATCCTGGGTCTCTGCGTGGTGTAATCTTCAAACCGCAGAATGACTGGCTCATTCTCTGCATCTTCCACGTGGAGAGCAGAAAAACCAGCCTAGAAGGCAGGGGGGCTGCCTACCCCTCAAGAACGGGAAAGGGGAGTGAGTGCTGGACTACAGCTAAACCAAGATAACCTGCTGGGTCACCACCAACATGAATAGGGCAGGAGCTGCCCTTGCAGCAAGGGAGGCAGGTGTGGAAGGTCACTGCAGTACCATGGGGCAGTGGAGATGTGTCCAGAACCTGGAGGGCACGAGGAAGAGAAAGTCTCGACTCTGGGGAGCCAGGGAAACCTCCCAGAGGCTATCTGAGCTGGGTAGAGGCTCAGACAAATTGGGGCAGGTGGGCTGGGCTGAGCAAGCCTTCCTACACCCCGAGGTGTGAAGGCAACATCCTCGTAAGGCAAGAGAGAAGGCCCAGGGGGTGAATGGCCTGTAAAGGGACACAGAAGAGTCACAATTGTGTCCCTGAGTCAAGGGGCTCCCTTTTAGGACTTATTTTTTTTTTTTTTTAGTTGTTAATGACCTTTATTTTATTTATTTACATGTGGAGCTGATGATTGGACCCAGTGCCTCACACCTGCTAGGCTTTGAAATGCTTGCCTTTGTGTCTCACAAGGTACAAGCAGAAGTGATGGAGAGTAAGGCTTCGACAGGCAGAACAGGCTCCCACCCTGCTCTGCCCCAGGCTGCCAACTCTGGATTCCTAGCAAGCTTCTGTGTCTCCTCCTCCCCTCTGCTCCCTACAGGTTGCTGCAGAGGAGTCCGGGATTCCTCACTCCCAGACTTGCACAGAGACCTCTAACTCTAGACTTCCCCCTCAACCTCCCAATCTTCACCAGCTCAGAGGCACTGGGCTTCCACAGACTCCCCGGGGTGTGGGCAAAGTGAGTGCCTGTCTACATGATGGACGGTGAAAGGCCAAGGCAGCTGGAGTCCCCATTCCCACAGAGAGCCCTCCCAGGCCCTGGCTGCAGACGCCCTGCCAAGGCTTGCAAATCACGTTTCTCTTTGCACTCTCTCCAAGGCATCCCTCCTGTCACTTATCCCAATCTGGCCAAAGGGCACAGACTGGGTGATGTGGGCACGCCCTGAGGAGGGTACAGGCAGATGGCATGTGGTGGTGGGGGCACCCCAAGGGGAGGTGCTGGAGGAAGCCTGGCTCCAGATGCTGCAGAGAAATACAGAAATCAAAGCTCAGAGAGGCCAGGTGGCTTCCTTGAAGCTTCTAGGATATGGGCAGATGTGCCAGGAGTCACCGAGGAGGACCCAGCAGGGAGCTAGCACAGGCTCCACCTCCAGGGGCCTATGGGCCACAAGGACAGCCGACTGTTCCACTGGGTAAGACGATTGGAGGAGAGTTATCTGAGCTGAAAACTGCCAGAACTGGAAGGGCCCCTGTGCTGGGGTCACAGTGTAAAAAAGAGCTCAAAGTCCAGAGAAGCAAACAAATAGTCCAGGCCCAAGTGATACAGCCTCTGGCAAAAACTGACTCTCCCACCCAGGATCTGAGAAGGCTTCCCTGAAGCTGTAAGGCCCAAGTTCCCTTTTTAAAAAGAGGAAAAAAAGAACGTCTGATTCAGTAGTCCTGTAATATTCCAGATTGTGGATTCCGCCCCTTAACCTTCTGGAAGAGGAGAACTCTGAGTACCTAGACCCAGCATCTACGTGTCCTCATCGGCTCTCAAGAAATCATTTAAAGACAAGCTCTCGGAATAAGGTGGTTGCATCATCCAGAAATGTACCGGAATCGGGTTAAGCCGTGTTTTTTCCAATTTCTTGAATTTCCAGACTCTAACTTCCTGCAACGCTTGACTTCATGGGGAGTCCCGGACTTTTGCAAAATCAGCTCCTTAGTTAAAATATCACTCAACCCATTCTCCTCCAAACCTCACCTATATTTCCAGCCTTGTGATTTTTTTTTTTTCTCTCTCATTGTAATCAGCTTGCGGGGACTATTTTGGGCTGTGCTGTTTTCGCATAACATTATTCCATCTACACCTCCCGGAGACACGTTTGCCATTTCTAACGATCACGCAGTGTTCCACGGGCCCCCTCCTGCATTTTTCAGCTTGTGTTCCAGCCACTGACTCTAGAGCCTTGAGCAAGCCTTGCCTTCTTTGAGCCTTACCTCCTTATCTGTAAAAAAAAAAAAAAAAAAAAAAAAAAAAGCAGTGGAAATGGAAACACTGCAAACTCTTCCCGTCCACTGTGTCCTCAACTGTAACTGCAGAGGACCAACCCCTAGAAGGGAAAGAGAGTCGCAGCACCTGCTGAGAGCGCACATGAGGTTGGAAGGCACTGCGGTAGGAAAAGTGACACTCCTTTTGTGCCAAAAGACACCAGGTCAGGCCTGTCAAGAGGACCCCTTTGTTCCTGGTCCAGCCTCTGTGGTCTGTCCCATTCTGAAATGGAGGCTTTTCCCTCCTCCTCCTCACAGTGAAGACACAGCCCTGAAGGCCTTCTGACTTGGCTCCTCTGTGACTAAGCACTTTTGGAGCCCAAGCCCAACCCACCCAGATCAGCAGACTGCTGAGTCATGGTGGGGCAGCAGCCTTCCACCACCACCTCCACCACCTCTTCACAGCCCTGCCCACCACCAGCCCCCTCTCTGCTCTGGAATGAGCTGGGATCCTCCAGAAACAACCAGTCTGGTTCTTATGTGGCCTGCAGGCCCTCCCTTCTGCTCCTGGCCCTGGAAGGCAGCTGTCCTGGGAGGCCAGCCAAACTCCCAGCCTCTTCGAAGTCACGAGGAGCCACAGTGGGAGGAGGGTGGGGAGTCAGAAGCCTGGTCAACAAAGGTCCAAAGACCAGGCCACATCTTTGGAAGAATCTAGAGGCTTGGAGATGGCTTGTAGTTCTGACACCCAGAGTTTGCAAATGTGAGCTGGAGACCTAAGCTAAAGCACACCCGAGCACAGTTTCCCTTCCATCCTTCACAGCTGGCCTACCTCAGTAACCTTCCACAGCATAAGCTGTCCCTGGTGTTGCTATGCTGTTTACTGCAGCCACGTGTGTGTTTTAATAAGCATGGAGCCATTACTGATTTATGAAATTCACTTTTTACAGCAGCTGACTTCCTTCCAGTGGGTCCAACCTTATACTGGCTCTATCCACCTAGACGTCCTGAAATTCAGCTCATCCAGCTTCCCAGCAGCCTTCCCCCACAGCTGCATTTCCTCTGTGCTCCCTGGCTCAGTGATTGGCACGAACCATCCAGCTACTCAGGCCAGAAAGCTATGCCAGGGGGCTTTCTTACACATTCCCCACCTCCCAAGCCCCATGTTATTCAATCAGCCACCTCACCCTGTGTGTTCTGTCTTCTCCATCTTTCTCAAGTCTGTTTTCTTTTTGAGGTGTAGGGCCATTGTCCCCCAACTGATACCTAGCCCTCTCCCCTGACTGCAATTCATCCTCCATATTCAATCATACATCCATCTGTTCACGCAACAAATACTGAGCACCAAGTAACAAGAACTTGCAAAATGCTGGGAATGCTGGAAACACAGGGACAAAGCAATACCTGCCTTCCAGGAACTCACAACCTGTAGAGGTAGGGAAAACCTCCAAACATCCCTTACAGAAAGGTGTGATTAATACATGTATATAACACAGCCTGCTACACCGGCGAGTGCCTGGACTCCCAGCAATCAGGGGGCTGAGGATCTTTCAAGTCCAGGAATTCAAGATCAACCTGGGCAACAGTGTGACCCTGTCTCAAAAACAAAACAATGGGGCTGGGGATGTAGCTTAGTGGTGGAGCACTTGCCCAGCATCCACAAGAACCTGAGTGTGATCCCCAGCAATGAAAAGAAAAATAAAAGCATATGGCATAGAATCGTACCTACAAATATATACTATGGTTTTTGATCTTGTTTAATTTACAAATAACATCAGCCCAATTTGTCACTTCTATTTTAACTTTGTTTCTGTCTTTTGTTTTAAGGTTTTTTATTTTTAAGTACTCAAATCTGCCAACTGTCCTTTCACGGCTTCCGGCAGCTTCAGAGGTACATTCCCTGCACTAGAACTGTAAAAGATAACCTTCTATAAATTCTTCTCCAAACTTTGGATGTTTTTTCCTAAGGACTAGACTTTTAATCTGGAATGTATTTTTAAATACAGACTGAATCATTTTTTCACATGATTATCAATTATTGCAACATCATTTGTTGAACTCATTCTTTCTCCCCTAATTTTGAATCCCTCCAAGTGCCCATGCATAAATGCGTAGGACTGTTTTGTTCCATTGGTCTAGTCATTTCCTGTGCAAGAACCACATTGCTTACCTCATTGTGATATATATGTATACTGTAATTTATAAATAAATCAAGGAAACAAATCAGTCCTCATACTCTTTTATTTTTACCAAGTGTTTTTCAGCTATTCTACACACTGACTCCTCCAAATAAACTTTAGAATCTTTTTTTTTTTTTTTTTGGGGGGGGGGGGCTGGGGATTGAACCCAGGGCTTTATGCATGTGAGGCAAGCACTCTACTAACTGAGCTATATCCCTAGCCCTAGAATCATTTTATCATTTTTTACCACAAAAATACACTGCATTTTATGGAAACTGCACTGAATTTATAGGGCTTTTTCTGGGAGAAGTAACATCTTTACAAAATGGAGGCTGACCATTAAGGAGATGGTGCTTCTTCCCTTACACTAGTTGGTTTTTGTTTTTTCCTAGTCCAGGAGTAAGTATACGTTGTTTTCTTCATAATGAATTTTATCCCTGGTACTTCAAACATCTGTTGCCAATGTAACTGAAGGTTTTTTCTTTCATTCATCATCTCTTTCATTACATTTCTCTCACTGATGGTTTTTGTTATATAGGAAAGCTTTTCATCTCACTACCTTCCAGGCCAACATACTTACTTTAGCTACTTTGAACAGGTCATGCATTTCCACACCTTCACAACTTGGCAAGGCTGTTCCTTCTGCTTGGAATTCTCTTTCCTATCTCTCTCTTCCCCTTGGCCTTCCAGTAGTAACTTTTTCTTCAAATTTATCAAAGCTCAATATCATTCATAGGGAAGACTTCCCTGACCTCCTATCCCAGGTGAAGTAAGGCACCTCTTGGCCAGCATCCTTCTCCTGCTTTTATGACTCTGGTGCTGGTAAATTATTATTTTTTTTTTTTCTGAAAGCAACATACTTTGTTTTAAGATGAATATGATAAAGACCTGAGAAAGAGACATCATATTTCTATCTGCAACTTGTTTTAATGTTTTAGTACAGCTGCTTTAAAAAAAGAAAGAAAAATGTTTGGAAGTCCAGCTTACAGTTGCAAATGTGTGAATATCCTGAAAAAGGTCTTCATGGGCCTCCCACTAGGATCAAAACACCTGACTTGAGACAAGCAAACATGGTGGAATGCAGGACTTATCTAGGAGAGGTGGTCAACCCTCAGTTCAGCTACCCACGAATGTACATCCACTTTGTGCTGGGATACAGATGCAAGCCACACAGGGTGGCTTTGCCCTCTAGGATTTCTTGGATCTGTCACCTGCCAGTCAGCCCCATCAGCTTTTCTCCAAGGACAACTAGAAAGGTGACTGGG